>NW_005842065.1:2122447-2135439 GCF_000455745.1 Alligator sinensis | reverse complement strand
CCGGCGGGCCGGGCGGGCCCCAGGTTAACCCCGGCCTGGCCCTGCGACGTCTCAGCACCAGGTCAACCTGGTTGTAGCCAAGCAGCTCCTGCAGCACCGTGTCAACCCAGGCATACATGCCATGTCAACCAGGACCATGTCAACCCCTGCAACTTCATTGGTGTCCAAGGTCACGTGACATCACTTCCTGATATGATACCACTTCCTGTGACGTCTTTGAATAGGGCTCACCGGCCCACTGGGTGATAACAAGTTTGTGATCCAGTCCCACATTCGAAAAGGTGGGACACCCCTGTCTTGGGCAATGAGTGTTCATGCTCTTCTTCTATAAGCAAGCTATATGGGGCTGGAGATAATTTGGCTTGGCTTTCCACACTGATATCTTTCTTTATTGGTGCTAAAGTTAATTTTGCTAATCTTGGATTGGATACACAGCCTTCATTCGCTTTTCCAGACAGCATGTATTTTCCTGGGGTGTGTGTTGTTCCTAGTATTCCTGGAGCTGTTACACCCAGACTTTAATTACTAATTAAGCAAAGTCTACAACTGAAGGGTTGGGAGCAAATGTGTCCCTCAGAGTATCCATCAAAGACAGAAACACCCAATTACCGGTGGGGGCACATTTCTCACAGGAGGGCCGCTCTCTCTCCAATCTCTCAGTCCTGATCCTCAAGGGAAACTTACACAACACTTCCCAGAGACGAGCCTATGAGCTCCATTTCATCAGCCTGCTGGATACTAGAGATCATGGACTAAACATAGACATTGGATTTTTGATACATTACAATCTGCCTGGCAACTGACTCCCCAGCCCAGCCCCTGGCTTGTTTACTTTTCATTCCATCCAGGAAGAGCACACACCAACTGCTAAAGCTTCCTTAGCCTGATGAAGGGTTTTTGAACCTGAAAGCTTGCTTAATAACTATTCTCCAACCATTTGGGTTGGTCTAATAAAAGATATCAAATTCACCCAAGGAACCTTGTCTGCCTATGTCCTTAGACCAATACGGCTACAACCCAAACCCCTCCCTCAGAGCATTCACTTATCTAATCCACAGCACCAGGCTGGGGTGATCTGGGTATTTACATAAATTAAGAACTGAGACCTGAATAGAAACTGGAACAAATCTAATGGTTTATTAATAACTACACAACTATATATATAGGATTTAGTCTGTTATTGTGATCTTATAGTTATGTAGTTGTAGGATATATATAAATATATCCTAAAAAACTACTAACAACTAAGGTACTATATACAATATCTATACACATATACAACCGGAGGGTCCGGATTACACACAACAATTAACACTATCACGACTAGAGGATTTAAGGAATCTGATCATGACAAACAAAATAAATAGGAATATGAGGACAGGTACAACAGATATGAAAATGGCCAGACTCACAGAAATACAGATGTGCATGGGTACACCCACAATTCCCACACCCTGGGATTGGATATACGTACCCTAAGGCCTGCCAGCTGCTCAAATTAGGCAGGTGATGCCTAAGAGCCAACTGGCTTCAGTGCCTTATCAGGGGAATAGAGAAGATCTTCAGATGGTCGCTCTGCTGGCTGTCACCGCACACTCCCACAGCTATAACCACACTACTGAAGACCAGCAGCCTGACTGCCAGGTCCAATAGGGCTCTTCACAGCTCCAATCTGGCAACCGGGGACGACCTTATCAGCGACCTAACGATCAAAGGGATGCTGGGTGACAGTGACCACGAGCTGATCACCTTCACCATCTGCTGTAAAGCTGGCAAGTCAGTCAGTAATACAGAAGCCCTCGACTTCAGGAAAGCTGACTTTGACAAGCTCAGGAGGCTTGTCAGGGAGGCCCTAAAGGGCCACAACCCAAAGGGGAGCGGAGTTCAGGACGAGTGGTTGCTCCTCAAGGGAGCAATCCTAGATATGCAAGCAAAGTCTATCCCATCTCAGAGGAAAGGGAGCAAAAGGGCACAGCAGCCCCCTTGGCTCTCCAGGGAACTAGTGGACCTCCTGTGTCTTAAAAGGAAGACCTACAAAGGATGAAGGACTGGAACCACCACCAAGGAGGAATACTCTGCTCTGGTCTGGACCTGCAGAGAGCAAACCAGGAAAGCCAAGGCTGTGATGGAACTCCAGCTAGCTACAAATATCAAGGACAATAAAAAGTCCTTTTTTAGATATGTGGGGAGTCGGAGGAAAAGCCAGGGCAACATTGGACCCCTGCTAAACCAGATGGGACGACTGATGCCCAGGAAAAAGCAAACTTGCTAAATGGGTACTTTGCGTCAGTTTTTCACCAGTCCCATGGGACGCCCCTGCCCACTGTGGGACAGGGATGCCTGGGTGAGGAAGATTCCTTACCCTTCATCGAAGCTGACCTCGTGAAGGAACACCTTGACAGGCTGGATACCTTCAAGTCAGCCGGCCCTGACGGTTTATACCCAAGGGTACTCAAGGAGCTGGCAAGCATCATAGCTCAGCCCCTGGCACAGATCTTTGAGAACTCCTGGTCCTCCGGTGAAGTGCCCAAAGTTTAGAAGAAGGCCAATGTCATGCCTATCTTCAAGAAAGGGAGGAAAGTAGGTCTGGCAAACTACAGGCCCATCAATGGCCTGGGGAAGGTCTTGGAAAAGATTATCAAAGAGGCCATCCTTAACAGACTAGCTGACAGCAATATCCTGAGGGATACCCAGCACGGGTTTATTGCAGGTAGGTCTTGTTTGACCAATCTCATTTCCTTTTATGACTAGGTGACTTGTCACCTGGACAAGGGGGAAGAGATTGATGTCATAAATCTTGACTTTAAAAAAGCCTTTGATCTAGTATCCCATGATCACGTCTTGGCAAAACTGACTAACTGCGGCCTCGACCTCACCATGATCCTCTGGCTGGGGAACTGGCTCCGCAGTAGGACCCAGAGGGTGGTGGTTGATGGAAGCCAATTGTCTTGGTGTGCGGTGACCAGTGGGGTCCCTCAAGGCTCTGTCCTAGGGCCTTTACTTTTTAACATCTTCATCAATGATGTAGACATTGGTGTCAGAAGCAGATTGGTCAAGTTAGTTGATGACACCAAACTCTGGGGTAAAGCATCCACACCTGAGGACAGGAGGGTGATCCAAGCAGATCTTGACAGGATCATGAAATGGGCGGACGAGAACCTGATGGTGTTCAACACCGAAAAATGCAAGGTTCTCCACCTTGGGAGGAAAAACCTGCAGCATCCTTATAGGCTCAGCAGTCCTACACTGGTTAGCACTACAGATGAAGGGGACTTGGGGGTCATGATTAACCACAAGATGAACATGAGCCTTCAATGTGATGCTGCGGCTAGTAAAGCAAGCAAAATGCTGGCTTGCATCCATAGATGCTTCTCAGGCAAATCCCAGGATGACATTCTCCCATTGTACTCGGCCTTGGTGAGGCCGCAGCTGAAGTACTGTGTCCAGGTTTGGGTTCCACAATTCAAAAAGGATATGGAGAAGCTTGAGAGAGTGCAGAGAAGAGCCACACTCACGAAGAGCCATGGGACTCTTCAGCCTGGAAAAGCTCAGGCTCAGGGGTGATCTGGTGGCCACCTATAAGTTTATCAGGGGTGACCACCAGGATCTGGGGGAACATCTGTTCACCAGAGCACCCCAAGGGATGACAAGATCAAATGGTCACAAACTCCACCGTGACTGATTCAGGCTGGACATAAGGAAGAACATCTTTACTGTCCGAGCCCCCAATGTTTGGAATAGACTGCCACAGGAGGCAGTTCAAGCACCCACTTTGAATGCCTTCAAGACACATTTGGATGCTTATCTTGCTGGGATCCTATGATCCCTGCTGACTTCCTGCCCCTGGGGCAGGGCGCTGGACTCGATGATCCTCCGAGGTCCCTTCGAGCCCAAATGTCTATGAAATCTATTAAATCCCTCAGTCTCACACGCTATCAAATTCACAAGCCACAAAACACAGTCCACCAAACCAAACCACCACACACAGTCCATTGTCAGAACCCACATTCCCAAACACACACGTAGGGTTACCAACTCTGACTGAAGCTATCCTGGGAGATTTTTTTCCCAGCATGATGTAACGTCACTAACTGTACTGTTCAACCCATTCACAATATCAGTTTCCTGGATTACTTTCAATGGTCACTGGGAGATTAACGCTGATTCTGGTAGACTCCAGGCCAGTCCGGGAGGGTTAGCAACCTTACCCACTGTCATGGAAACACACGCAGCATACTTTTGGGTCAGGTCAGCAGAAGCTTTTATTCAAATGAAACTACAGCTGTAGCGGGGACCCCAAAGTGACATGGATTTCCCAAGCACTTGGAAGGGGTTCCTCCCCAAGAGCAAAATCAGGAGGCTTATATACTTTTTAACAGTCGCTTACAACTCACGTGATCATATAGTGGAATTAGAAAAGCAGCTACAAACACTACCTCATTACTTCTTTGCTGTTATCAGGATGGGAATTATGCAGGAGACAAAGCGAGAACTAACACCCCCTTCTTGCACCTGGAAATCAGAGTTGTACATACCTTTTTTTTTTTTTGCTATCTTCAAGGCTGCGGTGAGCGAAGCAGTTGCAGAGGAGTTACAAAGAACAAACACTTTCCCTTATCTGTTCTACTATACAGAGCCAGCAATTCCCCACAAAGCGGTTATGTCATCTTATAACTCGTATGATCAAAGTTTAAGGCATTTTTTTTTCTGATTCCACACCACACAACCCCTCACACACAAAACCCACACATGATCCCTCACACTTGCTATTTAAAGCCTCCTCTCAGAAGGTTCCAGAACATTACATCATGCACACACATGTGCGCAGCCAGTCTTGCACCTTCCAGCCTGTCACACATGCGCCCTCACACCACAGGTCAATAGTTCAGGGCTTCCAGCACCTTCTAGATTCACTGGGCCTACACCAGTGACCTATATACAACAAGGGGATCATGCAGGGGTCATCATACCCTCACATTACATCAAACATGGGGATACCTTAACTTAACATAAGTGTAAGGGAGCTGGGTCATGCTGCCTGGAGCCGAGTTGTGTCTCTGCTGTAACAGTTGTGTTCTGTCCTTTGAAAATTCTTCTGCCACGCCTTGATGGTTAGAGAGAGCTCAGTTAAAGGCTCAGGAGGTTGGCTTATCTTCTCAGGGCTCCATCATTCTCATGCCCTGCCCTAAGCACACCAGATGTTCCAGGCTTGTTGTTGCTTGCCTACTGGATGGAGAGTCTGGTCTTAGTCCCGTGAGCCCCCTAGTTGGGGGTCTTCTGTTAAGTTGGCTGCTTGCTCTGTTCTTCCCCTCACGGGTCCCAAGACAGCTGCTTCTCAGTTCTAATCTCACCCTTACCTTCAGGGTCAGGATGGACTCACCCGTCCTGGAGGTGTAATTTCATCCGTGTCTCTTCTTTCTTCTAGGGTCCCAAAGTAGTTATCTTCACCCCTCGGGACTGGACCCACTGACAGAGTGGTCTCCTCTGTTGCTTTGCTTTCTCTTCTCAGGTAAATTCAGGGACTGAGGCTTTCCTCCAAGCCTCAGGATCAGTTCCTCCTCTCATCTTCTCTCTATCTGTACCTCGCTCCCCTTTTCTCCAGCCTCAGACACTCCCCATCATCCTTTTAAATTCCCTTTTTCCTCTGCTGCTTTCCCTGTGGCTACATCTGATTTGCTCTCTTCTGGACATAGCTGTTTTCCTTCTCCTTTTTCAGCATGTTTTTCCTCTTTTCCATGTGCCGTGCTGTTTTCCTTGTCCTGGGCTCGAATTCTGGCAGCTGGGCTTGCCACGGCAGCCTTTGAACTACCATGGCCCCACCTTATTCCCTTAATTAGTCACGGTCTTTCCCACCTCAGCTTGGCATGATTTCTTCAGCATCCCCCGGTAAGTTTTGTTGCCTTGTATTCTTCCTTGCTTACTGTGGCAGGCTGTCTTGGCCACCCTGTCACAATAAGCAAACAGCACAACTTTGAACATTATTAACTTAGGAGACAAGGCAGGGGATACTGAACTGTGGCTACAGGCCACAGCACCTAGGTACTCCCAGTGCTGCAGTGCCCAAAGTAATGCCAGAGCTTCCTTCTCACATGAGGGAAAGGCTCTGCTGGATTTAGAGTCCAGGAAGCAAATGCCACAGGCCTCAGGCCAGATTCATGGTCTTGACTCAGCACTGCTCCGAGTCCTTGCACAGCAGTTGCTAACTGGAAGACATATGGTTCATTCACTTGAGGATAAGCCAAGATGCTTGTAACAAGCCTTCCTTAAGCGCCTTGACTACTTCTTGTTGCTCCACACCCCTGTTTCCATGGAGATTCCTTTTTTCAGAGCTTGTATTGAGGAGCTGCTTTTTCTGCATACCCCTCTATTAACTTCTGAGAGAATCCTGAAAGTCCCAGGAATGACAGCAGGGTGGTAACATCATTTGGGGCTGCTAACTTCTGTATCAGCTCTATCCTTTGTTTGTCTGGGGATCGCCCTTCTTGCCTAAAAGTTACTGGGATAGAAAACCTGTAGCTGTGTCTTGCTAGGGCTAACCTTAAAGCCTGTCTGTTTTATCAGTTGTAGGACCTGTCCTAACAATTCTAGATGTTCTTCTTGGGTACTGGAGTATATCAAGATATTATTTACATATAAACTCACTTTTCCTTGGTTATCCAATTTATTCCACACGCTCATCACATGAGCATGGCATATAGCAGGTGTGGTGTAAAATCCCTGTGGTACCTGAGTAAAGGTGTACTGTCTCCCCTTGAATGAAAATGCAAACTTATACCAGGAATCAGGGCGAAAGGGAATGGCAAAGAAGGCATAAGACAAATCTAGCACCAATGACCACTTTGTCCCTCCAGCAATTGCTGCCATCACTTCAGGGTACTTTGCTAGCACTGGGGTTGTCATAGGTGTGACCTTATTGAGGGCCCTATAAACAATGGTTAGCCTCCAGGTTTTCCCACCTGCTTTTCTTACAGGTCAGACAGGGGAATTGTTGGCACTCTGGTGTTCTATCACTACCTCATGTCCTAGCAAAGTCCTTATGGTTTCCCATCAGCTGCTTTCCGCTTCAGTCGGATATATGTATTGTTTTTGGGTTGGGAATCAGGTCCATCAGTTAACCCCTGGGCTTCAATTCTCCTGTATTCCAATTTGTGTTGTGCCCAAATCTGTGGGAATGTATTGGTTACAGTTTGGACATCTTTTTCCCTAGGGTTTAATTTTGCTTTCTTTAGCTTTGAGAGCAGTACATCTATGCCTTGCTGCAACTACATGGGGGAGCTCATCCACCACATCACCTGCCGCCAGACAAAGCAGAGTGTTATTACTCAAATCCACAGTTATTTGTAATATTTTAAAGCTATCCATGCCCAGTATTCTTTGCTGCTCCAGTTCATCTTTCTAAATGTGCCTTGGGGCCATTGGGTCCTTATTCCAAATCACTTCCCCTGTGAGAAGGGGACCAATGATTCTTTTCCATTAAACCCCTCAAGCCACTTTCCACCTCCTTGCTTCCAGCATGAGAATGGAGCCTTCTCTACATTCACCATTGAAAATGAAGCACCCATGTCTCAGTGCTTGACTGTTTATATCACTTTCAAATTGCACATTCACTAGAGGATGCCCCCATGTCATATTTTATGGGTGCTAGAAAAAGGAGGCTATCAGACCCCAGGCTGTCCTAACATTCTGGAGGTAGAGCACTAGATTCTGTCCTTACTTTTTCCTGATGGGCTAACTGTCATCATAACTGCAGTAGGCAGGCCATCTATCTCTTCTCTTTTTCCAAATTTACTAAGTCGATGCCAGATTTGTACTCTCCAGAATTCTAATTTCCTGTTGGTTCCCTAAAAACCTTCCCTTTTTTCACCTACAGACTGCTTATTTCCCTTTGGTCTGTTATTATGTAAGGTGACAGCTGAGACTTTTACTTTCCCTTTTTGATAGGCTTCAGGACTGCATCGCACACTCAGTATTGCATTATGAATTGTTTCCCAGTCTGACCCTAAGTTACACAGCAATGAGAGCTTGCTTTTAGTTTCCCTCTTAAGCACCCCAAACAGGAGCTGTTTAAACAACAGATTAGCATACCTCATATCTGGCTCCTGTTGGGATGTGGTTACTTTGCCCCTCAGCAGGAAGGGTAGCCAGAACTTAGTTGTAAATATCATTGCATCTGCGCCTGGTTTCTCCACATGCCTGGCCACCATGGACAGCATCCCATCCTTTCCCACAAATATCTTGCAACATCCCTCAGGATTGCCATTACACTTTTTTCTTCATCTTTATAAACCTTTTCAGACAGTCAGGAACTTTTTTCCTCCATGAACACCTTTACAATTTTTACCATTTCTCCCACTGTCATCTTATCTGATTCCCATACCTGATTTAGGGAATACAACCAGTCCCATAAATTTATCCCCATTTGAAGGTCCCAAATTTTTATCTAAGATAATTGGCTCCTATCTGGATAGGAGCTGGGTGATGAGAGTGGCAGATGGCCCATTCCCTTCTGGGTGGAGGTGTTTAAAGAAATGGGAGCCATAGTTCCTTGACAAGCAATATTTAAACCTTGCAAATTTCTTTTTAAGGGGGCATATGGGGATGGTGGACAAGGAGTTTCACCCCAATGATTATTTTCATAATCATAATAAGGAAAATTTATGTTTGGGTTGTCGTCATCCCAATCCTCCAATTCATTTTCATTAGACCCCCCTGCCCCGGCCATGCATCCTGCTTGTATTGCTGCCATGATTCTTCATGATGTTTCCAATCTAGTTTCTAACTCCCTTATCTTCTGGTGGCATTGTTTATGATGAGAACCAGGTCTATTTTCTCATCTGCCCACACTGCACTTTAGGTATCCAATGCTTTCCATTTCCACAATGCCATTTCTTTATTTGTCACCTCCTTTTGGTTTTTTAAGTCTTCCACCTGTTTTTTTCTAATATTGTAATTTCCACTGCATCCTTTAAAGGTGTTCCTTACGATGCTTTTACTTATGCCTCCAAGATAGCTGCTTTTTGCTGCAGCATCTGTGACTCCCTCTTTTGCTGTCTTTTAACAGCTATACCTTTTGTTGGAGCCCTTTAGTTAAAGCTTTGCATGTCAAAAGCATCCCTTTTAAGTGATTTATTTCTTTGTCTGTTTATTCACCTAGGGTTTATGCCCAGCGGTGATCTGAGACCACTGGCCACAAAATTGTACAAACGCGTCTGGTCCACAGAACACATCCTTATTCCAAAAACCCAGAGCCATTTTACTCATCACCAATTTCTCTAGTTCCAACAGCTCTTTTATTACTGAGCCTGCCATATCAAGTCAATCCAAAAAGGGGGGGGGGAGGGGGGGGCTCCTGAATTCCAACTTAATCTGAGCTCTCTTCCTTGCAAAAACAGTTTGGCAAATTTAAGTGAATAAGCCTCCTAGCCACAGAATAGATTTTGAAATCCTCAACAGCTCTCAATCCAAACAGTTTTCAAGTCCAGTGTTCAACAAAATGTCCAAGTGCTATGCACAACAAAATCTTTCAGTCCAAGCAAATTCAGTAGGCCCACCCAGGGACATCAAAATCTGTTACCAGACTTAATGTTAGACTTTAGGTAGTGGCACTGAATTCATAAATGCTTGAACCAGAATAGTCCATTCTCTGAAGAGAGCATTTATTGAGCACAGTAATTTGCAACTTCAAGCAAATGACAAAGAACAACAGAAAAACTTTGCCAAAGCTAAGACACTGCCCAGTAAGACACAGCAACAGCACACACAACTTAGGGTAACTTAAAATACCACATAATAAACCAAAAAGACAACAGAAAGCCTTGCATAGGTGTGGCAGGTTCATGCCCCAGGGGTGCCTATTACAGCCCTGCCTTAATTACTTGCCCTCCATGCCTTGTTCTTACTAGAGGTTAAATGAGGAAGGCTGCCCACAGACCTTAGAGTTAGTGTTAGTCCCATTGCAGTACCACTGGGTCCCTCCTGGACTCTCAGCTGCCTTGATTTGACCCTTAAGCTCAATAAACTGTCTCAGCTGGCCTGTGCCCCTGCAGGGCCCCTGTAGCTTCAAGGTCTACATGTGTATCTGTGCCCCTGCAAGGCACTGGTAGCTTTAAGTGTTCAATGCCTGACTTTGTTTCCCCCCTACATCATGCCCCAAGCCTCACAGGTGGTCTCTCTCTTTGATATCAAATATTTGTACACTCAGCCCCCTTAGACCCCCCTGGTCCCTCATGTAGTCTCCCTCTGAGCTCTTGGACCCCTGGTCCCACACGCAGCCCCTCCTCTGGGCTCTCAGACCATCTAGTCCAGCTTAGCCCACTCGAGCTTGCAGACCCTCTGATCTGGGTCTCAGCGTTTTCCTCAGCTGCTGGGCACCTGATGGGGCCCCAGTCTAAGGGCTCCTGAATTAACAGTTCTCTAAATAGGCCTTGCACTTCAGGGCTCAAGGCTAAACTCTATCAGTGTACCTTAAATAAACAAGAAGCATCTCAGACCAGTAGGGGTTTAACATAAACAAAGGCCACTTGGCTGTAAAACCTAATCTTTCTTAGCTCAGGGGACTTGCCTTTGTTCCCAGGCCTGCAGAGTTGTTTAGAGAAATCTAGGTCCCTTCAGAAGCCCAGCTGCTCTGCAGCAGGAACACCTCACTTCGTGATGGTCAGGGAGAGAGAGACGAACTGACTCATGCAGGATCTGGGCTTAGCTCAAGCCTGAGCCCTCTTCTGGTCAGGTGAGTGCCTCATTAGCTCCCCCCCTGCCACTAGCAAGCAGCCTCTTAGGCTGCTTGTGCCCTTAAAAGAGCAAGCACATACCAGTCCCCTGCTACAATAGGTCTGATGTAATCCCTAGGGCAGAGGCTTTCTTTGCAGCCAGGGATTCAAGAAATCCTTCTGGGGGTGAGGTCTGTAGGTCTTCTGAGGTGATGAGGAGGAGATCCAACAGGCTTCATCTCTGCCTGAGTTTTTATAAGTGAATTTGCACCTCCTTCCCCACCTTGGGTGCCTTGACTATAGCATGCTTCGGATGTCCCTCACCTATGGCATACCCCACACCAGTCTCTGGAACAGAGACACTGAATACATGTCTCTTGCCTCTTACAGATTCTACCTTGAAATGTAAATGTAGTTCCTGCTTTCTTTGGTCACACCAGCCCAGGCAGTGTGGGGCCATCCCCTGCTACCATGGGTCTGTTACATAGCTTCAGCCCACATTTGTGATGACTGTGCCAGGTCTTTGTAAACAGACTCATGCCCAGGCAGAGCAAGGCATCCTGGATGCTGCTGCTGTCCCCAAGGCCAGGGCCCTGGAGCCTCTGGGTGGCTGAGATCCTAGAATATAGAGGGGCCAGGACCTACCGTTAATACTAATGCCAGAGCAACGGTGTCTTTGCAGAGGGGCCGAGCCCCCACTGCCACTACAGAACCACAGAGCAGGAGGGTACAAGCGTCATGGACTCAGTGATTCAGGGTAGTATTGGGCGCCTCAGTCTCTTCCTGCTTGGGAGGAGACCTCAGGGCAGCAGGCAGGTGTGGGCATGGACCAGCCTGGCACCCTGGTATGGGCTGAAGGGTGCAGGGACCTGGGCTTGCACTTGAATCTGAATTTATGTTCTTGCTGGTTTTAAGGTGTGGGGCAAGAACCCCCAAACAGATAAGCTTTAACTAATGGCCTGAAGTCCAAGTGCAGGGCCCAGCACCCAGAAGTTTGCCAGCCCCAGAGTGCTGCTGAGCCCCAGGAGCCAGGGAGTGGGACAGCTGGGAGGGGTGGCAGCACCCGTTGGTGGCTCCCTGTGGGGGCTGCGCTGCCAGCTCCACCCCAGAAACAGCTACATCTGGGTAGCTGGAGGTGGAATCAGGCAGGCGCTTTCTTTGCACACCTGCCCCTGGGAGCTGTTAGCTTATCACAACCCCCAGACGGGCCCTGCCCACCCCCACCCTCACCCTCCAGGACTCTGCAAAGCGGTTGTTGTGCCTTCCCTGTGCCCTTCAGCCCTGAGAGCCAACAGCCTCTGTGGCAGGACTCTTGGGTTCTCTCCCTGCTCTGGAAGGGGAGAGCAGGCGGGGGACGACCAGGACAACTGGGTCCTCTCCAGTGATGGGAGGGAAGGGGGAGCTGAGAGTAGGAAATCCAGACGCCAGGTTTCTCTCCCAGTTCTGAGAAAGGAAGTGGGGTCTATGGGGCAAGAGCAGGCACAGGCTAGGAGCCTGGACATATGGGTTCTCTTCAGCTCTGAGTAGGGAGGGCAGGGGAGCAGCGATGCAAGCTCAGGGGGAGCTGGAAGCCCAGATTCCTGGTTCTCTTCAGCTCGGTGAGGGTAGTGGAAGGGGGTGCAGTAGGGGTGGGGGGCTAGAGCTAGGACACCTAGGTTCTCTTCCTGCTCTGGGGGTGAATGGGGTCTGGTGAGGTAAGGGGGAGGGTGGGCTGGGAGACGGGACACCTGGGTTCCTTCCTTGGCTATGGGAAAAGACATGAAGGAGAGATGCCTGCTGATGCCAGGCATCCAGCCCAAGTTACCAGCCACCCTCTCCCTGCAGTCATGATGCCCTGGTACTGCTCCCCGCTCCTGCTCTTGTCCCTGCTCCTGGCCCTCTCAGGTAAGCACCCCTCCCTCCATGGGGTGGTAGTGACTGGTTCTGGAGCCGGAAGCCAGGACACCTGGGTGCCATTCTCAACTTGGAATTGGGGCTGCAGAGCTTGAAGGTTTAAAGAGCAAGGGGCTGGGACCAGGGGTTCTTGGCTTTTCCCCCCAGCTCTGAGAGAAGAGAGGGGTCCGGGGATTCGAGCAGGGAGGAGCTGGCAAATTGTTACTCCTGGGTTCTCTGGACTCTAGGTTCTCCCTGGCCCTGAGAAGAGAGTGGGAGTCTCGTGCAAGAGCTGTGCTGGACTGGCAGGGGCCCATGGGGGATGCTACAGAGACCCCCCGTTGGAGAGGGCCGGAGGCAGGATCCGGGGCACGGCGGGGCTCGGGGGCTGGCTCCGTCCTGCAACTGCCTGCC
>NW_005842065.1:2120354-2122385 GCF_000455745.1 Alligator sinensis | reverse complement strand
GGGCCGGACGTGCTCGGCCGCGCTGGGAGGCCGCCCGGGAGCCCGCACCCCCGCAGTCGGGCTGGCGGCGCCGGCTCTCGGGCGCCTCCGGCTCCGGCGGCGAAGCGAAGTGGAGCAGCCGCGTTTACACGGGGTTGGGGCCGGGCTCCGACGGGTTCCGCAGAGAGCGGGGGTCTGGAGAGGGGCCGGGCCGGGCTCCAGCCTCCCCCAGGAGCTTTCCTGGAAGTGGCGTGGGGGCGGACTTGGCTGGACATCCTGGCAGGCATTTCCAACGTCCGGGAGCAAGACTGAGTCAGGCAGTGCCCGCCTCTGGCCTGCGGGGTTGGCGGAGAGCAGGGAGGTCCCAGCTGTTGTCGGCCCCTCCCACGCAGGGCACTGTCACCAGAACCTTTCAGGCCACCAAGAAGGTTGGACCCCAAGGTTTGGCCTGCTAAGTGCTTTGCTGGGGGTTGGATCGTGGCAAAGGCAGGATCCAACCCAGGCCTCCCACGCCAGGCGTCCCCCAAGCTACAACCAACTGGCAGCAGAAGGGAGCTGTTGGGGTTGGGCCTCGGTCCCAAAGCCCTCCCTGGTAACAACCCTGGAACGTGCCACTAACTGCAGGCCTCCTTCCCCCCTCTCCAGCGCCCAGCAGCACTAGGCCCCCCACAGCCAGGATCAGCCCCTTCCTGAGCTTGGCCAGGGTCTGACAAGAAGGGCTGCACTGCCTCAGCCTGCAGCTGCCAAGGGGCTGCTTTTTGGCAGCCTGGAATGTGGTCTTGGGCCCTGAATGGACATGAAGGGCATCCTAGCAGGTCCAGGCTTGCCATCAGCTGCACATGTGTGTGCATGAGTGTGTGCAGAGATTGCAGGCTAAACTGACAAAGCAGTTTCGGGGGTAGGGGGGAGGCAAAGGAGGGGGAACTGCTGGGCTGAGCAATGCAAGGGCTTACCCAAGATCACTGGAAGCCCATGTCAGTGCTGGGAGCCCCACACAGAGCCTGGGATCCCCCTCCAGCCTCCTCAGAGCCTGCCCTTGCTCAGTCTGGCCCCATTGCCCTGGGCACAGTCTGGGGACCGTGGCAGGTAGAGCTGTTGCCTGACCGGTGCATGTGTGTTGCAGTTGCAGAAGCCCAGGTGGAGGTGAGGATATCGCCCAGCAACCTGTTGGTTGAGTACGGCGGGAACCTGACGCTGACTTGCTCATCAACATGCCCAGTCTCTGATGTCCAGCTGGGCCTGGAGACCTCACTCACAAAGCACCAGGTGGACCAGGAGCATAGCTGGGTGTTGGTCAACATCAGCGAGTCGCAATCCGTGGTCCAGTGCTGGATTGCCTGCAATGGCACTGACAAAACAATAGCGTCTGCCGATATCACAACATACCGTAAGTGCCCCTGTGCAGCCTGGCCACTAGCTCTGGGGTCCTACCAGTGCCAAGAAGTGGGCAGCTCAGAGGAGGAAGTAGAAGAACTAGAGGAGGTCCAGAGAAGGGCAGCAAGGATGGTTAGCAGTATAGGGGGGCCTTCATATGAGGAGGGGCTAAAGACAAGGCCTATCCAGTTTAGAAAAGATGTGCTGGAGGTGGCTTGGGGGGCAAGAAGGGTTTACCAAATACTATATGACAAAGAGAAAGTGGGTAGGGATTCAGTATTGAGAGAGAGTCAATGAAAGAGCGAGGGGTCACAAAATGAAACCAGCAGTCAACCAGTCAGTCTAAAACCAACAACAGGAAGTTCTTTTTCACACTGCCTATCAGTCAAGTCATCATCAGTGGTGACAACAGCGACCAGTAACAGTGGAAGTTGAGAGTTCAGCTGATTCACAAGAGATTGGACATGTTCTTGGAGCAAAGGGGCATGCGTAGGTATTGAGCATGGGAGTGAGGGGCATGGCCTTTGAATCAGAATGTCTTGGACCTTAAATGCTGGAGGCTGCAAGTGAGAGAGGAACAGGGAAAATCCCTGGTCAGACCCAGTTCACCCTCCCTCTCTGTATTCATAGTTTCATAGTTTCTAGGGTCGGAAGGGACCTGGGCAGATCATCTAGTCC
>NW_005842065.1:2102868-2110556 GCF_000455745.1 Alligator sinensis | reverse complement strand
TCCTACCAGTGCCAAGAAGTGGGCAGCTCAGAGGAGGAAGTAGAAGAACTAGAGGAGGTCCAGAGAAGGGCAGCAAGGATGGTTAGCAGTATAGGGGGGCCTTCATATGAGGAGGGGCTAAAGACAAGGCCTATCCAGTTTAGAAAAGATGTGCTGGAGGTGGCTTGGGGGGCAAGAAGGGTTTACCAAATACTATATGACAAAGAGAAAGTGGGTAGGGATTCAGTATTGAGAGAGAGTCAATGAAAGAGCGAGGGGTCACAAAATGAAACCAGCAGTCAACCAGTCAGTCTAAAACCAACAACAGGAAGTTCTTTTTCACACTGCCTATCAGTCAAGTCATCATCAGTGGTGACAACAGCGACCAGTAACAGTGGAAGTTGAGAGTTCAGCTGATTCACAAGAGATTGGACATGTTCTTGGAGCAAAGGGGCATGCGTAGGTATTGAGCATGGGAGTGAGGGGCATGGCCTTTGAATCAGAATGTCTTGGACCTTAAATGCTGGAGGCTGCAAGTGAGAGAGGAACAGGGAAAATCCCTGGTCAGACCCAGTTCACCCTCCCTCTCTGTATTCACTATGTGCCAGCATGTAACACAGGAGACTGGGAAACTTGGACTTCAGGTCTGACACAGGTCATAGCAGGTCTTATGTAGGAAAGCAGAGATTGGGGTGTGGGGAGGGTCTGGCCCAGACCTGGGCTGGGGGCCCGGCTGAGTGAGGGGCTCTGGCTGTGACTCACTGAGCTGCTTAGGTGCCATTAGCTGTTGGGTATCAGCCTGCTTCTTCCTTCACTCTCAGGGGTCCCAAAGCAAGTGACACTGGAACTGCCACCCATGCTAGAGAAGGGCAAGACCTACCCCGTGACCTGCAGGGTGGTCAATGTGGCACCTGTGAGGAACCTCAGTGTGACCCTGCATCTCGGGGGTCAGGTGCTACACACAAAGAACTTCCAGAATTATACCCCGATGAATGCTACCAACATCATGGCTACATTCAACGTGATTGCGGAGCGCGAGTACCATGGGCAGGATGTCACCTGCCACACGGCACTGGACCTGCGGCCCCATGGGCCTCTCCTCGAGAATGCCTCCACCCCAGCCAGCCTCAGCGTGTATGGTGAGTTTGGGATTGAGCTGGGAGCTTTACCAGACACCTTGGGGACCCCGGAGCTCTCTAGCCTGGGTCCTGACACATTGCTCTGCCTTCTCCAGGCTCTGAGCTGGTCCCTGGGCCTGAGCTCCTGTCCCAGGCACCTTCTGTGCGGTGCTGCCTCAACTACAGCCAGGTGCCTCCCATGAGCAGACTGTTGAAACACAGGACATAGTGGGTACTGCTGGGGCCTGCTTAGCCACTTAAAGGGGCAGGGTCCTCAGAGAGAAAACATGCTGGCTGCCCTCTGTCCAGTGTCCGTGGGAGCAAGGTCTGAGCATGAGTGGTACCTAGGGTGAGCAGGGGACTGTGATGGAGACAGGGCATGGGAAGCCATGTAGTTTCAGAGACCTTGGTGCTTTCCCGGGTAAGCTGGAGGGGAGATAGGGAGTCTGCATGTAAAATTGAGCAGAGGCAGGTGGGCCATCCCTGAGGGGAATGAGTTCCACTTGCTTGGGGGTTAACAAAGCTGGGAGTGGGATGGACATCCTGACTGTTGGGGCCTGTCACTGCCCAGATGCCCCCCAGGCCAAGATTTGGGCTGTGTCAGGTACTGTACAACCCCTCCAGATCAAGGACAGGGCCTTGTCATTCTGGGCACTGGCCAGACCACCCTGAGCCAAGACTGGGGCCCTGCCTTGTTCTCTTCCTTGTTCCCCGCATAAACAGCAGGTGACTTGTTCCCTGCAGGCTTCCCTGAGACCCTCCTAACCACAGACCTATTGGAGATTATGAAGGAAAAAAATGAGAGTAGGCATCTGGTGCATGAGAATTGGGGGGCCAGGAAACCCAAACACCTGGGTTCTCTTGGCAGCTCTGGGAGGGGAGTGGGGTTATCTGGTGGGTTAGAGCTGGGGTGGGGTGGTGCCCAGATGCCTGGGTTCTACATGCCTTTTGCAGTGCTGCAGCCCAGTACGTGTGCCCCACCCTCCCTCCACTGCAGGTAGGCCAACACTGGGTTTTGCCCTGTCAAGGGCAAGGCCTGTGCACCCTTCAAGGTGCAGGCCCAAGTGGAAACCTGGCTGGTGTTGTATGGGAACTCCATATGGAACAACTGCAGCACAACATGTAAGGACCCCAGTGCTATGGGTGATGTGGAGACTTCACTCGCCAAGCGCTACCTGGACATGGGGCCAGGCTGGCTGGCTGTGGAGCTCCATCACTGAGTGGCACTCTGTGCCCCTGTGTGTCTTCCGCTGCTTTGGGCAGCTGCAGCAGTCAGCAGCCCCCATCACTGCATACCATATGTGCCACACATGGGTTGGGGGGGGGCTTTGGGGGACCTCTGATCTGTGCTGCCTCTAGCAGGGAGTGGGGTGAGGAGCCTCTGGGGTGCAAAGAGTGCCCCTGTCTCAGCCCCACTCCCCCTGTCTGCCTGCAGAGACCCCAGCACGGGTGGTGCTAGAGATGACCCCAGAGATGCAGCAGGGTAGCACTTACAACGTGACCTGCCAGGTGGAAAATGTGGGGTCCCTGCAGAACCTCAGTGTGATGCTATACCGTGGGCACCAGATCCTGCACACAAAGACCTTCAGTGATGATCTGGGGGCCAGGCCCCATGACAAGCTCGTGACCTTCAACATGACTGCACGGCGCTACCACCAGGGCCAGAACATCAGCTGCCATGCGGTGCTGGACCTGGACCTGAATGGGCACAGGCTGGTGGTTGAGGAGAGCAGCCCTTCGACCAGTTTCAGAGTATATGGTGAGCTCCCACACCCATGCCCTGGTCCCCTAGCTTCCTGCCTAACTCCTCCCCCCCCCGGGTTTCCCTGCAGCCACCAGTTCCCAGCTTCTCCCTCTGCCCCAGCTGCTCCCTTATGAAAGCAGGAGACTGCCCCCTTGCCCAAGGCAGCAGAGTCACGTGCTTGGGCAGCGCAACATATGGGGAGGTGGGGGGGAATTTCCTATGGGTCCATATCCCATTTTCTCTTGGGAGTGGGTAGGAAAGGGGGTGTGGGATTTAATCCTTCATGTTTCCCCTTGCAGTCATGGGCAGTACTATGTCCCCCTGCTGGAAGCCAGCGACTCCTCTGGCTCTGAGCAATATGATGTCTATGTTACATGTTGAGAGGGTCCAAAGGAGGGCCACTCGCATGATCCAGGGACAGCAGGGCAGACCCTATGAGAGGCTATGGGACCTTAACTTGTTCAGCCTTCATAAAAGAAGGCTGAGAGGGGACCTGGTGGCTTTCTGTAAACTTACTAGGGGGGACCAGAGGGAAATGGGAGAGACCTTGTTCCCCCAAGCGCCTCCCGGAGTAACAAGGAATAACGGCCATAAGTTGTTAGAGAGTAGGTTCAGACTAGACATTAGAAGGCACTACTTCACAGTCAGGGCGGCTAGGATCTGGAATCAACTTCCAAGGGAAGTGGTGCTGGCTCCTACCTTGGGGGTCTTTAAGAGGAGGCTTGACGATTACCTAGCTGGGGTCATTTGACCCCAGTTTTCCCTCCTGTCCAGGGCAGGGGGTTGGAAGAAGATCTGCAAGGTCCCTTCCAACCCTGTATCTATGAATCTATGCTAGGGCAGCAAGACACAACTTGAGGGAAAGCAGAGCGTGGGGATCCTGTAGGTCCAGATCCTGTTCCCTCTTGGGAGTGGGTCAAGGAAGGGGCGTGGGGTTTAACCCTTTGTGTCTCCCTTGCAGCCAGCAGCCAGGCGCAGATCGTCGCGCTCAGCAGCATTGTGGCCTTAGTGATATTGCTGGTGGGCACTGGGGCTAGAGTGCTGGGGTGGCGGCTCCAGGCCCAGCAGAGAGAAGAGCGGAAGACTAGGAGCCTGGCACAGAGGGAGTGAGGCCAGAGGCCTCAGGCTGCTGTGGGGGGAGTGGAGCCCAGAGGAGACATTGGCACAGGACAGGTCGGAAGCTCTGTCTTCCAGGTCTGTGGGGTCATTAGCAAGGCCTCATTAGCAGTGAACAATAGAGATTAAAGTTTTTAAGTATTTGAAGGGCTGGATCATGTGTGTTCCCTGATGTGGGCATGTGTCTTGTGGCATATGTGTGTGCACCCTGGCACGTGTGCCCTGATGTGTCTGTGTTCCTTGCATGTGTGTTCCCTGGCATGCATCTCTGTGTGTGCATGTGTTGTCTCCAAAGGACAGTGTGAGTTCGTGCCCAGTGCGCTTTTGCAATAAACACACAGGGGTGGAGGATCCAACTTAATCTTTATTGTTTCAAGTCTGCGCAGAGAGGGGTGCTTGGCGATCATTCGCAAAACAAGCACACCGGTTTCTACCTTTGGGTACCTTATATACGTATGTTTGCAAGTGTATCGCTCAGTGATTGGTTACAAGCCACTGACATAAGACGTTCTCTACTGAGCATGTCTCTGTACCTATGTTTTAGCCATGTATTTCATTTACATACATATATGTTTCATTAACATACTTTTGCTCTGCCCAGGGGTGTGATTTTTAGCATTATAATGAGACCTTTTTCTGAACTTCTTGCTATCTTACAGGTGTCAGGGAGACATTATCCTGCTGGTGTTAGGGAGGCATTCCAGGAATCCTCCGCATCCCACACGCTGTGCTCTGCAAGCATCTCTTAACACACACATACTACACCCCTCCCAGCACCAGTAAGTTGCCTTAAGTATTCAGTTAGATATAGTTTGCAAAGCTAGATATACCATAAAGATTACATAAAAAGATTACATCACATGTGGTAGGCATGTGTGTTTTGGTATGCAAGCGTGTGTGTGTGTGTGTCCTGACATGCATGTGTGTGTGTCCTGTCATACGAGCATGTTGTGTATGTGCTCCCTAACATGCAAGCATCTGTGTGTGTACACGTGTTTCCCGACATTCAGGCATGTGTGTGCGTGTGCTCTGACATGACTCCACCACCTTGCTCCCAGGTCTGGTGCATGCAAGGTGGCCATTCCAGGGGGGTACCAGAGTCCACAGCTCCAGGCAGGACACCTGGGCCATGCCACCCTAACACACTGGGGACACCTGCACCCATTGAGGATAGCCTGGCAGCTCTGAGGTTGCCCAGGGCTGGAGGCCTCCCAGAGCCATACTGAGGCCTAACAGCATCACCAGCCCTAGGCATTGCTGGCAGCAGCTGCAGAGCCAGGGCCTGGCCAGAAGATGGTGCCAGGGGCCTGTGCAGGAAACCAGCGCTTGTCAGTAGTGATTCACCCACTGCAAGGAGCTCAGCTGCCCCAGGCTGTATGAAGGGGGATTCAGGGGTGGGCCCAGCTTCAACCCACACCCCTCCCTACCCACACCTGCCTGTGGCCAAGGGCCAGGTTTGCAGGGAGATCATTACCTGCTAACAACACCTTGGCAGCCTGCTACCCTCCTCACCCAGCAGCCGGGGCACCAGGCACTGGTGCAAGCCCTGGGACTGCAGAATGGTGCACTATGCCCTCTTGCAAGCACCTGGGCTGTGCATTACGCACGCCTGCAAACACCAGGACTGAGCACTCATGTGAGCCCTGGGACTGCATGCTTGTGCAAGCCCCAAGACCATGCACTAATACAAGCACTGGGACTGCATGATGCACCCGCGCAAGTACCAGGATGATGTGCTGCACACATGCAAAGGCTACGACTGTGAGTGTGACTTCAGGGCTGTGAGCGTAAGACCTTGGCACCTGCACCAGCCCTGCTGCTGCCTGAGTGGGGACCTTGGGTGCCTCTTCCCTTTCCCTTCCCCACCCACCAACTGCAGAGCTCCTGGGGGTAGGGGCTGAGTCCAGCCCATGGATCCCATTGTCTGCAGGGGGCAGACCCTGGGCAGTAGCTGGTCTGGTGCAGAAAAGGGTCTACAACCTTCTTCCCTGTGCCAGCACCCCCACCCTCCCCCCAGCCTTGGCCACCTGCCCTCTCAATTTCCGCCCTCCCAGGCGCCTTCTGGGAAGCGGATGGTACCTCCTTCACCCCGATTGCTGCGCCCTTTCATGCTTCTGTTGCAACAGCCCAGGCGGGACTGCCCACACTGCTGGGGAGGGAACAAGCAGCCAAGGCAGCTTTAGCGGGTTACCAGCTCCCTAGAAGCCTGGCCTTCTGCCAAAGGCAGCAGGAGAGGCTGGGCCCAGCCCAGGAACCCTGTTCCCCATGGCCTAGAGCTGCATGGGCCAGCAACTGAGCTGCCCTGATGCCATCTGGACCCACCAAGCTTGGGAGGGGAGGAGGAAAGGAGCCAGAGGGGCCATATTTTGGGCTGTGTGGGGCACAGTATACTGGGTACCTGGGCGGGGGCGGTCTGGGCTGCTTTTTATATAGGAAAAGCATCACAGAGAGAAACAGTGGCTCTTCAGCAGCCATTTCTAAAGGAGGGAATGAACCCCGCCCCTCTGGAAAGCTCTGACCCCCATGCCGCAGCAGAAAGAGAAGGAGGAAGCTAGGCACAAAGCCTCTTTCTTCTTTTCTAGAGGGGAAATAAAATCCTTTTCCCCACAGCATCCCTCCACCCTGCCCCCCGACTTCCAGCACCTGTGGTCCAGCTGCCTGGGTCATACTGAAAGCTGCCAGGCAGTGCCAGCTCTTCTCTGGTGCCTGCTGGTACTGTCCCTCCCTTCCTGGCCTGTCACCAGCCCCTGCTGTGGGAGAGGCCATGCTGGGTGGACAGAACCCTCCAGGCCTACATGGACATGCATGCCCATGCTTCTTCCCCTCCCCCTGCAGCCATGAATGACACATGTTGGCGCAGGAGGACTCATGTGCAGGGCCCTGGGGGGGCGTGTGGGCAGGGGCCCCTGTCGCCAGGCTGTGTGGGCTGTGCCAGCCTGAGCGCTGCGATACAGGGCGTGCTTTCTTTTCATTGTCACGCTTGAGTCATGCATTGCCAGCTCCTGCTGCTGGCAGCTCCCACGCGGGTTTGGGGGGCGGGGGTCTACCTTGCCTCCGGGAGAGCCCTGAGCTCATGGCGCAGGGAGGGAAGGAGCCTTGTGAATGAGAGGACCTGACTAGAGGCAGCCATGCACTCAGCAGCCCATGGACATGAGCAAGTCTTTGCCCACACTGATGGGGACATACGTGTTGGGAGATGCTGCCACATGGGCACCGGCTGCCAGAACATACACAACACCCCTGCTTCTAGGGCTGTGTCTGGCCTGCAAAGGCCAGGGCCCAGCTCCCCCAGTGCTACCTCTAGCCCACCACAGAGCACCCCACCCCCCACTGACCCCTACCCGAGGAGCTGCCTCCAGGGCTACAGTTGCCCCTCCCTGGGCTTGAGTGGGGGGAAGAGCTGGGAGACAGAGTCCTGGCTGGAACAAGCTGAACGCAGCTGAGCTGGAGACATCTGTGCCTACCCACGACTGGGGATAGTGGTACAGTGCCCGCCTCCACCCCCACCCCTGCTCTGGCACCTTCCCCAAGCCCAGCCCCACTCCAGCCCCGGCCCCCTCCAGGCCGGAGACCCCGAGCTGGCGTAGGGCCCGGGCACGACGGCCCCGCGGGGGTCCCGGCCGTCCCGGGTCGGGGAAGTGCATGGAGGCAGCCGCGGGGTGGGGGCGAAGGGCTTGCTGCTCCAGCCGCGGCTCGCCAGGGCGCCGCTGGGGCCGGGCGGCGGGGCGGGC
>NW_005842065.1:2093352-2102551 GCF_000455745.1 Alligator sinensis | reverse complement strand
CTGATCGGGCGGGGGGAGGAGTGGTTAGAGCGGGGGGAGGGGGCGCGCGGGGCTGTGAGCCCCGACGCCTGGGCTCTCTCCAGCTCTGGGAGGGGAAGGGGGCTGGGGGGGGCGAGCAGGGCTAAGGGAGCTGAGAGCGCGGACGCCTGGGTTCTGTCCCCAAGTTTGGGAAGGGAGGGCAGGCAGGAGCTCGGATGCCTGGGTTCCTAGGAGAGGACACAGGTTCAGGGGATGGAAGCAAAGGGGGGCTGGGAGTCGGACACCTGGGTTCTCTCAAGTTGTTGGAGGGTGGTGAGGTGAGGTGAGGTGAGGTGAGGCAGGCTGGGGGACTGAAGCTCTTGCCAGTCACTTCCCCAGGGTCCCCGTGCAAGGGAAACTCCTGTCACAGATTTTCTCATGAGGTTTGTGTGTCACATGCTGCTCTCTGGTGAGGCTGGGGGAGACGGTTTACTGGGGCTGGACAGCAGCCCAGGGCATGGAGGGCATTGGCCTGGCCCCACGTCTCCCCAGGCAGGGACCCCCTGAGCTTGAGTTGTGGTGTGATGGGGCCGCGGGTGTGCTCAGTTCCAGGGCCCGCGTGGGGGGCCTTCGAGGTGGATGTGTGGCCAGTGGAAGCCGTGGTACCATTCGGTGGGACACTCCAGCTGAACTGCAGCACCACATGCCTGGATCCCAGCACCCGCGGCAGCCTGGAGACATCCCTTACCAAGGGCCAGAGCAAAAATGGGACTGGCTGGGTGGCCATGGAGCTGGTGGATGTCACAGAGTGGGAGTCTTCCCCCCTGTGCTACTTCAACTGCGGTGGCACCAAGAAGACAACAGCAGCACGGATTTCACTGTACCGTGAGTGCCAGGCTGCAGAGCTGGGGGGGTCAGAGGCCCATGAGGAGGGGGTGTCGCCACAGAGAATGCCTCTTTGCACGGGGGTGAAAACACAGATCCGGGGCAGAGCAGGTCTTGGGGACTGGGCTCCATGCTGCAGCTGCCTGTTATTCTGGGTCTTGGCAGGCTGTGCATGGCTGTGTGGAGGCTCATGGGTATGTAACTGGGAGGAGCCTCCATGAACAGCCACTGGCTCCCACACTGTGCCCACCAAGGCAGGGGTGGGCTGGGCACCTCAGCCACATGCCCCACTGCAGGAGTTGTTTCCCTCATGCTGCTACTGGAGTCTCTACCCTATTCCAGGAGTGCCAGAGCAGGTGATACTGGAACTGCCACCTGTGCTGGAGGAGGGCAAGACCTACCCTGTGACCTGCTGGGTGAGCAATGTGGCGCCCATGAGGAACCTCACTGTGACCCTGCATCTCGGGGGCAAAGTGCTGCACGCGAACATCCAGGGGGATCCCAGGGTCGGTGCTACTAACATCACAGCCACCTTCAACATGACAGCGCAGCACGGGTACCATGGGCAGGACATTGCCTGCCACACAGAGCTGGACCTGCGGCCCCACGGGCCTCTCCTCAAGAACACCTCTGCCCCCATCAACCTCAGTGTGTACAGTAAGTCTCCTTCCCTGTGAGTTAGAGAAGTGGGGGCTGGGTGCCCAGATGCTTGGGTTCTCTCCAGCTCTGAGAGGGGAGTGGAATCTGCTAGGTTAGGGGCATGGGCTAAAGCAGTATTTCTCAATCCATGGGTCACAACCCAGAAGTGGGTCACAAAAATATATGAAAGGGTCACAAACAATCTTTAAAAATGGATTCTCCTTTAAAGGAAAAAAATGTGGGAAATGGTGACGTTTCCCTTGCAGTCTGTCAGAGTTCCAGCTTGGAAGGGGTTGCTTGGGGCCCCCCATACCTCCCCCCACACACACCCCTGCCTCATACACTCTGGGGCTAGGGCCTGGGGCAAAGAGGAAGCAGGTTGGGAATGAGGGGCACTGGGTCAGGACTGGCCATTGATGCTTACAAATGGGTCCTGGTACAAAAACGGTTTAGAGCTACTGGGCTAAAGAACCTAGCATAGCAGCTCTCATTTTGCTGCCTGGCTGGTTCTAGCCCAGCCCAGGGCTGAGACATGAGCTCTGCCCTCTGGGGCTTCCCTCTACCAAGACAAACACCAGGGAGGAAACTGAAGCATGGAGAGATGATATGACCTGGCTGGGAGACACCCAGGGGGCAGTGGCAGAGGCCTCCAGCTGCCTGCATCCTAGGCGGGGGCTCTCTCCAGCTTCCTTCACAGCCAGGGCTGGTTCCTTTCACACCCTGCAGCCTTCCCAGCAGCCCCACAGCTCCGAGCCCCCCACCGCGTGGAGGCTGACACAGAGGCAAACGTCAGCTGCTGGGCATCTGGTATCTTTCCGGCTGTGGTGGCCCAGGTCAGCCTGCGCCTTGGGAACCAGAGCCTGGAGGTCTCCATCGCTACCTCAGGGGACATGGTAACAGCCCAAGCCACAGTGCGGTTCCTGGAGCCTGGAAAGCAGGAGCTGCACTGTACTGTATCCATGGGGCCTGTCACCAGAGCCACTGAGGGCCGTGTGGATGTTTATCGTGAGTAACCAGGACCCTGCCCAAGCCGTGGTGGGGCCAAGTGACACTGCCCCCTGTGCAGCCTGACCCTGCTCTGCCTCACAGGCTTTCCTGCCCCCATCCTGGAGCTCAGCGACCCTGAGCCCCTTGTGGGCACCAATGTCACCCTGACCTGCCACTCCCCAGCCACCAACCCCCCTGGCGTGTGGCTGCAGTTGCATGAGGCAGAGCAGATCCTGGCATCTGGGTCACAGCCCCAGCTCCAGCTCATGGTGCACAAGGGGGACCATGGTCGCCAGTTCATGTGTGACGCAAATCTCACTGTGGGCAGTGGGACCGTGGTGAAGAGAACATCTGCTCAGCTCACCGTGCGCTGTGAGTCCTCATGTCTGCTCTCTGCTGCCCCAGGTTCCTGGGAGCCCTGACACGTGGGTTCTTTCTCTGCTCAGGGAAAGGAGTTGGGTGTGGGGGCTGAGCAGAGTTGTGACCCTGGACGCCTGGGTTCTCTCAAGCTCTGGGAAGGGAGTGGGGCCTGGTGGGGGGTCAGGGGCTAGAAGCCTGGATGCCTGGGTTTCACATCCAGTTCTACCTCTGGCATTGAGAAGTCACTCCCTAGTCTATGGCTTGGTTTCCCCATGTACTGCCTGCTATCATCATCCCAGCGTTTGCTGACCGCTAGGCCAGATCCAGCAGGGAAAGCTCTGGCCAGGGGGGATGGGGAAGGGAGGAGCTGTGTCCCATGTAGGATGTGTCTCTGGGTGTCAGCCTGGACCCCACCCACAAGAGATGCCTTCCTTCTGTCCCCTGTGCCTCAGCACCTCCAGAGCTGCCTGAGGCCAGCTGCCCAAGTACCCTGACATGGGTGGAGGGGACGCAGCGCGCCCTCCACTGTGTGGCCACAGGGGTCCCAGCACCGGCCGTGGCCTGTTCCAAAGATGGCATGGAGCAGCAGGTGGGCACAGAGCTGCAGGTGACCCGTGACCACGCCGGCACCTACATCTGCCATGCCAGCAATGCACTGGGCACCCAGAACCACAATATCATGGTCCACGTGGAATGTGAGTGGCAGCACCATAGGGACCACAGCCAGTGGGGTAGGCCAGGAGAGATGCTACAGCCCAAGTGTCCAGCCACCCACAGGGGCCTTCATGTGGGGAGATATGGACCCTGGGAGCTCCCCAGGCAGAGCTGGGGGCTGGTAGGGAGGGATCCATCATCTTCAACCCACGAGTAATGGCAGGAGCGTGGAAGCCTCAGGGACCTGTCTCCCTTGGACTTGCTGCAGCTCTTGAGAGAACATGGCAGGTGGAAACATGACCTGAGGTCCATAGACAGTCCCTGCCTGGCCCTCTCCACCTTCCCTGAGGCCTCTGGGGAAGTCAGGCATTGTCCCATGCGTTCCCCTCCCCACCACAGACCCGCCACAGATGGATGATGCCGGATGCCCCCCACAACGCACGTGGCTGGAGGGCCAGCAGCAACAGCTGGTGTGCGTGGCTGATGCCAACCCCAAGGCCAACGTGGTCTGCAGCCTGGACGGACAGCCATATGACATCACCCAGAAGCAAGGCACCATGCGGGGCCAGGCTGGCATCTACCAGTGCCGTGCCACTAACACCCATGGATCCACTGCCCGCAACGTCACTGTCAGGGTAGAGTGTGAGTACCAGGGGAGCTGGGTTGGGGGTTTTGCTGGGGGGAGAGGGAGGTTGACCAGGGCTGTGGCCTTGAGGGGAGTACTACCCCATGGCCTGGCTACAGCAGATCCCAGCTCTGCCCCTTCCAGATGGGCCTGAGATGGACGACACCAGCTGCCCACAGAACTGGACCTGGGTGGAGGGGCTGGAGGAAGCCCTCACCTGCAAGGCCCAGGGCAACCCCACACCCAGCATCACCTGTAGCTGGAATGGGCAGCACCAAGCCCTTGAGGTGCCACAGCTGGTCACAAGGGAGCAGAATAGGACCTACATGTGCATCGCTGCCAACCATCATGGGAATGTCACTCGGGCTGTGTCTGTCCGTGTAGAGTGTGAGTGGCAGGCACCCACCATGCCCCCTACCCCCTCTCCCCTCCACCAGGCATTGCACAGACTGACCACTGCAACATGGGTTGGGGGAGCCCTGAGATCTGAGCACCATGGGGTGGGGGCCCCCGGAGACCTGAGCACCAGGGAATTCCTCAGTCTGTCTCCCCATGCCTTCT
This sequence comes from Alligator sinensis, assembly GCF_000455745.1. Taxonomy (NCBI): domain Eukaryota; kingdom Metazoa; phylum Chordata; order Crocodylia; family Alligatoridae; genus Alligator; species Alligator sinensis. Next base: position 2,097,882 of record NW_005842065.1, on the reverse strand, counting down.
AGACAAACCTCACATGGACGAGTTGAGCTGCCCCAGCCACCAGACGTGGCTGGAGGGGACAGAGCTGGCACTGGCCTGCAAAGCTGATGGAGAGCCTCCTGCATGGGTCCAATGCACCCAGGATGGGACCATGCGGACACTGACTGGGTACCACAATGCCTCCAGGAATGACTCCGGCCTCTACTCGTGCATGGCCACCAACAGCCACGGCTCAGCACAGAGGGCGGTCACCGTACAGGTGGACTGTGAGTCCTGGCACCACAGGCCCTGTGCAGGGTGGGGAGCAGGGACATGGTACTTTCATGAAAGGGAAGGGCCCAGTCCCACCTAAGAGGGGCATGGCAGAAGGGCTCTGCAGCCATGGGAAGCTGAGTGAGTTAGAGTAGCACTGAGGCTGCTCCAGTTTATGCTGGAAGTCTGGCACAAGCCCTGCACTGGCAGCACTGCAGGCTCTGGAGAGATGGCCCTTCTGTGCTTGTACTCCCAGCCTGCCTCACCTGTGTCTCTGCTTGGTCCCAGCCTCCTTGGGTGGAGGCAAGGGTGGCTAGGAGCAACCAGGATCGTGCAAGTGACAGATGTGGTCTGACCCCCAATGGCACCAAGCACTGGATACATGGAGAGAAGAGAGATGTCCCCTACCCTGGTCCCAGGGCTGAGTGTAGAAGGAAACCCCCGCTTCCAGTCCCACAAGCCCCTTCTCTTCTGCAACCCTATCTCCAACTGTCTGGGCAGCCCCGTACACCAAAGAGAAGGCCAAGAGAAACAGGGAAGCACCCAAGGTTGTAGCAGGGCATTAATGGCAGAACTGGGAGCAGAGCCCACATCTCCCCAGCCTGCACCAGCTGAGGGATGGGGAGGGATGGCACCCTGGGGGCTGGGTCTAAATGGAGCATGGACCAGGGTCTGAGCTGCCTACAACTGCCACCCTCTCTTCCCAGACAGTCCCGTGGTCTTGGCCCTTGATGTCCAGCCATCCCCTACTGTCCTTCAGGGCTCTGACTTCAGCATCCACTGCAGCGCTGAGGGCTCTCCAGTGCCCACTTATAGCTGGGTGCTGCCCGTGGCCCCTAACCTCAACTACTCGGCTGACAACAGCACTGTGATGATATTGGGCGCTGGGGCTCACAACTCTGGGTCTTATGTCTGCACGGTTGCCAACTCCTATGGTTCGCACATTCGGAATATCACCATCCAGGTGGCAAGTAAGGATGCGGGAAAGGGGCTGAGGGCACAGGGGAGACTGGGGGTCCCTTCCTTTTTCCCTCAGGAAAAGCTGCTTTGCTGTCAGAGGAGGGAGGTAGTGGAAGAGACCCTCAGGGAAGCTGTGGCCTCTCCATCACTGAAGGGGTTTGAGAAGAGGGTGGAGAGCCCCTGGTGGGGGATGATCTAGGATCAGCTATGCCTGTGCTCTGCTGTGGGGATTTCCCAGGTATCTGGGCTTTGCTGGCTTGCTCCCCGCTCCCCACTTTTCTGCTACATGTGACAGGGGGGTTTTAAGCCTTCCCCAGAGGCACTGGGTGTTGGTTGCAGCCCAGGCTGGGGATGGGAACTGGGATGTGCCAATGCTCCTGCTCCGACTCAACCCCAGAGGTTCCTGGCTGGAGGGCATTGCCCCTCCACTCAGGGTGAGACCGACACTGGCTTGGGGTCAGGAAGGAATTTTTCCCCCAGTCAGATAGGAACAGACTGGGAGGGTTTTGCCTTGCTCTGTAGCAGGGACATGGTCTCCCTGGGATCTTTTGAGCATCTATTAACCTTGCATAGAAGCAGGACATTTGCAGCTGCAGTTCCCCAGCTTTCCATGCGGCAGGGTCAGGTGTGATGCCTGGTGCTGTGTCAGGGATGACGGTAGTTTTATGTAGAGGTTAGGTGATGGATGCATCTGAGATGGTTTGGACAGGGTTGATTCTGTCTCAGGGAGGGGGTTGGACTAGATGTAACCCCATAGGTCCCTTCCAGCCTGGATGTCTCTATGATTCTTCTCTCTCCTCAAATCCTGGAGCCACTTGAAGCCAGGGTAGTGCTGTGTGGGAGTTGTGAGCTTTTCTCTACTACTGCCCCACTCATTAACCTTTGTTATGTCTTCTTGTCTCCCTTCCCAACTCTGGCAGGAGGTTGGCAGTACGACCTGACAGTGGTGGCGATTGTGGTTGTTGTGGTGCTGGCTCTGGTTGGGACAGGCGGCTTCATTTACTACCTCAAGACCACTGCCTGCAAGAAGGGTGAGTACAACGTCCGTGATGCAGAGAACTCCTCTGAAGCCACCTGCCTGCACCGCGAGCCGCCGGCTGATGGGGAGGTCTACGGCATCCAGCTCACCCAGACCTGAGTGGGCCAGGAGCCAGCCTGACCCCTCCTGCTCTGCCCTGTCCTGGCCAGCAGCCCACAGCTCTCCAAGCCCCTTGGATCCCTGCTGGGCTCCTGTTCTGCAGCTTGTGGCCCTCCACAGGGGCTGGGCACTGTTGGCTCTGCACTGCTTCTGCCATTTCTCTCCTGCTCTCTCTGACTTTGGGAGGGAACTTTTGGCCTCAGTGATACCTGACAAGACGCCAGGAGATGCCTGTCTTCACAGGATGTGCCGGGATATTGTGTTGGGGTTCCCAGGGGTGGAGCTGGCAGCCCTCACTCCACCACCCACAGCACTGAGGTGCAATGAGTCAGTCAGGTCTCCGCTGCATCCCTGGCAGGTCCCTTGCACCCCCCACCCTCCCCTAATGTCCAAAGCAACTTTCACTTCCTCAAGTCCTGAAAACTCATGCCAGGAGGTCCCCTTCCCTGCAGCGCTGGTCACTGCTCACTCCTGGTCCCAGCCTGGGACCAGGGACCCCCAGTTCCCCCAGACAGTCTCCTCAGAGGTCTCCTTGGCCAGAGAAGCTGCAGATTCTCCATCAATGGAGGGGTTCAAGGAGAGGCTGGATAGCCCCAGCTGGGGAGGATCTAGGTGCAGCGATGCCTGTGCTCTGCTGTGGAGATTTCTGAGGCATCAGGGCTTTGCTGGTTGCCTTCTCCCCTTTTTCTGCTACCTGTATCAGGGTTTTTAAGCCTCCCCCAGAGGCGTTGGCTGTTGGCTGCAGCCCAGGCTGGGGGTGGTGGCTGGGCTGTGCCAATGCTGGGACCAAAGCCTGAAGTTCCTGGCTAGAGGGTCTTGCCCCTCTGCTCAGGTCAGACCAACACCAGATTTGGGGTCAGGAAGGATTTTAACCCATGGTCAGATCGGTATGGACTTGGGGGGAGGGGGGGGGGTTGCCTTTCTCTGCAGCAGGGCCATGGCCTCTGCCTGACATCTCTTGAATGTATATGAATCCCCTTTACAGCAGCAGGATGTTGGTGGCAACAGCCACCCTGCTGTCCCTGGGGCAATGTCTGGTGCTGTGTCAGGGGTGACTTGTGTTGCTCAGAGGTCAGACCGTGGGTTTGTCTCAGATGGTTTGGATAGGGCTGCTCCTGCCTCAGGCGGGGGTTTGGACTCAGTGTGCCCTCCGGAGGTCCCTGCCAGCACCACTTCTCCATGACTGTATGAATGCTGTGAACACAGCTCCAGCCCAGGGCTGAGCAGAGCTGCTGCATTACTGACAACTCTTGAGGGGCAAGAAGATTCTCCCTGTGCTGGCTGGGGGTGGGGGACGGGCCGCGTGCGTTATTTGCTGCCCGCCTGGTCTCTAGCAGCTGCTGCCTTCCACGTGGCGGGGATGTCTCAGGGATGCACCTGCAGCGATGGGGGGAGCAGAGAAACACCCCCCACCATGGCCTCAGCTTGTGGGTGGCGCAACCTCTCCTAGCAGCTGAGACCTGAGTCCTCTGGGGCTGAGGGTGCTCTGGGAGCTGGAGCACTGACACCTACCCTGCTGCCTTGGACCAGCCCCCAGCGTGGATCTGCCTGGCACAAGGGTAAGCTCTGACTTCCCTTCGCGGGGGAACTGTGGGAACGGCCCAGACAGCCTCAGGCTGGTGCCTCGCCTGCCCAGTGCTACTAGTTCTTGATGCAACTGCCAGAGGCCCCTTTTTTCTCCCACTATTGCACAAACAAAACAGGCAGCACTCAGGCTCCCTCCCCTGCCTTGGGCCCAGGCCCAGCCTGTCCTGGGACTGGGTTTGAGTCTAGTGTCTTCCTAGATGCACTGGGTTCAGAGCCTGGTATGGGAAGAAGAGGTCAACCTGGATTTTCTCCGTTCAAACCTGGGGCAGCCAAACTGTTGCTTTGCTGCTTCCTTGCACTTGCCGTGGGCTGGGAGGGAGAACACAGGCACCTTGGGGCAGAGGGAGACCAGGGTGTTCCTTGGTGTACACTAGATCAGCCCAGATGCTGCTGACTTGGCTCTCTGGCTTGGTGCTTCTCTGTGGGCCCTGAGCAGTGGATGACCTGCTCTGGTCCCCTCCAGCCTCTGCCCCTGCTCCATGGGGGAGCTCTCGGGAGGCTGTTGGGGGGGGGGGCATGGGGTGCTCCAACAGGAGTGGGGTCTGACAGGGGAGTCCACTGATGGGAGGCTTATGGGGTGCTCTGTGTGTGTGGGGAAAGCTATGGGCAAAAGC
>NW_005842065.1:2086947-2093342 GCF_000455745.1 Alligator sinensis | reverse complement strand
TCTCCATTGCGGGGTGGTCGAAGCAGGGAGGCTGAGGCTGGTGCTGCACATAGGTCCGAGGGGACAGGACTGAGCCAGGCGAGGTTCGGGTCCATTAAGGGGCTCAGGTCCATTCCTCACTGCAGACACTGCAATGGACAGCATCATGCTGTCACCACACCTTTCCTAGACACAACTCCAGGGAGCAGGACCTCTGCCAGCCTGGTGAATCTCTCAGCCAGGGGTCTCTGCACTGTCACAGCTCCCAGCGAAGATGTGGGGGTCACCGCTGTTTCCTGCCTGTGGGGCACTTGGAACAAGCCACGAAGGGAACTGTGCAGAGCAGGGACTTGACTGGAAGGATGAACGTGAGGACACTGCTGTTCCTCCAGTGCTGGCCACATCTGCAAGAGATGGATTTGGCTGCATTACACAGGCGCTGCACGGACCAGACCCACAGGCTTGAGTTCAGTATTAAAGTAAGCGGCAAACCGGCAAGGTCCACCCCAGCAGCTGTGAGTGTTTGTGCAGCGTCAAGAGCAGTTCACATTGTGCGTGGCACTTTGCACATGCATATGAGTTTCCTTGCATGGGTCTGAGTCCTTGGGCCCCATGCAGATTTGTGCTGACCATGGCTGCAGCATGCAGGTGGAGGGCAAGTCACCCCATATGCACAGAGCTGCACATCACAGCGTGCCTGGCAACAGCTTCCCACAAGCCAAGCTCGTTCTGTGGGGTAGCTGTGTCTACACTAGGGTTCCTGCCTTCGCATTGTGCCCCCTGGCCTAGCAGGAGCCTTGCTGGTGTCCCTGGGGGCAGGGACAGTGCCCTGCTCAGCCTCTCTTTTTTGGCACTGAGTGACCCCACTCTTCCCTGACAGGCTCAGTGCACAGCACACACAGTCCTTATCACCCCCCACCCAGCTTCTCCAGGAGCTGCTCCCTTCCTTCTTCCCTGTCCCACCTGGTGCCACCCTGAGTGAGCTCTTGCTGAGCTGCACTGGGATTGTCTCATCCCCCTGCCACCTCTTGGCTATTACTTTTGAGTTCCCGTGAAGGGCAGGGAGATCCAGGTACCAGCCCCCATCGCAGGACATGCCTGGGCCATGCCAGGCGCATCCAGCCCAGGCCCCTCTGCAGCGGGGCTGGGTCCTGGCTTTGCCCCCACAAGCAGGGAGCTGGACCAGGTGTGAGCTCCTGTAGTCCCTTCCAACTGGTATTGGAGCCCTGGCCTCTCACCCCACTCTGGTAATGGTCCCAAGGCTGGAGCCTTCCAGCAACAACCAGGAAGTTTTATTGCAAAGTACAACGCTGCTCACAACACGACTCACTGCCATGAAACCTCCAGAAGATCCCCTGTCCCACTCCTGCCCCCAATGCCCCCCCCTTTCCCCCATGCAAAACTTGTGCACCCAATAAGATGTGAAACATGCACCCAAAAAGAAAACGTGTCACCATTCCCAACAGACCTTGCCCCATGACGTTGCCGTCCAATGCCCTGCTGCAGAAATACAAAGGCAAAGGATACACATGCATGCAAAGCACACACATGCACCATGTGTGACATGAATGGGCCCTCTCCCAGGCTCTGGAGGCTCAGAAAGGTCATGGGTCCCCGGGGTGGCCATGGCATGAAGGCAGCTCCATGGGACTGCTCTCCACCTCACTTTGTGGCTGAACAAGCAACTAAAAAGGTTGCTTCAGTCCAAGCTGGAAAAAAAAACTGCTGTACAGAGCCCAGAAGAAACCCACACATCACATGGGGAAGGTCTCCGCTGTGGGGACAATGGACATCACTTTGAAAATGCAGCAAACTCTGAAGTAAAAGTCGTCTTTGTTCCATCATTGCAGGGGTTTTTCAGACTCCAACAGCATTTGCCTCAGGCTGGCACATAGGGTGGTTGCCCATGAGATGGCAATGAACCAGGGTTGCAGTTTAGTGAAGCAAGCTTGCTCTTTCTTTCTCCTGAGTGCCTTTGGCAGCTTGTTCCACTCTCTCTATTTGGATTTTTGTGCTTGACCAAGGGGCTCCAAAAAGAGCTGGCTAGCAGAGAGCTCCAGGATCGTCTGGGCAGAGAAGCCAGATTGCTGCTTGGCTGGGGGGCGACAGAGCTGGAAAGTTTCCCCTCCCTGTGGCCACACATTCTGCTGTTGCTCCATAGCTGATCTCAGAATACAGTCCCACGATGTCTTGCCTCCAGTGCTACCTTTGAAGTGCTTTCAACCCTGCAAGACTGGGGGGTTGCTATCATCCTCTGCCATCCAGGCAGCCTGTGCAAGCCAGATCTGTGCTCATGTGCTGCAAGGTCAGGGGAGGTTCATGAGGGCAGCCGAATGGAGCTGGTGCCTGCTTTGTAGCCACGCCCACTCCTAGGAATGATGCCTTGGGCCTGCCAAGTTGGCCAAACCCTTCATCGGACTGCCCCCACACAGTTAACAGTAGAGGACCTTGATGGGAGGTGTCAGGATGTCATCATCGCCTTTTCTGGAAGACAGAACAGAAGGGGCCTCCTTGAAGCTGACGACCTGTAAAAGAGGGGTCAGGCCGGTGGATGGCTCCTTTACAGAAAGAGCCAGGGGTCCTCATCTACATGTGCCACAGACGCCCCTAGAGGCTTTGGGAGACATTGGAAAACAGGAGCTGTACAAGCCCACGGCCAAAGAGCATCCCCAGCCCACAGCATTCACCATGTAAAGAGATGAGGAGCAGGGGCTGGAGAGGGAAACTAAGGCACAGCAAGTAGTAATATGGCCAAGATCACACAGTCAAGTGGTGGTAGAGCCCATATCTCCCATGTCCTGGCCCAGGGCTCTCTGCAGTGGGCCAGAGAATGACAACCTGGAAAGACTTCTACAGCAATGCTGCCTCTAGTAACCAAATCACAGAGTGGGAGTTCCAGCAGGGGGTGGATGCATGGGGGAAAGTGGTGTTTTTCAGGGGGGGAAAAAACCTATCTTTGGGCAAACTTGTGTGCACCAGGCCACTGGCTCCAGTGAAAGTGCAGCGCCTGGGCCTTATCCAGGGAAACTGCCCAGTTCATTTGGGCGACAGCAAAGTAGCTGTGTTTAGAACGGGGGCTTCATTTAGAAGCACCCTCCCCTCCATACTCCCCAGGTCAGGCCCATGGCTTCAGCAGCAGAGGGAGGAGGGGGAAAGTCCCTGAGAAACAAGGCTGAGACTTCCTCAGCCTCAGCACAGTTTCAGAAGTAAAAGAAAAAAGAGGAAATCACCTTTTCCTGCTTCTCATCATAGCTGCTGCCAGATGGAGACTTTCCCCGCCCTTAGGGCACAATGAGCATGACTTTCCATTTTTTCTCAGGATGTTCCAGCAGCAGAAACACCAGATCTGGTACTTCTTGTACCTGTGGGGAAACCCCCATGTTGCCATTTCAGGTAAAGAGTAGAGGTGAGGCAAGAAAAGGGCCAGGAGAAGGGGAACGATTTTTTGGAAATGAGCCTCTAAGATGAGCCTGCTGGGCGCATGATGAACTTGGCCACCACCAGCAGTGAAATGTGGACCCACAACCATGAGATCCGCTCAGAAAAGGAGAATTTTACAAAAGAGACAAAACATACATTGGTTTTCAGCCCAGCAAGGCATAAAAATTTTGCTGTGGGGGAAGGTCACTTAGGATCATAGAATCAAGGCAAAATAGGGCTGGAAAAGGTCCCCAGAAGTCCACCCCTCTTCAAAGTAGACTCATGCCTGAGCCATCCCAGAGCTGGGTGTATCTAACCCAGGGGGATGGAAGGCTGCAGCCCTGCTTCTCAGGTGGCCGTGGGCTGCACCTGGCATTTTGTCATGGACACCTGTGATCTCTTCAGCTGGCTCCATCTGCACTTGGATGCACATTGTTATGTCTTTTGCACCTCAAGAGCCAGTTTCAGCATCTCTCAACCCTGAAATCTGTGGGTCTATAATACTGTGCTGCAAACTGTTCTTGGGAGGGGGGGATATTATTTATGTTCAACAAACACTTCCTGCAGCTCTTGGAAGTGGCACAGAGGAATTCGAAACAACGAGCCTTCTGCAAGCACTTGGACTCTCACCAATGCCCCTGGACATTCGGCACCTCTTGGCCACAGCTACCTCCATGAGTTTTGCTGGTGAGGTCTGTGCTGTAGCAATGTGAAGCTACCATGGCCAGAGCCAGGACAAGAGCTTGCCAGGCAAACGTGTGACAGCCCTGGTCTGAGCTCTTCTAAAGACCTGTGGAAGTAAATGCTCATGCACTGCATCAGTCTGGGGCTGGGGTTGGGAGCTTCATGTGGTTTATGATGGAAACTGAAGGAGTCAATTGACTTTAAGCTCATTGTAATCTCCCTAGTTTCTGCTAATCTTTCTCTACTCCACAGGTGTGAGCGACTCTCTCTCCTTTTTAGTGGTCTTGATATTCCACTATTCAAACTACCCTTTCTATTGCAAAGTTTCTGTCTGCTAGCCCTTCTGGTCATGTCTTTGCTATTTCACAGCCCTGCAGACCACTTTTAGCTCTAGCTAAAAATCTTAACTCAGGTGTGGTCCTATTAACTCAGGTGTAGAAATGACTAGGGATGGCAAGCTGGCCAATTGACCAGTCAAATATTGTTAATGGACCAGTCAACTGACTGCATATTTTAAACACCCTTAAAATGATCTTGTGTCATCTTGTGAAGCAGAGGTTAAGAATCTCTGCTCCAGCCCACTGACAGGCCATGTGGATCATTTCTGAAGGCTGGGAGGGAACTGGTAGGGGATTCAGACCTCATGTAGGATTTTTTTTTTAAGGAAAATTTTTTGTTTTCTGAGCCAAATCAGCCAAATCAATTTGAAATCTGTCAGTCATTCAAGAACCATATATGGCCCTACTACCGGCAAATATCCTCCACCCCCACCTGGGGCTTCAGATGTTTCCAAATTATTTAGCGGGCATCCTACATGCAGGCCCAAGCCCAGAGGCTTGTGCTTTGGATGCCCCCGGGTTTTGCTTGCCCTCAGCCATATGGCAGCAGGAGCAAGCTAGGAGGAGTCTCCCAGTTCTCTAAAGAGGGCGCAAAGCCAAGATCTTCCCACTGGAAATTAAAGTGGGAGGGTAACTATACATAGGCCAATGTGGTGCCTATCTTCAAGAAAGGGAGGAAAATGGATCCAGCAAACTACAGGCCTATCAGCCTGACCTCTATCCTGGGGAAGGTCTTGGAAAAGATTATCAAAGAGGCCATTCTTAACAGTCTGGCTGATGGCTACACCTTGAGGGACAGCCAGCATGGGTTTGTTGTAGGTAGATCTTGTTTGACCAATCTCATTTCCTTCTACGACCAAATGACCTATCACCTGGACAAGGGAGAAGAGATTGATGTTATATATCTTGACTTTAAAAAAGCCTTCCATCTGGTTTCCCATGATCACCTCTTAGTAAAACTGGCTAACTGCGGCCTCGGCCACACCACAATCCGCTGGCTGGGGATTTGGCTCCATGGTAGGACCCAGAGGGTGGTGGTTGACAGAAGTCAATCGTCATGGTGCCCTGTAACCAGTGGGGTCCCCCAAGGCTGTCTTTGGGCCTGTAGTATTTAACATCTTCATTAATGATGTGGACATTGGTATCAGAAGTGGACTGGCCAAGTTTGCCAACGACACCAAACTCTGGGGTAAAGCATCCACACCTGAGGACAAAAGGGTGATCCATGCTGACCTTGACAGGCTCAGGAAATGGGTGGACGAGAACCTGATGGTGTTTAATGCTGAAAAATGCAAGGTTCTCCACCTTGGGAGGAAAAACCTGCAGCATCTTTATAGGATCGGCAGTGCTACGCTGGCTAGCACAATGGATGAAAGGGACTTCGGGGTCACGATTGACCACAAGATGAACATGAGCCTGCAACGTGATACTGCTGCTAGTAAAGCAATCAAAATGCTTGCTTACAGCCACAGATGCTTCTCAAGTAAATCCCAGGATGTCATTCTCCCATTGTACTTGGCCTTGGTGAGGCTGCAGCTGGAGTACTGCATCCAGTTTTGGGCTCCACAGTTCAAAAAGGATATGGAGAAGCTTGAGAGGGTGCAGAGGAGAGCCATGCGCATGATCAGAGGTCAGGAAAGCAGACCTTATGAAGAAAGGCTGATAGCCATGGGACTCTTCAGCCTGGAAAAGCACAGGCTCAGGGGTGATCTGATGGCCACCTATAAGTTTATCAGGGGTGACCACCAGAATGTGGGGAACGTCTGTTCACCAGAGCACCCCAAGGAATGATAAGGTCAGATAGTCACAAACTCCTCCATGACCGTTTCAGGCTGGACATAAGGAAGAACTTCTTTACTGTCCAAGCCCCCAAGGTTTGGAATAGACTGCCGCTGGAGGTGGTTCAAGCACCTACTCTGAACGCTTTCAAAAGACATCTGGATGTTTAACTTGCTGGGATCCTATGATTCCTGC
>NW_005842065.1:2084690-2086937 GCF_000455745.1 Alligator sinensis | reverse complement strand
CTGACTTCCTGCCCCTGGGGCAGGGGACTGGACTCGATGATCTTCTGAGGTCCCTTCCAGCCCGAATGTCTATGAAATCTATGAAATTACTGCCATGGGTACCACCCCATGCCAGAAAGGTGATTATTCCCTGTCCCTGGGAAAATCACTGTGGTGATCATGGTATTTCATGTGGGATTGGGTGGGGGTGGGGGCGCACAGGGCTGCTTCTTCCAGAGACACAGGCTCACTCCTGCCATGACAGATGCCCTGAAATGCAACTTACTCTGCACTGAGAGGGAGTCTGGGTCATCCTCAGAGCTGCTGGCTCTGATGTGTTCCCTCGATAGGCAGAGCTGCTTAATGAGATTAGCTCAGTGGCCTCTTCTCCTCCAATGTGATGGGCTGGGAACAGAGGAGATTGGTTATGTCTCACGGGCATCAGGTATTGCTTCAAATCCAAAGCAGCAGTGAAAGACCCTGCGAGCTGAGTGTGGCTTTAAAACAGGCCTCCAAAGAGGTGAAAACAAGCTGTCAGTGGTTGAAAGGCAGCTTCCCTCCCTCCCTGCCTCTCCCCAACACATGCACATACTTCCAGACCTGACCACGGCACTTAATGACAAGGGGCCACATGAGCACAGCATGACAGGAACAGGTCAGGCCCACAGTGCAGTGCCCAGGCCCTGGCCTCTCCAAAGAAAGGAGCCAGGAACATGGCAGGTGCTGCCCCATGGATCCCCAGTTCCTGGAGGTCTGGTTTCGGGCCTGGAGTTTGGCATCCCTCCTCCCATGGCTCTGTCACCCTCTGGCCAGCCACAGCTGTGCCTGGTCCCTCCTGTTCCTTTGCCAGACTCAGGGCCTCCACAGAACCCCTGGCATGGAGTTTTCCAGCTGTTTTGCCCCCTTCTCCACTCTCCTGGTCTGTGCATTCTGTGCTTGTCCTGGGAGCTGCCCTGAGCCTCTGCTGGGGAGGGTAGCTGAGAAACCCATCAATAAATAAGTAATTAAATGCCTTTTGCCTTCAAGGAACAAGCAGTTCCTCAGTTCCAGGCTGAGCCTGGTGAGTGCAAATCAGCTCTCAGTCTCCTGGACACCCAGGGGGAAGGTCTCCACCAACTGGTTGCAGGGAGATAAGTGCAAAAGCCCTTCCAGGAGCGGAGCCTCTCTCCAGCAAGGCAGAGGCAAACTTCTGCTTCTGGGTACTGCTGGGCTCCGCTGCCCCTCAAAGCCTCCCAAGGTGCTGGGCTCTGCTCTGAGCCAGTCTGCCCCCCTGCCATCTGAGGCACCACCAGAGGCTCCATTGGGGACCAGTGCAAAGTACAGGTTGGAGGGAGGGCGAGAGAGAGAAAGAGACACAGACAGACAGCCCAACAGGTGCATAAGGGGATGAGCTAGATTTACAAACTGACAACAGGGACAGAATCCAAAACAACCCGCTTTGTAAAGTATTTTGCAGGGCAGCTACTACACGGTGACCAACGTGAGCTCATGGAGTTCCTGTGGTTCTACGAGGTCCTGAAATGCTTCCAGAATAAATACAAACTTCACAACAAGGCCCCAGCAACCCTGATGAACCACTGGAAGATACAAGAGGTGGTAAGGGCAAGAGACATCATATTATTCTTGGAGTTACTACCTGGTGACAGCTGCCAGGCTGTGTAGGAGAGAATCTTCCACAAGGACCTGCAGAAAGAGCACAAAGACTTGAACTGGCAGGCAGCCCACTGGACACTCCTCATGCGGGCATGGAGAAACAGGGAAGAGAAGTCCATCCAGCTGCCCAAAGTAATCTGGACAGTGCCAGGTGAATACAATTGGCCATCTCTTCTGGGACTGCCCACACACCAGAGAGGTGTGGAAGGAAGTCTGCGCACTCCTCCTGATGGTGACAGGTTTTTATAACCCTGACCAGAGAGGCAGTACTGTAAGGGCACTTGACCAAACAGCAAGGGGCCCCAACAGCCACTTTGACCAGTTCAGCTCCTGCTTCAGGTATGCCCTATGGAAGACCAGGAACTTGCTCATAAATAGGCACACAGACCTCCCAGTCAAGGACTGTATTAAAATTGGACTGAGTGAAATGTACTGGTACTAAAGGAAGACAGAAGAAGATGATGGGAAAGAGACGGTGGACCTCATACGGAAGACAGGGGACTGGCGTAGACCTTTCCGAGGTGAGCCCTCTAGAGAGAACAACAAGGTTTCATAGTTTCATCGTAGCTAGGGTCAGGAGGGACCTGAACAGATCATCTAGCCTGACCCCCTGCC
>NW_005842065.1:2084032-2084325 GCF_000455745.1 Alligator sinensis | reverse complement strand
TCCCTTTTGAAGTGTGGCGCCCAGTACTGGATGCAGTACTCCAACTGCGGCCTGACCAAAGTCGCATAGAGGGGGAGTATCACTTCTCTGGACCGGCTCGAGATGCATCTTTGGATGCATGACAAGGTATGGCTGGCCTTGCTGGCTGTGGTCTGGCATTGGCAGCTCATGTTCATCTTGGAGTCAATAATGACTCCAAGATCCCTTTCTGCTTCTGTGCTTTCAAGAGGGGAACTCCCCAGCCTGTATGTATGCTGTGGATTCCTTCTCCCAAGGTGCAGCACCCTGCATTT
>NW_005842065.1:2077919-2083343 GCF_000455745.1 Alligator sinensis | reverse complement strand
ATCTGCACTGACTGAAGGCCTGACAGAGCTATCCCCAAGACTGTCCCTACCTCTGGTAGGTGGGATGTCCCGGTCCCTGTTCAAGAAAACAGAGGCAAAGAAACTGTTAAAAATATCAGCTTTCTTGTCTGGCGTGGCCACCAGATTATCGTTTGTGTCGTGCAGGGGCCCTACATTGCCTGGTGCCCTCTTCTTGCTCCCAATGTACTTGAAAAAGGACTTTTTGGTGTCCTTAATCCTGGACACTTGCCTGATCTCCATCTCTGCCTTGGCCTTCCTAGTAGCCCACCTACATTCCCGGGCCGAGGAGGAGTACTCCTCCTTGGTGATAGCTCCTCCCTTCCACTGGTTGTGCGCCGCCCTTTTAGTCCTCAGACATTCCTGACTGCCCTTGCTGAGCCAAGGGGGTTTCTGAGCACTCTTACCCCCTCTTGCTTCTCTCAGGGACTGTTAACCTTTGGGCCTGGAGGATCGACCCCTTAAGGTACGACCATCCCTTGTGGACTCCCATCTCCTCTACCTTCTGGGCCCTCAGTGCCTCCCCCACTAGTCTCCTAAGCTCATTGAAGTTGAACCTTCTGAAGTCAAGGGCTTTAGCCTTGGTGTGAGCCCTTGACGCCCTGCGTTGGATAATGAAATCCAGCAGGTTTCACAGATTTCATAGATTTCATAGACATTAGGGCTGGAAGGGACCTCGGAAGATCATCGAGTCCAGCCCCCTGCCCAAAGGGCAGGAAGTCGGAGGTCAGACTAGATGATCCCCTCAGGTCCCTTCTGACCCTACCAAGTATAAAACTATGAAGTCAGCTGGGGTCACAGGATCCCAGCAAGATAAGCATCCAATTTACTCTTGAAAGTGTTCAATGTAGGTGCTTGAACCACCTCTGATGGCAGGCTATTTCAGACCTTGGGGGCTCGGACAGTAAAGAAATTCTTCCTTATGTCCAGCCTGAAACGGTCTTGCAGTAGTTTATGACCGTTCGACCTCGTCATCTCTTGGGGCGCTCTGGTGAACAAACATTCCCCCAGGTACTGCTGGTCACCCCTGATAAACTTATAGGTGGCCATCAGATCACCCCTGAGCCTGCATTTTTCCAGGCTAAAGAGCCCCGTGGCTCTCAGCCTGTTGTTGTAAGGTCTGTTTTCCTGATCTTGTATCATGCGCGTGGCTCTTCTCTGGACTCTCTCAAGCTTCTCCACATCCTTTTTGAATTGTGGAGCCCAAAACTGGTTGGAGTCCTACCTCTGAGGCCCAGTCCGGCCCTTTAGTAGCATACAAGGCTTGGGTCTTGCCCTGGCAGCTGTGAGCAACCTAGACTTTGTTGGGAGGCTTCTGGTTTCCTTGTGCTCCTCAGGGCCTGCCTCAGTTTCCCTGGATGGCTTCTTCCCATGGGGGAAAAAAGAAGAACCAGCACTGGGGAGACCTGCCTGAGCCACTAAGTTTCCACTGGGTGCCATGCTCCCTGTTGGGGGCTGTGAGGAGCTGTAACACTAGCAAACTTCCACACCTCGTTCCCAAGGTGAGCCTGCAGGTTTGCAGCCAGGATGTAATGTCCTGCCCTGCCGTGGGTCTCTGGAGGGAGAAGCGAAGCCATTTTCATTTTTCTGCAGTCAAATACAGGGTAGAAGCTAAATGCTGGGGCTCTCTCCTAGGAGGGGGCTCCCAGTATAACCTGGACAAGCGGGTGCTTGGGTCTAATGAGATTGAGAACCACAAGCCTATGGGCTCCATCTGTGGGTAACTGGCCTGGGCTGACACAGCTAGCAAGCTCCATACAAATACCTGCTGGTGCCAGCCTGGCCTGGGAGGCCTGGATGCTCCAGAGGCTTGAAGAGATAGAGGCCCAGAGACTGCTGGGCGTGGGGCTGCTGCTTTCCCAATAGAGGTGGCTGGAGCCTAGATCCTATGGTGGTTCTGTGTCTGCCTTGGCTCCAGGTGTGCTGCATCGCCTGGACAGAAAAGGCCCCTCTCCAGCGGCTGAGCCAGGGTGGGAGTGGGGGGACTTCTCTGGGGAGTTGGGACCATGCTAAGAGCTGGCCTGCACTCAAGGTTGGGGGTTCTCAAGGTGGAGAGGGTGTCCCAAACCAGTGCTCCCCTTCCTGGCAAGCACTGTCACTGGACTTGGGCACTGGGGGTGCTCCCAGCATAGACCATCTCCCTGAAGACAAAACACTGGTAAGGCAGAGCTGCATCTGGGGTGGGAGTGTCTGACAGCTTGGGACAGGAAGTGTTGCAGGGCAGTGGGAACTGCGGGCAGCACACAGGAGGCATCACTGGACCTCAGGCCCAGAGGCCCGAGGCCCACACACACAGCTCCCCCCACTACTGTAAACACAGCCCAGCACACTGGGGGGGTGGGGAAGGAGGGTCTCCACTCTATGCTACCCAGGCAGGGCCAGCAATGAAAAGCCCACATCGTACTGTGCTGCCCCACTCCCCAGCCACCCTAGTCTGTGGGCAGCTTGGACCCTTTAGGCCCTGAAGCACCAAAGCAGAGACTTCCACAGGGTCAGTCTTCCATTGAGTGGCACCTTCCCATCAGGGCTTCACTACAACCCAGTTATGGGGACCCAGGTGTCCAGAAGGCCCCCCTGGCCTTCAGTGGGACTTGGGGATGTGGCCACCCACATAGAAATTCCTGGTGATCTTGGGTGGGGTGAACTCGGTCCCCTCCAGCTTTGGGGTAAGGATGATCTGGCAGCCTAGGCAGGAGTTCTCCTGCAGCAGCAGGGGCCAGGCCATGTTCAGCATGTCCTCCTCCCTGTGGGGGCAAGAGGGGTTGGGACTGTGTCCTTCCCACCTGGGGGAGGGTGGGGGAAACAAGACTCCTCCTGGCTGCTGAGATAGGGACATCCACTGCACCAAGGAGGGGGAGCCCCATGAAAAGGGGGTGCCGCAGCCAGTCACACAGGATCAGAGCAGGACCTATGTGTGCACCACCACCAACCAGCACAGCACTGTCAGCCAGTCCATGGCTGTCCAAGTGGCATGTGAATGGCATCAAAGGTGAGCAGGTACTCCAAGGGGACAGGGAGTGGGAGGCTGTGGGATTTGGGAGCCCCCAGGGGTTTCCCGAGTAAGCTGAAGGGGGATGGAGGTCTGCACATAGGACTGAGTAGAGGCAGGTGTCAGACTTAGGGCCTGAGGGAGCCCCTCACAGGGCTGAGTTCCACTTGTTTGAAGGTTAACAGAGCTGGGACTGGGATACAGACCCCAATAGCTGGGGCCTCTCACTGCCCAGCCCCCCACAGGCCAAGATTCGGGCTACACCGTGCACTGTACACTCTCTCCAGACAGAGAACAGGGCTTGTCATGCTGGCCACTGGCCAGATCACTCTAAGCCAAGTCTGAGGCCATGCCTAGTGTGACCACTGGTCTTGTTTTATACCAGACCATCCTATTTTAAACCCTTTGTCTCCTGTCCATTTCTGAATGAGGAAAGGACTGCAAAACATCTTATTTTTCAGTTCATTAGTAGAAATACATGTTAATCATTTATCGTAATTCCAGAGGTAGGGCCAGGAGGAGCAGCATTTGGAGCCAGCTAGAGAGGGAGGTGGAGGATCCCAGGGGCTGGTCCTTCTGTGCCTGTGGGAGGAGCCATGTGCAGGCACAGTGAGAGCCAAGGTGCTCCTGCACCTGAGCTCCCTGACCCTGGGCTGGGTGTGTGCAGGTGGGCCTGGGCCCCAGGGCCAGCTGAGCTGAGCTGCCAGGGCCAGGCAGTTGTACACACACACACACACACCCCTGCACTGCCTCCAAGCAAGGTAATGGCTTTGAGAACAGGCAGGTGGAACACTGCATTTTTTATCTGCTGGAGCATGGGTGGGACTGGGAGGAGGCTCTTGTCACCATATTTGCACCCACAGAGCAGTCCAGTGAGTCCCTGAGGTGTGCTGCTGTGTGGGGAGAGGGAGCTTTGGGTACAGGAGCTGCTGGGCTCCTGGGAGGTTGGGCTAGCTCATTAAGCCATTATTTCTCCTCTGGGACGCACAAACCTGTCTGTCTCCCAGGGAAGGAAGAGAAGGTCCTGCCAGGCAGCTGGCTGCACTGCCACAGGCATCCAACACCCACCAATCCACTCAACCCATCTCTGACCAGAATGTGGCCAGGGCAGATAAATATATATATTTATTTATTTTAAAATAAATTTTTCATGTTCCAAACCAATTAGCCAAATCAAGTCCAAATCCGTGAGTCAGTCCAGAACCATAAGTGGCCCTACAACCAGCAAACATCCTCTACCCCCACCAGGGGCTTCAGATATTTCAAAAGTCTTTTGGCAGGTATCCTACATGCAGGCCCAAACCCGAAGGCTTGGGTTTGGATGCCCCCAAGTTTTGCCTGCCCTCAGCCATATGGCTGCAGAAGAAAGCTAGGGAAAAGCCTGAGCAAAATGGTGGCAGAGGAAATATCCTGACCAGCATTCCCTCTAAGCTGTGTGGCATGCGTGGCCACGCAGGCATGCCTGGCAGCATGGCATGAGCGCACCTGCATGGCCACTCATGCTGCGCAGCTTAGAGTAAACACTGACCCTGACCAAGGTAGCGCAGTTAAAATGGCACTGTGTAGTGGAGGATTACACCCTTGTCTGCTTGTGGACAGGACTCTTTACGAGAGCCCAGTAGCTAGCTTCCCACTGGCCAGATTCCAGTGGGAGGATCTCAGCTACACATAGACTGCATGGACATGGGAGACTTCTCCCTAGCTTGCTCCTGCTGCCATACAGCTGAAGGCAAGCAAAGCTCAGGGGCATCCTAACCCCAAGCCTCTGGGCTTGAGCTTGGGTTTGCATGTAGGATGCCTGGCAAAGGATTTGGAAGTATCTGAAGATCCAGGCTGGGGTGGAGGATACTTGCCGGTAGCAGGGCCACACATGATTCCTGAATGATTCAAACAGATTTGGACCTGATTTGGCTAATTTGACTTGGGACACAACTTTTTTATTTAAAAAAATGTGGCCAGAGCAGATTCCCAGAGAGGGGTGGGGAGGGTTGGTTTGCTTTACTTTATTGGTATAGTATTCAAATTAATAAATATTATAATAAAAATAGTTATAATCATTACTGTTTATTAATTTGGTTCTCATGAACAAAATGGCTACTCTCTGCATTCAGTGTCATTAAAAGTGCAAAATAACAGAGTTAATATTTTACTATAACAGTCACCAATAACCCAAGGCTGGTGCCATTTTCCTAGTCTTTTTGTGGTGGCCCACCCCTTGCTGCTGATTGGCCATGGGGCCAGTGGTCCTGTCCTACCCCTCACCAAAGAGAGGTCCTTTATTCTGGGGGTGCATCAGTGGCCACCCTAGCTGCACTGGGTGCTATACAACCCCCCAAGCTGAGACTGGGACTGTGTCAGGCACTGTACAACCCCCTCCAGGCAGAAAACAGGTCCCTGTCATACTGGGCACTGCCAAG
>NW_005842065.1:2071158-2077909 GCF_000455745.1 Alligator sinensis | reverse complement strand
ATGCAATCTCCCCTGGCCCCAAAACAATGTTAGAGCCATGCCAGGTTCTGTCCAAACCCCCAGGCTGAGATCAGGGCCCTGCTGTGCCTGACACTGTGCAGATCCTGGCCATGACACCATCCTGGCCCACAAAACTCTTGGTCTGTGCAGAAGCTCTGAGGGCCAAGAGGGACCCATGGCCAGCAGAAGGGAAGCTCAACTGCTGGGGCACATCCCTGGCAGTCAGCACAGCCTCACCCTGCCCTCTTGTCCCTGCAGTTCATGATCTTGACCTCCTCCTTATGATCCTGCCTATCTTGACTGTGGCCACAGTTCTGGCTGGTGGTAGTGCCACCTACACTATCTGCCACTGCAAGCAAGCAAAAGATTGACAAGTACAAGCAGCAGTTATTATGGACACGGGCATCTGGAGACCAAGTGCCCCTGACCCAGTGCCAGTGCCCCCAGGGCCACATGCCTGACACCCGCATGAATGTGGTGTGTTACCCAACATAATTTAAGATTTTAGTTAGTGGCACTGCATTCATAAGTGTTTGAACAAGAATAGTCTGTTCTCTGAAGAGAGCATTTACTGAGCACAGCAATTTGCAACTTCAGGCACACTACAAAGAACAACAGAAAAAACTTTTCCTAAGCTAAGACACAGCCCAGTAAGACACAGCAACAGCACACACAACTTAGCCCAACTCAAAATGCCATATAATAGGACAACCCCCCCCCCCACCAAAAAACCAAAACAAACAAACAAAAACCCACAACAGAAAGCCTTACATAGGTCTTATGTAATCCTGAGGGCAATGTCTCTTGCAGGCAGAGGTTCAGGAAGTCCTTCTAGGGGTATCCACAGATCTTCTGAGGTGAGGAAGAAGAGATCCCATAGGCATCATTTCTGCCTGGTCTTTTATAGATGAATTTGCATCTCTTTCCCCACCTTGGGTACTTTGACTATCATGCATTCAGTGTTTCTGTCTCTTCTCAGGTATTCCAGTCTCTCGCCCCTTACAAGTTCCACTCTGAAATGTAAATGTAGTTCCTTGCTTTCTTTGGTCATGCCAGCCCAAGCAGTGTGGGACCCTCCCCTGCTACTTTGGGTCTGTCACATAGCTCCAGCCCACATTTGTGATGATTGTGCCAGGTCTTTGCCAACAGACCCATGCCTAGGCAGAACAAGGCAACCTGGATGCTGCTGCCCCCACAAGGCAGGGAGCCCAGGCAGCAAAAGCACCAGGGCATTGCAGCTGCCGGGAAAGTGGGAGCTGGTAACTTGGGCTGGATTCAGACCCCTGGCATCAGTGAACATCTCCCCTTCACATCTCTTCCCATAGCCAATAAAGGAACCCAGGTGCCTGGGCTCCCAGCCCCCCCAGCCCCCTTTCCCTGCAGGACCCCATTCCTCTCCCAGAGCAGGGAGAGAACCCAGGTGCCCTATCCTTAGCCCTCCCCACCACTGCTGTACCACTCCACACACATGGATTCTCTTCAGCTCTGGAAGGGGAGTACAGGTGTATCTGGGCTCCCAACACCCCCAGCTCACATCCTCCCCTCCCCTCCCCTCCCCTCCCCGAGCTGGAGAGAACCCAGATATCCTGGACACAGCTCCCCCTGCCCCGCTCCCCCCATGCTCTCACCCCCCAGCTCCTCTTCAAGAACAGGGAAGTAACCCAAGTGTCCTAGCCCCAGGCCCCCCTGCTCTCACCTCCCAGAGCAGGGGGAGAACTCAAGAATCCTACCACCAAGGTTGCTGGCTCTCAGGGGAGATGGATGTGGGGAAGGCAAGACACTGCCCTGCAGCATCCCAGAAGGTGGGGCAGGTGGGACCGCCTCTGGGGTCCGTGATAAGCCAATGGCTCTAGGGGGCAGTTATGCAAGGGAAGTGCCCACCTACCTCTGCCTTGGACTACCAAAATGCAGCTGCTTCTGGGGTGGAGCCAGCAGCACAGTGGAACAGGATCACAGGAATCCTTGGAGCTGTCCCGGGTGCAGTTCCCAGAGGGAGCTACGAAGAGGTGTTGCCACTCCTCCCAGCTGCCCAGCTCTGCCTTTATCCCACTTGCTACTTCAGTTGCCCCTCCCGACCTGGCCCTCCTTGGGTTTGGGAATACGCCCTGGGCCCTGCACTTGGGCTTCATTCCATTAGTTAAAATTCATTCATTTGGGGGTTTTCCACCCACCTTAAAACGAGCTGTAGCAGGGGCTCAGGCGGGAGCCCTGTTACTGTATGGGTTTCGGGCGAAGATGACCTGAGATTGCACCCCGCCAGGTGAAGGGAGTTTCACATCAGGGGAGGGGCGGGATTATTAGCCCGCCACGGCCGGCATAAATCCGGCCACGGGACAAACACCTTTTGCCTTCGGGCCCTGGAGAACGGAGGGGAGACCATTGGGACTCTGGAAGAAGAGAAACCTTGCCTGTGACCCCGAGGAAAGCCGGGATCTTGGGACTCCGGACGACAAGTCGACCACAAGTCTAACTCTTCCGCGGGAACCCCAGCCAGCCTGGCGAGTGCGGGGAGAGACTGCAGGGCTCCGAGATACAGCTCTGCTGGGAACCCCAAGAGCTCGAGAGAGGCTTCGGGACGGGGCTCGAGCGGCAGGAGCAACCAACTTGTGGAGGCAGCCAAGACGCCAGACAGGCGACTCAAACAAGCGAGGCAGCAGCAGAGGCAGCTCCCAGCACGAGCCGCGGGAGACGCGGAGAGTACATTCCGCTCCTAAGACTTCTTAACCCCCAGAGACTCTGGTCATTACAAAGCATCCCTCGGGCATCCGGAGCCTAGAGTCCTTATCTGAGGCTTGGAATGCCCTCCCTAATGAGGTAATTAGCGAGGACATTGTTACAATACACTACAGACTCCTGCTGTGCAAATAAAGGCTACTCTCTGCGAGTTTGCTATCCAGGTGGCTGAAGTGATTCCTTGCTCGGATACCATCACTGAATCTCTCTTCTTTTTATCTAAGTCGTAGCAGGCGAGTTCAACGGGAGACTGAGCTGGGAGTGACCCCCTTGCCCAGGGTGTCCCCCCCCCCCCCCCCCCCCCCAAACTGCTTCAAAAAAATACAAATTCTTCTCAAGGTGACGTTTTCAGCCTGCCTTGGCCTGGTGCTCCATGGTGTCCTCTTAACTTCCTTCCATGTGAGAGAAAAAATCGACTTTCCTGCTCCGTGTCCTGTTGTAAAACAAAAGGGTTGTAAGGCCAGGGTCCATCTCAACAGTCTGGCGTGATCCAGCTTGGCTGTTCGCAGCCAGCGCAGAGGGGTATGATCTGTAATTAACACGAATTCCTGCCCCAGAGGTAACGACGAAAGAGCTCGGCCCCCCACCAGATGACTAAGCACTCCCGCTCAATCCCTCCGTAGCTGGTTTCCACCCGTGTAAGTTTCTTGCTGGCAGATGCTATGGGCCCCTCTTCTTCCTGGAAGAGAATTACCCCTAAGGTGATGCCTGAGGTGTCTGTCTGCAGAAAGAAAGTTTCCTGGAAATTTGGGGTGTATAATATGGGCCGTTGGCAAAGGGCCTCCTTCACTTGCTTGAAAGCGTGGAGGGCTTCTGGGTTCTGTTGGCCCTTGGTCAGTTCTGTTAGAGGTGCTACCTTTTCTGAGAAATCCCGGATGAACCGGCGGTAGTAATTGGCAAAGCCAAGGAATGACCACAGTTGTTGAATGGCAGAGCGTGTTGTCGGATGGTTGCTACTCTGTTAGCAACTAGCTTTATGTGGCCTTGTCCCACTATGAAACTGAGGTACTGCATTTCATTTTTTCCTAGTGCACACTTCTAGGGATTGGCTATTTAACTCTGCCTGTATGAGTTCTTCCATGACTTTATGTAAATGTTGGCAGTGGGCCTCCCAATCCTGTGAAAAGACAATGTCATCAATGTATGCAGGGTCATACTCTTGGTGAGGTGCTAGCACTTGCTCCATCTGTCTCTGGAAAGGGGCAGCTGCCCTGTGTAAACCAAAGGGCATTTTCCTGAATGCTGACAAGCCCTGAACTGGCAGCACCACAGGCTATGAAGAAATGGCCTTTCTGTGCCTGTACTCCCAGCCTGCCCCACTTGTGTGTCTGCTTGGCCCCAACCTCCCTGGAACTGCTCAGAGATGTCTTCTGGGTCCCGCAAGCTGTCTTGGCCCCTCTGCATGTTCCCAGCAGTGCACTCACCACCAAGGCCTGCAAGCTGCCTGTCTGGCACCTCTTGCACCCAGAGCAGCATAGAAATACCTACAGAGCAGGAGCAAGGGTGGCTGGGAGCAATCAGGGTTGTGCCAGCAGCAGATAGCATCTGACCTCCAATGGCTGGACAAGTGGGGAGAAGAGAGATGGCTCTTGCCCTGGTGCTGCAGCTGAGTGGAGAGGGAAACCCCTGCTCCCAGCCCATGTGCCCCTTGGCTGCTGCAGCCCTAGGTCCCGCTGTTTATTAAGGCCCTCTGTGACCAAGGAGGAAGCCAACAGAAACAGGGATGCACCCTAGGTCATAGCAGGACATCAGTGGCAGAGCTAGGAGTAGAGCACCAATCTCCCAAATCCACTCCAGCCTCAACCTGGCTGGAGGCTGTGGGATGGGGAGGGATGGCACCCTAGGGGCTGGGGTCTAGGCCATGTGTAAATGGAGCATAGGCCAGGGCCTGAGCCCACTATGACTGCCATTCTCTCTTCCCAAACAGTCCTGTGGTCTCAGCCCTGGATGTCCAGCCATCCCTCAGGGCTCTGACTTCAGCATCCACTGCAGTGCCAAGGGATCTCCAGTGCCTGCCTACAGCTGGGTGCTGCCCATGGCCCCTAACCTCAACTACTCAGCTGACAACAGCACTGTGATGTTGTCAGGCACCAGGGTGCACAACTCTGGGACCTATGTCTGCACAGCTGCCAACCCCTGCAGCTCACATGTGTAGTACATCACTATCTAGGTGGCAAGTAAGGATGCAGGGATGGGGCTGGAGCTGGGGCTGGGGGCATGTAGGAAACTGGAGATCCTTCCCTTTTCCCTCAGGAAAAATGTCTTTGTTGTCAGAGGAGGGAGGCAGTAAAAGAGACCCCCAGGGAGGTTGTGGCCTCTCCATCACTGGAGGGGTTTGAGAAGAGGGTGGAGAGCCCCTGGTGGGGGATGATCTAGGCTCAGTGATGCCTGTGCTCTGTTGTGGGGATTTCCCAGGCATCTGGGTTTTGCTGGTTTGCACACCCCTCCCCACCATGCCCCCTTTCTGGTATGTGTATCAAGGGGTTTTAAGCCTTCTCCTGAGGTGCTGGGTGTTGGCTGCAGCCCAGGCTGGGAATGGGGACTGGGCTATGCTAGTGCTCCTGCTGGGACTCAGCTCTGGAAGTTCCTGGCTGGAGGGTCTTGTGAGCCTTTCTTTGCTATGGTCCCACCCGGTAACCTTTGTCATGTCCCCTGGTCTCCCCTTCCCAGGTCTATCGGGGCTGGAAGTATGACCTGACAGTGGTGCTGACTGTGGCTGGGACAGGCTTCTTCATCTACCTCAAGACCACAGCCTGCAAGAAGGGCGAGTACAACATCTGTGATATGGAGAACTCCGAAGCCACCCACTTGGACCACGAGCCACCCACCGACAGAGGTCTGGGTGAGCTGGATGCCATAGGCCTCCAAGTGGGCCATGGGCTGACCCAAGGCCCCTACCCTGCCTCAGCTGGCAGCCCCCAGCCCTCCAAGCCCCTTGGATCCCCACTGGGCCCCTGTGCTATAGCTTTCAAATCCCCACAGGGGCTGGGCCCCTGCTCCCCTGCTGTGGGGAAAGGACTAGCTGAGGCTGTCAGAGCACATGGTACCCTGCACAGGCCTGAGGGAACAGAATCAAGCCAGTTGGGGATTGGGTCCATTAAGCAGAGCCCGTTTTTCACTGCAGACACCACAACTGACAGTATCAAGCTGTCACTGAAGCCTTCCTAGACATGGCTTCAGGGAGCAGGCCCCTGTCCACCTGGTGCAGCCCACACCCGAGTCTCAGCTGGGGATCTCTGCACTATCAGAACTCCCAGTGAGAATGTGAGAGTCCTGCTGCTGCCTGCCTGCGGGATGCTTGGAACAGGGCACAAAGGCAACTGTGCAGAGCTGGGACTTGACTGGAAGGATTGACGCTGGTCCCCCAGCACTGGCTCCATCCATGGGAGATGGATTTGGCTGCGTTGCATAAGTGCCACGGACACTGCATGGACCAGACCTACAGGCTTAAGTTCAGTATTAAAGCAAGCAGCGAGAGGTGGCAGGGGCTATCCTGGTGTCTGTGCGGCATCAGGGGCAGGCCCTGTCATGCATGTCACTTTGCACATGCATGTGAATTCCCTTGAACAGGTCTGAGTCCTTGGGCCCCGTGCAGAGATGTGCTGGCCATGGCTGCAGCATGCGGGGAGAGGTCAGCCCTCCCCATATGAATGGAGCTGCACCTCATAGCATGCCTGGTAACATCCCCCCACCCCCTCAAGCTAAGCCAGCCCTGTGGGGTAGCTGCATCTACACCATGGTCTCTGTCTTCCCTTTGTGTCCCTTGGCTTAACAAGAGCCTTGCTGGAGTCCCTGGGGGAAGGAATGGTGCTCAGCTCAGCCTGGGGCTGCCCCTCTTTGTCACAGGGGCAGGAGGGCAGAGCTGACTTGTGGGCAGAGCATGGGGGTAGGACTTGAGGGCTCTGGCAGCACAGGGGGCCTGGAGCCATTTGGGGCTTGGGGCAGGGAGTCACTGTCTAAAGCGAGCAGCTGTGAGAAGGGGCCTTGAGTAAGCCCAGTAATAAGGTAAAATGGGGGG
>NW_005842065.1:2066944-2070957 GCF_000455745.1 Alligator sinensis | reverse complement strand
CCACACACACTGCCACCCCCACCTGCCCAGACACAGGCAGAGCAGCACCCCTGGTCACCACCCCCTCAAGACATACTGTGACCCCTGCCCTGCCAGCACCACCCCCTCAACTTGAGTAGCCTTACCATAGCCAGCCCCCACCAGACACATGCATACCCCTCCCATTGGGACCAACCCATGCCCCCACCCATGGATCACCCCCATGGCTCTTCCCCCCTCAACCTCCTCCAGCCACCTACATGACCCTCGCCACAGTGGAGACCCCCACCCTTGGACCCTGCCCAGAGATCCTCTGTGCCAGACTCCCAACCCCACAAAGAAAACCCCATGGCTTTCCACTCCCCTACAGAGCATCCCATAGGCCCCCCCTGCTAATAGACTCCCCCCACAACCAGGTGTCCCCACCATGGAGAACGCTATGCCCCTGCCTATTCCCCCACCAACTCCCCACTATGGAGAATCCCTGCCCCCCAACCCCTTCCCAAGCAGCAACATGTGTCCTTGCTGCCCTGTGGCCACAGCTACCATAACCAGCATGGAGCACTGCCCTGCTCCCCACCCCTGCACCTCACTCAGACCCAGAGGGTGGAACATGACTTTGAACACTGGGGAGGTTGTGTGCGTTCACCCCTCCCCCCCTCTTGGGCCAACACCAGTGCAGAGCCTCAAGAGGCTGCAAAAGCTAGACGAGGGGGCGGAGGGACACTTCCTAGGCTGCTGCCATGTAGCAGGGTGGTTCTGACCTCCCTCCATACTCAAATCTTCCCCCTGCCTGCTCAGTCCCGTGTGGAGAGCTGGGGAGGGGGAGGTGGGGCTGGCAGTACCCTTCCTTTTTCCTGCCCAGGCTTAGTGTACCCTCAGTACTTGTTCCTCTCCCCCCTCCCCATATGCACCCAACACCCCCTCCCCGCATCTCTGGGAGTCATTCCCTTCCTTCCTCCCTGTCCTGTCTGGTGCCACCCTGAGTTAGCTCTTGCTGCACTGAGCTATGACCCTGCTACCTCCCTCCCCTGCCCCTTGACTTTGACCTTAACTCCCTACATTGAGCTCTCAAGAAGGGTAGGGAGATCCAGGCCCAGCCAGGCACCAGCCTCCCACCCCCAGGTGCATGTAGAGCTGCAGTCACTCAGCAGCTGACTCTTGCCCCTGCTGCTGCGGCCCGTGGGCCCTGAAAAGCCCATGGGCATCACATGAGCAAAGCCACATATGTGCCCAAGTCCCTGCCATGTGCAGACAGCAGCTCTGAACATGCTGCCACAGGGCTTCACCAAGCGTCTTCCCACCCACCCCATGCTAGGCACTCTTCCAGAGCTCAGGGCACACACTTAGAGTGTGTTGGGCCCTGCATGAGCAGCTGGCGCCTGGTCTAGGCGTGGTCAGGCGTGTGCTCCATGTCCCTGGTCACCAGGCTTCAGCTGAAAACAGGAATTCCTGCAAAGGAAGGGCCTTGACCTCTGCTCTGGGTGGGGCAGAAATCACCGGCTTCCTGCAGCTTCCAGACATGGTTTGGAGCCTCCAGCTGGCAAAGATGGTAGCACCACCCTGTGGCCTGGCTCTGAATCGCGGAACACATGCCTGGGCCACGCCAGGTGCATCCAGCCCAGGCCCCTCTACAGCAGGGCTGGGTCCTGGCTTTGCCCCCCAAGCAGGGAACTGGACCAGGCATGAGCTCCTGTAGTCCCTTCCAGCTGGTGTGGAGCCCTGGCTTCTCACCACACCCCAGCACCAGCCCTCAAGAGAGAGACCCCAGGGATGGATCCCTCCAGTGACAACCAGGAAGTTTTATTGCAAAGTGTAAATGCAGCTCACAACATAACTTGCTGCCGCAAAACCCCCAGAAGACCCCCGGCCCCTGCCCCAAACTCCTCCCTCTCCCTCCCTCCCTCCCCCACCACCGTGCAAAAACTTGTGCACCCAAAAGGAAAACACATCACCACTCTGAACAGGCCTCAGTCCGTGACACCACATTCTGGTGCTCTGCTGCAAAAATACATAGTTCCACCGATACACAAGCATGCAGAGCACAGGCACACACCACATGTGACATGTGAATGGGCCTTGCCCTGGGCTCTGGAGGCTCAGAAAGGGAGTGGGTCCCCAAGGTGGCTGGGATATGAAGGCAGATCCATGGGACTGCTCCCCACCTCACCAGCTTCATGGTTAAACAAGCAACTAGAAAGGACATTTCAGTCCATGCTAGAGAAAAAGTACTCTACAGAGTCTGGGAGACACCCATGTGTCACATGGGGAAGGTCTCCACTGCAGGGGCAACAGATGTCACTTAAAAAACTTCACAAACCTTCGAGGAAAAGCTGTTTTTGGTCCATAGTAGCAAGAGTTTGTCAAACACTAGCAGCGTTTGTCTCAGGCCAGCAGCCAGGGTGGCCGCTCTTGAGACGGCAACAAACCAGGGTCACAGTTTAATGAAGAAACCTTGCTCTTTTTCTTTCCCAAGCACTTTGGCAGCTGGTTCTTCTCTCTGGGTTTTCATGCTGGACCAAGGGGCTCCAGAAATAGCTGGCTGGCAGGGAGTTCCAGGACTATCAGGGCAGAGGAGATGCAGATTGCTGCTTGGCTGCAGAGTGACCGGGCTGAAACGTCTCCCTCCCCACCGCCTCACATTCTGCTGTTGCTCCAAGGATGATCTCAGGATCTACCTTGGCAGCGCTGTCAGCCCTGCAAGACCCAGGAGTTGCCATCAAGCCCCAACATCTGGGCAGCCCATGCAAGCCAGAGTTGTGCTCTCGGTACTGAGCAGCCAGAGTAGGCTCAGGAGGGCAGCTGAATGGAGCTGGTGCCTGCTTTGTAGCCATGCCCGCTCCTGGGAATGATGCCTTGGGCCTGCCAAGTTGGCCAAACCCTTCATCGGACTGCCCCCACACAGTTAACAGTAGAGGACCTTGATGGGAGGTGTCAGGATGTCATCATCGCCTTTTCTGGAAGACAGAACAGAAGGGGCCTCCTTGAAGCTGACGGCCTGTAAAAGAGGGGTCAGGCCGGTGGGCACCTCCTTTACAGAAAGAGCCAGGGGTCCTTACTCCTTATCTACATGCGCCACAGAAGCCCTGAGAGGCTTTGGGAAAGACTGGGCAGCAGGAGTTGTACAAGCCCACAGCCAAAGAGCATTCCCAGCCCAGTGTTCACCATGTAAATAGATGAGGAGTGGGGGGCAGAGGGGGAAACTAAGTCACAGCAAGCAGTGACATGGCCAAGGTCACACAGTCAAGTGGTGGCAGAGCCCACATCTCTCATGTCCAGGACTCTCTGCAGTGGGCCAGAGAAAGACAACCTGGGAAGATTTCTATAGCAATGCCACCTCTTGTAACCAAATCAGAGTGGGAGTTCCAGCAGGGGGTGGATACATGGGGGAAAGTGGTGTTTTCCAGGGCAAAAAACCATCTCCGGGCAAACTTGTGTGCATAGGTCACTGGCTCCAGTGGAACTGCAGCACCTGGGCATTATCCAGGGACACTGCCCAGTGCATTTGACCACAGCCACTTAGCTGTTGTTGAGAATAGAGGCTTCATTCAGAACTATGACCACCAGGTTAGGCCCGTGGCTTCGGCAGCACAGGGAGGAGTGGGAAAGCCCTTGACAAACAAGGCTGTTGGACTTCCTCAGCCTCAGCACAATTTCAGAAGAAAAAGAAAAAGAAGGAAATCACCTTTTCCTGCTTCTCGGCATAGCCACTGCCAGATGGAGCCTTTCTCCGCACTTAGGGCACCATGAGCGTAACTTTCTGTTTTTCCTTGGGATGTTCCAGCAGCGGAAACACCGGATCCGGTACTTCTTGTACCTATGGGGAAACCGCCATGTTGCCATTTTGGGGAAAGGGTGGAGGCAAGACAAGAAAAGGACGGAAGGAGGGAAAGGATCTCTGGAAATGAGCCTCTAAGATGAGCCTGCCAGGCTTATTCAGAGCTCGGCCACCTCCAGCACTGAAACACAGACCCACAGCCATGACATCCATTCAGAAAAGGAGAATTTCACAAAGACAAAACAAACACTGGTTT
>NW_005842065.1:2060942-2066913 GCF_000455745.1 Alligator sinensis | reverse complement strand
GGGGAGGTCACTTAAAATTGAAGCAAAATAGGGCTGGAAAAGGTCCCCAGGAGTCCACCCTTTTCAAATCAGACTTATCCCTGCCTAAGCCATCCCAGATCTGGGTGTGTCTAAGGCATGGGGGCTGGAAGGTCGCAGCCCTGCTTCTCAGGTGCCCACAGGCTGCACCTGGCATTTGTCATAGACACCTGTGATCTTCTTGGTTGGCACCATCTACACTTGGATGCACATCGCTATTTCTTTTGCACCTCAAGAGCTGGTTTCAGCATCTCTCAATCCTGAAATCCGAGGGTCCATAAAACTGCTGCAAACTGCTCTCAGCAGGCAGGATATTATTTATGTTCAACAAACACCTCCTGCAACTCTTGGAAGTGGCAAGTAGGAGTCTGAAACAATGAGCTTGCTGTGAGCACTTGGACTCCTCTCACTGATGCCCCCAGAAACCTAGCATATCTTGGCCGCAGCTGTCTCCACGAGATTTGCTAGTGAGGTCTGTGCTGCCACAGTGGGAAGCTACAGTGGCCAGAGCCAGGGCAAGAGCTTGCCAGGCAAATGTGTGACAGCCCTGATCTGAGCTCTCCTAAAGACCTGTAGAAGCAAATGCTCATGCACTGCATCAGTCTGGGGCTGAGGGATTCATGTGTCTTATAATGGAATCTGAAGGACTCAATTGACTTCATGGCTCATTGTCACCTCCCTGGTTCTTGCTAATCTCTCTCTACTCCACAGGTGTGAACAATCCACTCTCCTTTTTGTGGCCTTGATTTTCTGCTATTCAAACTACACTTTCTTTTGCAACGTTCCTGTCTGCTAGGCCTTCTGGTCACGCCTCTACTATTTCACAGCCCTGAAGACCGTTTTTAGCTCTAGCTAAAAATTTTAACTTGGGTGTGGTCCTATTAACTCAGATGTAGAAATGACTAGGGATGGCAAGCTATTCAATTGACCAGTCAAATATTGTCAATTGACCAGTTAATTGACTTCATATTTTTGACTGGTCAAAGATTATAGCAATTTTACAAAAAAAAACCCCACTTTTTGTAGTTTTCTTGACAGAAATATGTTATTTTATTGTTTTTGACACAGAAAATATGTGCTTTTTCTGTGTATTATTGGGACCTATTGACAATTTTTTACAATGTTTGATCAATATTTGACTGGTCAATTAACCAAACTTTGTTTGACCAGTCAAATACCCAAGCCCAGAAATGACGTATTGGCGGTATTGATGCAAAGTATTGGAGGTACTGTCAAGACACAAGAAGGATAGATTTTGTTTTATGAATCTGAATAAGAGACATTCATTTAACTATAATAATTCCAGGACTAATGAGACAATATCCTTTGATTACATTTTACCTAGTTGTGTTTTTTGAAAACTTTACATATACTCTAGCTACTCAGTGCATGTTCCAGTAGCTGGATCCTAAACTGAATTATACAGTGCCAGCCCCCCTAACATATTAGTGAAGCATCTGGTTTTGCTTTAACTGAAGAAAAGTGTGCATGTTCATAGATTCATAGATGTTTGGGTCAGAAGAGACCTTAGCAGGTCATTGAGTCTGACCCCCTGCCCTGGGCAGGAAAAAGTGCTGGGGTCAGATGACCCCAGCCAGATGTATGTCTAGCCTCCTCTTAAAGCCCCCCAAGGTAAGGGAGAGCACCAGCTCCCTTGGAAGCCGACTCCAGATTTTGGCAACCCTTACCATAAAGAAGTTCTTTCTAATGTCTAAGTTAAATCTGCTCTCCGTCAGTTTGTGGCCATTGTTCCTAGCTACTCCAAGGGGTGCTCTGGTAAACAGAGCATCGCCTATTTCTTGCAGCACCCCCTTGATGAATTTGTAGGAGACCACAAGATCACCTCTCAGCCTTCTCTTGCGGAGGCTGAAGAGATCCAGGGCCCTCAATCTCTCCTCGTAGGGCTTTGCCTTCAGGTCCCTAACCATACGAGTGGCCCTCCTCTGGACCCTCTTAGGTTGTCCACATCCCTCTTGAAGTGTGGTGCCCAAAACTGGATGCAGTACTCCAACTGCGGCCTAACCAATGCTGCATAAAGGGGAAGTATCACCTCCTTGGACCTGTTTGTTATGCACCTGCTAATGCATGATAAAGTGTGGTTAGCTTTACTTATCACTTTGTCACACTGACGACTCATGTTCATTTTGGAGTCAACAATGACTTTCCGCTGCTGTGCTGCTGAGAAGGTCTTCCCCCAGCCTGTAAGCATGCTGGTGATTCCTTCTCCCTAGGTGCAGCACCTTGCATTTGTCCTTATTGAACTGCATCCTATTCTGTTCTGCCCACTTTTCCAACGTATCCAGATCCACCTGGATTTGTTTCCTACCCTCTGGTGTGTTAACTTTACCCCATAATTTGGTATCATCTGTGAATTTGGACAGAGTGCTTTCCACGCCCTCATCCAAGTCACTGATGAAGACATTGAACAGCACATGTCCAAGGACTGAGCCTTGTGGGTTGTGTTGTTAGATGTGCCACCCATCTTCACTCCCCTTTTCAAAATCCTAGATATGTCTATGGTAAATGGTTTCCTGTCCCAGTGCTGGATGGGATGAGCCTGTGGTACCCTGCAGCCCTAGGACACCAGCGCTGTGTCCATGGAAGCCACAAGGCACTGGGCCCTCAAAGCCTAGTCACTTAAATTGGTACCTTAATCTGGATTAAGACCCCTGTCCTCCTCCCACACAATCAGAGGTTGGGGTGACTCACTGTCCCCCCAGGTACCTGATGCCACAAGCATTACAAAGCGGGGTCCCATCCTCTGCAATTCTCCACAGAGGCGTCTTCTGCGTCTTGCAGGAAGCACAGCACTTGCCCCCTGAAGGGAGAGAGGAAGCGCTGAACCCAGGCTGCCCCATGGCTGTGCTGTAGCGATCCAGCCAGACCAGGTGCTGTCATCTCCCCAGACCAAACTCCCACCTGGTGCCCCCAGCACAGAGCCCCATCACCTGTCTCTGACTAAAGGCCTCTTCCAGAAAAAGCCTCCAGTCCAGGCCTGGAAGAATGAAGAAGTGAGGACTTGGCTTCTGGCCGCAGCTGTCCCAGTAGCCAATTGCCCTCCCTGGTAATGATGGACACCTCACTTCCAACCCGCGTTCTGTCCCCACAAGGGAAGGCAGCAGTTTGCATTCGAGTTTGTTCACTGGGTGAGCCTGAAGAAGTGGCACCTAATAGACCAGTGATTCCCAATCCCCGTAGGGCAGTGCCCTTGGTTGCCTTGAGATCTTTTCAAGGGTGCCGGGGGGGGGGAAGGGGGGCATGCTACGGTAACATGGTGAAGTATGCAAACCAGATTCCCCAGGGGAGCCCAGAGATTTCAAAAAGTCCATTATGTTAAAACCCATCTGACCTGTTGGGGTCTACCTGAGTTCTTTTCAACAGAAAAATTGCTCTAGGATTTTCTGGAGTCAAAAACAGTGTAAAATAAGAGCAGGGATTTTTCAAAAGGAGCCTGGAGTCTACCGAGGTTGAGAACGACTGCTGTGGACTAACAGTAATGAATGCCTCTGCATCAGATAGTCCCCCAGGTGCCCCTGCCCTGCCTTTGTGTGTCATTTGTGCTCCCAGACACAGAGCAAAACAAAGCAGGATGGTAGCAAAGAGGCAGCTGCAACTTTGCCCCATTCCATTCCCCCCAGCTCACCTGCCTCTCTGAAATGGAGGCACCACAGCATGGGGCTACCCACCTAGCGTCAAGCCTGGGGGTTCTCACCCCCTTCAGCCTCCAGACTCTTATCTGTGACTTCCCTGAAGGCAGCAGCACCCTAGTTTAAAAAAAAAAAAACAACTTCGCCTGCTTCTTAACTATGGGAAAATCCCACCTAGAGCCATTCACAGAGCAGCAAAGCACTCGGACAGATACCAGCGGGGCCTGTGGATTCCTCCTGGAAATTGCTGGGTTTATCTGGGGAAGGCTGTGCCAGGGTTTGCATCCCTAACAGTACTAGTACTGTGTGGCACCCTTAAAATGATCCTGTCTCCCCCCGATTGAGAACTTGTGCTCCAGCTCACTGACAGGCCATGTGGGTCATGTCTAAAGGTTGGGAGGAGACTGGCAGGGGATACAGACCTCAGGTAGGATTGTGGGGTGGGGGACAGGACTGTTTCACCCAGACACTGGCCCATGCTCCCCATGACAGATGCCCTGAAATGCAACCTACTCTGTGCTGACAGGGAGTCCGGCTCATCCTCAGAGCTGAGTTCCCTCGATAGGCAGAGCTGCTTAATGAGATTAGCTTGGTGGCCTCTTCTTCTCCAACACGTTGGACTGGGAACAGAGAAGATCGGGTAAGTTTCGCTGGCATCAGGCATTGCTTCAAATTCAAGGCAGTGACAAAACACCTGCAGCTAAACATGGCTTTAAAACAGGCCTCCCAAGCAGAGAAAACAAGCCATCAGTGGTTAAGAGGCAGCTTCCCTTGCTCCTTGTTTCCCCCCCACCACACATGCACATGCTTCCAGGCTTGACCACAGGTCAAGGGGCCATATGGGCACAGCATGGCAGAAGCAGGTTGGGCCCACAGTGCACCATACTCAGGCGCTGGCCCCTCCAGGGGAAGGAGCCAGGAAAGTGGCAACCAGCAGGTGCTGCCCCATGGATTCCCAGTCCCTGGAGGTCTGGTTTCAGACCTGAAGTCTGGCATCCCTCCTGCCATTGTTCTGTCAGCCTCTGGCCAGCCACAGCTGTGCCTGGTCCCTCCAGTTCCCTTTGCCAGCATCAGGTCCTCTGTGGCATTCCCTGGCAGGGAGTTTTCCAGCTGTTTTGTCTCCTTCTCTGCTCTCCTGGTCTGTGCATTGTTCTGTACTTGACCTAGGAACTTCCCTGAGCCTATGCTGGGGAGGGCAGCTGAGAAACCCATCAATAAATAAGTAAATAAATGCCCTTTGCCTTCAAAGAACAAGTGGTTCCTCAGTTCCAGGCTGAGCCTAGTGAGGGCAAATCAGCTGCCAGCTGCCAGGACACCCAGGGGAAAGCCTCCACCCCCTGCCTGCAGGAAGCCAAGTGCAAGAGCCCTTCTGGGAGCCACTCCAGCAAGGCAAACTCCTGCTCTCAGGCTACTGCCAGGCTCCTTCACTGCCCCCAAAGCCCCCGAGGGGCTGGGCTGCACTCTGAGCCAGCCTGCCCTCCAAGGTGCCACTGGGGACCAGTGCAAGGTGCAAGGACCCCGAAGACCCACCCCCCAGCCCAGCCCAAGCACAGTGGGTGCAGGAGGTGGAAGAAGAGCTCAGCCAAGGGAGGGAGGGACGGATGGATGGACACGTGCTCACACACAGGGTAAAGGAGAAGCAGCCTTGCACAAGGAGCCCTGTCTGCTCCCACCAGTACCTGAACCCTAGTTGGATCCCTGCTCCATGACCAGGGTGGAGGGAGGGAGAGACAGACAGACAGACAGACAAATTGGTACGTAAAGGGATGGACAGGCAGACAGATAGGTGTGAGGGGTTGGGCAGACAGACATGTGTAAGGGAAAGGACTGAATGGATCCCTGCTCCACTAACAATAGGGATGGAGGAACAGAGAGAGAGAGAGAGAGAGAGAGAAATGTTTAAGAGAATGGGCAGGCAGACAGACAGGTATGTAAGGGGTCTGAGGTAACAGATGTCCAAGGCAATGGCCAGGCAGGCAGACAAGGGTGTGAGGGGATGGACAGACAGTCAGATGTGTAAGGGAATGGACTGAATGGATTCTTGCTCCACTGTCAAGGGGCGTGGAGGGTCAGAGACAGACAAACAAATGCTTAAGGGAATGGACAGACAGGTAGGTGACAGGCAGGTGTAAGGGGATGGGCAGGTGAAGGTGTGATGGGGCCTGAGGTAACAGCCAGACAGAGGCCTAAGGGAATGGAGAGGCAGGCGGACAGGTGTGAGGGGAGGGAGGTAGGTGTGTCAGGGGCCGGCAGACAAGTGTCAGGGGCCAGAGACGGGTGCGGCCAGGCGGGCGGTACCTGCTGAA
>NW_005842065.1:2055843-2060528 GCF_000455745.1 Alligator sinensis | reverse complement strand
GCTCGCGGGGATCTGGATCTGACCCGCGCCCCTTGGCCGGGCAAGGGTGGCGCAGGGGCCGGATTCCTCCCTGCTCGGGGCAGCGCCGGGGCCTGATCCGGACTGACACCCCTCCCTCCCCGTCCCCCGGGAACAGGAGCATGGGACTGATGATCTGGGTTGAGTCCCCCTTCCCCCCGCGCTGATCTGAACCCTGCCATGCCACCTGCTAGGGCTGACCTGGGTCCCCCCGCCGGGCTGGCCGGGGCCGGGGCCGGGCTCCAGGGCTCCGGCTCCAGGCAGAGCAGCTGCTGCAGGACGGAGAAGTCTGGCGGGGGGCCGTCGAGGAAAAGCTCCCAGGAGGGCTCCATCCCGGGGAGCCGGGCGCAGCCCCCAGCTAGGCCCGGACTGGGGCGGGGAACGATAGGCCGGGGGCGGGGGCCTTAACCCGGCACACCTGGGCAGCCGGCGCCGGGGCCATAAGGAGCCGCGAGGGAAGACGCAGCCTCCGGTCCTGGGGCTTGGCCCACACCCCACAGGAGCCAGTGCCCCCGGGCACCGCTGTGCAAAGAGTGAATCTTCTCCGGATTGGGAGGAGGGGTCAGCAAGGGGATTCCCCCTCATCACCAGGAGCAGGCAGGAGGCTCGAGGACAAGCCCAGAAGACCAGCTGGGGCCCTGCCCAGCTCTTGGGTGCCTCCCCTGGGAGTCATGGGTGGGGGAGAGGTCCTGCCAGACCTGGTTTTCCCGGACCACATAGGTGGAAGTCTGTCGTCCCCCCAGCCCCGCAGCAGGGGTGGGGGGAGAGAGATTGGAGGGAATCCGGGCAGAGGAGAGGGCTGGGGTGTGTTCTAGACTTCCTCCATCCCACCTACCTCCGAGGCCCATTCTGACTGGTGTCTAAGGCTCAGGTCTTGCCCTGGCAGCTGTGAGCAACCTGGGCTTTGTTGGGAGGCTTCTGGCTTCCTTGTGCTCCTCAAGGCCTGCCTGTTTCCCTGGATGGCTTCTTTCCTTGAGGAAAAGATGAACCAGCACCCAGGAGACCTGCCTGAGTACCTACCAGGTGCTGACTGGGGGTCGGAGCCAGGCAACACTAGCAAATGCCCACACCTGTTTGCTAGGGGGCGTTTCCAGCCAAGATACAATCTTCTACCCTGCTGTAGTTCCCTGGAGGGAGAAATGAAGTCATTCTCATTTCTCTGCAGTCAGATAGTGTAAAAGCCAAATACTGGGGCTCTTGCTGTAAGCAGGGCAGGGGGTGCATGAGGTGGAGAAACACAGGTCTAAGGGCTTCACCTGTGGGTAATTGGCCTGGGCTGACCCCATTAGCAAGCTCCAGACAAACACCAGCTGGGACCAGCCTGGCTTCAGAGGATGGGAAGCTCCAGAGCCCTAAAGAGGCAGACTCAGAGACAGGACAGTGTAGAGCAGTGAGTGTGGGCCAGCTGCTTTCCTGGTGGAGGAGGCTGAAGCCTGGGGCCCCATGGAGATTCTGTACCTGCTTTGGCTCCAGATGCACTGCATCCCCTAGGCAGAGAAGGCCCCTTTCCAGCAGCTGAGCCAGAATGGGAGTGGGGGGAATTCTCTGTGGGGCTGGGAATCATGCTAAGAACTGGCCTGGACTCAAAGTGGGGGGTACTCAAGGCAGGGAGTGCCTCCCACTCCAATGCTCCTCTTCCTGGAAGGTGCTGTCATGGGTTACAGGCACCAGGGGCACTCCCAGCATGGACCCTCTTTGTGAAGACCAAGCCCCAGGCAGGGGTCCTTTGCTCACTGGTACTATGGAGCAGCCTCTGGGGATGGGGTGGCTCACAGCTTGGGACAGGAAGTGTTGGGAGCAGCAGGGGCCACCTGCAATATGCAGGAGGCATTGCTAGATGCCCCAGGTCCTGATGCCCACATGCACAGCTCTGTGCCACTACTGCAAACCCACCCCAACCCCATGGTGGGGAGTTGCCTCTCCACTCCCTGCTGCCCAGGCAAGGCTGACAATGAAGAGCCCATGTGTCATGTTCTGCAAACACCAGCTTTATTGTGCAGGAGGGCTGCAGCCCCCATGCTCAGGTCCAGCCTGAGCTGCAGGCACCAAGGGAATGATGGCAAAAGGGCCACAAATGGCTGAGAAGTAGCGAGTGCTGCCTGCCAGCACCCCACACCCAGCCAGCCCTGGGCTAGGCATCTCTCTGCCTCGGCTCCACAGTTGCCTTCCAGACACCACTTGGTGTGTGGGGGAGGGGGGGGACCCTCTAGAATCATTGCAGCCCTGCTAGTTGGGGCTCTGCTGCCCCACTCCCCAGCCACTCTCTGGGCAGCTTGGACCCTTTAGCCCCTGAAGCATGAGAGTGGAAACCCCCATGGAGTCAGTCCTGCATTGACCAGCACCTTCCCACCAGGGCTTCACTGCAGCCTGGCCACAGGGACCCAAGTGGAGGCCCCCTCCACCTTCAGTGGGGCTTGGGAACATGGCCATCCACATAGAAATTCCTGGTGATCTTGGGCAGGGTGAACTCTGCTCCCTCCAGCTCCGGGGTGAGGATGATCTGGCAGCCCAGGCGGGAGTTCTCCTGCAGCAGCGGGGCCATGTCCAGCATGTCCTCTTCTCTGTGGGGGTGAGAAGGGTTGCTTCTGCATCTTTCCCACCCAGGGGAGGTAGGGAAGCTCCTCCTGGCTGCTGGGACAGAGGCATTTTGGGGTGTGCAGCAGAGGGGGGGGGGGATAGGAAGGGGCCTGATTATCCATCAGGGTCTGGCCAGCACTTGGCATGATGGAGGCTCCCATTCCTTGTCCCAGCTGCAAAGGGGGGGGGGGAAGCTACAGCCTGCAGAAACCCTGGAGCAGCCAGCCCCCAGCTCCTGTTCATGATGCCCCTTGGAGGAAGGGGATGCCCTGGCTGACCACAGCCAGCTGGGGGAGTGGGGGAAGGACATTACCTGGCTCCTAACACTCATCCTGGGGGTGTTGCAAGCCTGGAATCCTCTTTTCCTCCTGCCAGGGTGGGAGCCCACAGAGGGAACAGGGGGCAGCTGGGGTGGGGGGGAAGGACACAGCTGGGCTGTGGGTACAAGGGCCATTACCTCTCATCAGGGATTGGCAGTTTGTCCACAAAGGCCTCTTTCACATAGACATGGCAAGTGGAGCAGGCCAGGGAGGCTTCACAGGCACCTGGAGGAACAAAGTAGGGTTCACCCAGGGAACCTTGCACCCAGAAGAGGACGGGGGCTGGAGCCACCTGCCTCTCTGCCCTGCTGGAGGGGGGGCAGGGGGGTCATAATGGGTCACCCACCTTCCAGTTCAATGCCATGCCTCTGTGCCAGGTGCAGCACGTTGTCGCCCACACGGCCCTGCACCGGGATGCGGTGCCCGGAGCGGTCGATGAACACCACGTTCACCCTGGAGCCAGAGACAGGAGCATCAGGGGAGTGGGACCAGGCCTGGGACCTCTTGCCAGCAGCAGGCACTGGCAATCGCTGCCTTTGGGGCTGTGGGAAAAGGAAGGGCCCCACCACATGGGGGTGGCCTGGACGCAGAAAAGCTGGACAAGAGTCTGAGCAGCAGGGCTCAGCTTGGGTGTCAGTGCCTCGCACTTCCCCTGGGGCTGGGAGACCTGCCCAGACTGACTGCAGGGTGGCTCTTGCACTCAGCAACACCTGACCCCCAAGAGCCAAGCTCAGCTGTACTCCGCATGGGAGAAGGAACTAAAGGGAGGGCTGTGCCCAGAGCCAGCAGAACCACCCAGGTGTCCCCAGCCCTCACCCCTCCTATCCTGTGTAAACAGCAGAAGGATTGGAGACAGGGACAGCCTGTGGGGGCTGGGAGAAAAGCACAGGCACAGGGACCTTGGCTCTGCCAGGCTCCTGCCAACCCCAGACCACTTGGACCTCCCCTCCCTCCCCCCAGGGAGGATGGCTGCAGAGGGGCCATGGGTGCAGCTCTACCAGGGTCCTGGCACTCACATGGCACCCACAGGCTCAGCTGGGCAGGGCTCCTCCTCCGGTGCCTGGCTCCTGGATGGTCCTGGGGAAGACAGTGCTGTTAACCCCGTGTCAACCACAGGGGCTTTATCCCCAGGCGGATTATGTCCCACCAATTCCCTCAGCCCCTCCCAGCGCAGGACTGGGCAGGAGAGGATGATGAGCTGGCTGGTTCCTTTCACTTTCACTCTCAGATGTTGTTTACATGAAGCAGTCTGGAACTGCTCCCCCAGCCAAGGGAGCGAGCCCCACCCACCCAGGGCCTCTAGCCCCCGCACTCTCAGGGGGGACTCAACCCTCCCCTCAGCAGCCCTGTCTGCTCCTGGGGTCCACCCACACCAGGGGTATCGTGTCCCCCAGCCCCCACTCTCCTGGCCTGTCCCAACTACACAAGACCCCCTAGATATTTCTCTCCATGGCAATGAGCCCTGCCCCACTGCCATCTCTGTGGAGACCAGGGGCCTAACCCCAACTCCCCCTCACCTGGCCCCTCCCATCTCCATGGAAACCAGGTCCCCCTATCCCTCCGTCTCCACAACAAGATCTACCCCCACCCTGCCTCCATCTACATGGATACGAGGTGTCTCCCACCCAAGATTACCCCTACTCTGGCTCCTTCCATCTCCAGGTCACCCCAGACCTCTGTCTCTCCATGGAGACAGGTCCCCCACCCCATCTCCCTGGATACCATATCCCTCCACAGCCCGATCACCGTAGCGACGACCCCCCGCGCTCA
>NW_005842065.1:2051414-2055812 GCF_000455745.1 Alligator sinensis | reverse complement strand
CACCGCCCCCCGCCATGGAGGCCGCCATGACGGGCGTCACGTGACCCGCGCTGCGGAGGTCAAGTGGGCCACCGGCAGCCACTACTTCCGGTCGGGGAGCCAACCGGGGCAGAAGCACCCTCGGGGGCCGGGGCCGACAGGGGCACCCAAAACAGAAGCGAAGCCTCGAGCTATGGGGGCGGGGTGCCTTTCTGAGAGGCACCGGGGGTATTTATAAACTGCCCCTCTCCCCCAGGGGGGCTGGAGGGAGCAATGACAGGGGTGGGGGCAAGGCAGAAACAGTACAACTGCTCCCCAGGGGCAGGGGTAGACCAGGCACCAGGAGGGGTAACACAGCCCCCACCTGCCAGCAGCCCTGGTGCCAGCTTACATGAGCAACCACTCACTTAAAAAGTCAGTCTGTAAGGTGCAACTCTGCCCCAGCTGCTCCCAGCTGACTGCCTCAGAGCTTGGGGGATGGCACTCAGCTCCCTGCAGCATCAAGGGGCAAAACCAGGCCCTCGGCCATCTGCTTTTCTCTGGAGCCTGTGGTTGGAGCATCATACCCAGCCCTAGGGGCCCAGGGGACTTGGCTCAGAGTGCAGAATGCTGCAGCTGAGCTGTGGGCTCCAGGCTCAGGGCAGGGACCCAGGAGCAAGCTCAAAGCTCCAGTGCAGAGGGAGAGTAGATGAGCTGCTGGCCTTTCCTGAGCTGCAATTCTATAGAGCCCAGGTCTCAGCAGGCTTTGCCCAGTGCCCACAGCAGCTGCACCATGCATTCCCATTTCTGCCTCCCCACTGAGGACAGCAAAACGCAGCCACACTCAGGAGGGAATGACTGTGCCTACCTGTGGTATGACGGGATCCCCACAGGCCAGCAAAGCACTGAGAGGGCCCAAATAATTCACTGTCACGCCCATAGTAAAGCAGATCTGGCAGTGCCCTGTGAGGGGTCCAGCTCATGGCTAGGGGGACACATGGACAAGCACCTGTCAACCAAACACCTGAACCATGACTGAAACCAGTCCAGCCAGCTTCTGGACCTGGCCCAGCTTGAAGTTGAAAGTGGTTGCCCTCCGGGTAAGGAAAACAATGACATGGCTACAGCACGTGTACAAAAGGAACAAGGCTTGATATAAATATAGCTTTACTTTAGGAAGGCAAGATCCAGCTCGGGGGATTCTGAATCCCCAGACAAGTACAGCAACCCAGACCATATCTACAGTAGAAACATAGCAACTTTAGAAACCCCTAAAAAGTGCTGAGGAAGGGAGGCTCCGTAGGCCCAGCACCACACGCCCACCCACAGGGGGACAGACAGATCCACCCCCAGCGCTGCACTTGGTCCTTGGCCACTGGGTACAGCCCTGCTTTGGAAATCCGCACGCTCCACCCAGTGCTCGGAGCCAGCCGCTTCCTTCTCTATAACATGCAGTTAAGATTGCAACACCTGAAGCTCCTCCTGGTCTGCCACTGCAGCTTCAGGGAAAACGCAGCTGCAGAGAGGACGCTGGCAGCTTGAATGCCCAGCTCCATGGGCCTTGGTCTGCCCCACTTGGGCTTCAGCATGGGGCTGGGAGGTGTGGACACGCCCTAAGAGCCAGTTGGCAGGGAGCCACATCCAGGATGGCTGGCACACAGTAGTGGATTCCAAGTACCAGCCGGCACTGGGGGAGCACAAGGGGGACCCTTGCCCCCAACAGGAACCTCAAAAACAAGGGCTTGTGCCCAGTAGAAAAACTAAGGAAGCTCTGCTCCCCAGCAGGCCAGGATCTCTGCCCTAATGAGTCAAAAAAGAAAAGGAAATAAAAACAAGCAGGAAATTACAGGGCCAACTTATAACCCTCATTGGCAGCGGCGCTGCGAGCAAAAGGCAGCGAAGTTATTAAAAAAAGGGGAACAAA
Source organism: Alligator sinensis (assembly GCF_000455745.1). Classification (NCBI taxonomy): domain Eukaryota; kingdom Metazoa; phylum Chordata; order Crocodylia; family Alligatoridae; genus Alligator; species Alligator sinensis. Next base: position 2,053,930 of record NW_005842065.1, on the reverse strand, counting down.
CGGGAGTGCAAAGAGTCAGAGGCTGGGCTGAGCCGCAGGCTTGACAAGCCCCACCGAGCACTGCATCTTGGGCACACTCTGAGGGATCCCACAGGGCAAGGCAGGGAACCCAGCAGTTCCACCTTGGTGCTGCAGCATCAACAGGACCCCGCATGCCTCTTAGTTGTCCCCAGCATGGGACCCACAAGCATCAATGCCACTGCAGGCATCACGGTTGCAGCGAGGAACCTCAGGGAGTCCAGTCATGTTCCTTTCTCTGAAGCAAAGTTTTTAAGGTTGGAAACACGTGGATCTTCCTGAGGCCTCCTGTCCTGACCCAGGACCTCAGGCAGGATGGAAACACGGCTCCCAGTGACAGCACTCCAAACCCAGCAGCTTCTTCAGGCCATCACTTCGGATCCCTGGTAATGCCAAAGGTGGCAGAGATGGCTCTGCTCTCGCAGGGATACATCTCCATGGCTGAGGGAGGTCCAGTTCAGTCCAGACATCCACCTCCACTCTGCCTGCATCACAGGGCAAGGAAAGCAGCAACCACTGCAGAAAGGGCTCCACCATCCCCTGGCCAGGAAATGCACAGGGCAGCCGAATCTGTCACACGCACACTTAAAAAACTCAAAATCCAGATAATATTAAAAAAAAGGTTTTTTTACAAGATTTACACGTCAGGGAATGGAGAGGAAGAAGGGGAAGGGGTGGGGGGGGTTAGAGCATGAGCGAGCTTTGTCGTGAAGGGGCTAAAATATCCTCTTCCGCTTCAGGTAGGAATCTGCATAGTGGCCACCTAGGCCCTGAGAATGCTGCCCCACGTAGCCACCCTCTGGGCTGGGCTCTGGAGACGGCAGCAGGTGGGAAAAGGCCCGTTTCTGCCCGCCGACTGGGGTCTGGAAGAAACAGATGAGGGGGGCTGAGTGGGCAAGCATGGGCAGGGAACTTGCAGAGCCAGCAGCCAGCTGCCCCCCCAGCTCCCAACCACTCACCTTCATGTGGGAACCATGAGAGTGACTGTTTAGTCCCAGACCCAGGATGTTGTCCCCAGTGCCCACTGGGGGCATCCCGACAGCCTGGAAGAGAAGGGGAAGGTCAGACTATACTTTCAGGGATTATTTAGATCAAGTGTAAACCAAGTGAGGGTATCTGAATCCCAAGATCCTTGGGTTTAAGCCTGCACATAGGATGCCTGACAATGGATTTGGGAGTATTTGAAGTCCCAGGATGAGAGCCTGGGACAGCATGCTTGCCAGTTGTAGTGCCATACATGGTGTTTAATGTTCTGCCTGCTTGTTTGAGTTCTGCCTGCTCAATCAATATGGGTTTTGGAACAATTGAGTTCTGGTCAATCAATGTGATTTGGAACTGATTTGGCTGATTTAACTTGGAACATGAAATATATTACATTGGTAGTGAGGGCCAAGCCCAGGGCCCAAGTAGGCACCAACTACCCTGTTCCCTAGGGATGGGGGACACAGGGGCCATTCAAGTGAGCCAGGGGTCAGTCAACCCCAGGTGGGGCTGAGAACCACATGAGCTAACTGGACATGGATTATCTGCAAGGGGACGTAGAGCAGCAGCCAGGAGATGCCTGGCAGGGGAGTTGGGTTCTGCCTGGCCCCTGCAATCCAATGACACCAGGAAGAGCATGATCAGTCCCGTGTTGAGCCCTGCCTGCTTTAACAAGACTGGGACTCAGCCCTGCTGGGGGGCGGGGGCAGCTCAGACTGTGGATGACACCTCACCATCCCAGATGAAAGCAACTGCAGCTAAAATCCTCACTTTGCCCCAGCCCCAGTCCAATCTGTGCTAAGGCCCAAATGCTGCAACAAGTGCCTTACTTTGTTCAGGTGGCTTTGCTTCAGCCCTGCTTGTAGGCCACTGGTGAAGTAGGAGCTGGGTGACCCTGAGTAGAAGGGTGGCAGGGGTGACCCCAGACTGCTGCGCTCAAATGCAGGGGATGATGGTGCCGGTGCTGGCATCTGGAAGAGAAGCAGCTCCATGTTATGGCCCCGGGCAGAGCTTGGAGATCCATCCATGTGCCCTCCCCGCCCTGGTGCAACAGACAGGACAGCAGGCCTGGAGGCAGCTGCCCCAGCACCCCAAAGGCCCCGTGGGTCACTTGGAATGGCCCAGGCACCACAGGCCAGAGGTGTGTAGCAGCACAAGCAAAAGTGGAAGAACAGGGCACTGAAGAGGGCAGAGGTGGAAGCAGCAGGTGGATGTGGGCCCAGGCACCACACACAAGAGTGGCAGAACTGACAGCTCAGTTCCTGGAACCTTGGAGCCTCCCCGACACTCACCTTGTGCCGGCCATGCCCAAAGCCGCCCAGCAGGGGCCCTGCAGGCTCTCTTGTCGGGGGGTACAGACGGGATCCCAAGTCCTGCCCAGAGAGAGATAATGTTTGTATACAAGTAGCAGCCAGGAGCCCTGCTTGCAGGCTGCAGCAGAAAGAGGGGGGGACTAAGGGGGAGAGATGTGTGTGCGCAGAACTTAGGTGTCCCACACCATTGTACGCAGCCCCCCC
>NW_005842065.1:2040965-2051347 GCF_000455745.1 Alligator sinensis | reverse complement strand
ACAGGGATGACGGTGGAAGCCGCAGGTTGGAGACATTGCCTAGCGTGCCAGTTTTGAGGCTGAAGGCTTTGCCAGCCACACCTGCAAGTAGAGCAGAGCCCAGCATCATTACCAGTACCCAGACAGGCAGCCAAGGGCAGGCTGAGCCAGTTGGGCGGGAACAAGGTAACAGAGCAGCTCATGGCACCTCCCCCCTACCCCTCTGCCCCAAGGAGCAGCTGCCTCACCCTGGCTGAATCAGCCTTGCTGTTCCTTTCCCTGGCAGGCATCTGCCTGCCCATGGCCAGTCCCTGAAGAGCAGAATGCCCCTGGATCTCAAGTCAGGGGTGGAGGATCCTCACCCATGCTCATCAGCCCTATACAGGGGGGCCTGGCCTTACTGTTGATGGAGGTGGTACAACCAGCCCCTTGCAGCACCCCCCGACCCTTGCTGCTCACCTCCAAGGCTCCCAGCAGGCAGGAGGCTGTGCAGGTTCAAGTAGGGGTTCAGAGGAATTTTGAAGTCTTTAGGTGGCTCCCCCAGCAGCGAGACCTGCAGGACAAGGAGCCTGGGTATGATTCCCAGCAGCACCGAACTGCCGTGGCCTGCCATGCTCACAGGTTGGTTGGGGTGGTGCCAGCCCCCGCTTAAAGGCCCAAGAGGTGGGGGTGCTGCCGCCCATCTTACCCCGGATGCAGGAGGTCCATTCTCACTCTGCTTTGGTTTCTGGAGCCCACTGATGACGGATCCCAGGAGGGAGGAGGTAAGGCCCTGCAGGGCTGGAGGTGTGCCTGGTGCTGGGCTCAGCTGGGCACTCAGCACAGGCGTCTCCCGCTCCACCCCCATGGGCCCCAGGAAGGATGCCAGGGGCACGTTAGCGGAGGGCAGGATCGGCGACTTTACATGCCCCTGTGCCATGTCAGCTGGAAGGGGGCCACCTGCAGACGAGATAATGCAGCTTCAATGACAAAGCCCCTGGCCTGCTCTAAGCAGCCTCCAGCCAGGACCTCCCTTCACACCTCTGCCCGTACCCTGCACAACCCTGCCCCAGAGAACTGCCACTCCCACTCAGCCCTGGCCACAGGCCCCATCTGCCACCCGTAGGCAATGCTGCCGATGCGCCAACAGACTCAGACCTGGAACCTACAGCTCCCCCCACACCCTTGAGCCACAGCCAGTCCAGAGGGTATCTGCTGCCACTCAGGGGCTATTTCTCCAGCCAAGGAATGCTGAGCTGCATGAGCAATGCACATAGTAGCCAGCTGAATGCCTGCACCACTCGCCACAGAACATCACTGCCCCCACGTGGCTAGGAAGGACGTGCATCCACTAGTGGAAACCCTGAGCCCTGATGAGCCATTACCTGAGGGGAGCTCTCCCAGCAGCTGGCTGGCAGGCTGCGCTGCAGTGCTTGCTATCCCCAGAGCACTGTGCTGCAGCGAGCTGAGGGGAGAGTCCCCCAGGATCCCAGGCTTCTGTGGGAAAAACACAAGTTAAACACCAAGGCAAATGGCACAGCTGGAGCCCTCAGCCCTGGATGCCAGCATGGTGTCAAGCCAAGGAACCCTTATTAGAAGTCACCCCCCAAACACGTGGATGCCCGTGGAGGCCCTGGGCTGGGAGGGTGGCGGCATGGCCCCACCAGCTGCATCTCACGTAAGCAAGAGGCTAAACTCTTTTGCCCTCCAGCCCCAGGGCAGTGGCACCCAACCCCAGGCCCAGACAATGCTATCACAGGGGCACATGTTTCCTGAGTGCAGAGAAGTGAGGAGTTTATACACATGCAGGGAAGTTGGGGGAGAAGGTGGCTGTCATGGCACGCATTATGCTCAGGGCCTGGCAGTGTGTCCCTGCTTAGAGGCTCAAGGCTCTCCTACAGTAGAACAGGGAGACTTGGGCTGCGACCACGTGGGATTGAAACCAGAGCAGCCAATGCTCCCAGCCCACTGAATTCCCTGCCCTGACTGCCTGGCTCTGGCCTGTGAGGACGCAGCAATGGTATAGATGCCCGTGTGCTCTGGCTGCCGTTCTCCCAAGCCACACATCTATGTCACCAAAGCATCATGCAGTTGCTAACCTCAGCCAAACCCAGAAGTTGGCATGGCTTGGAGTCAGGCTCCAGAGCCTGATCAAGCAGCCCGTCAGAGCTCATCAAGGCCCTGCTGATGTTCAGGTCATTATGGGCCAGGCTGTGACCGGATGCCTGCCCTCAGGTCCCGGCTCCCTTGATCCAGTTCATAGGAGTCTGCTGGCTGCAGCCCTGCCTACATCCTTCACTGGGCCAGCAGGTCAGAGCACCCTGACTGTGCTCCCCTGCGGCTGGGCCAATGGTGAAGTACATTGCTGCTACCATCAGGTGGATAATGGAGGCAGATAAGCCTCTTGGCCAGTACCATCCACACCCGCTCTCAACCCTAGCTTGGCTGCAGCCATGGCCAGGCACAGGGCACTGCATGGCACAGGCTGCCCAACCTCTGCTGATGTACATGTCACACAGAGGCCACTCCTACCCCTCACACTGAACACAGATTGATTTTCCTTGTTCTGCAGCAGCCTGACAGATCTGGGTATGCAGTAGTAGGGGGCTCCTCAGCCTTGCCAGCTGGGGAACAATGCAGAGCAGGAAAGATCAGAAAGATATAGGTCACTTGGGGACGGCTGGGGGAGCAAGTGGAAGACCGCAAAAGCTGACATTGTGCCAGCTTCAGCATGCTGTGTTTCCCACTTGCTGTCTGGCACAGAGCGTAACACTACCAGGGGACAAAGCCAGGAACATGGCGAGGCAGTCCTCCAGAAGTGGAGGTGGTGTGAGGCTGGTTGGAAGGGAGGACTTGGGCCCGTCCCTCCCCGTGGTGCTGGCAGCTGAAGAGTTGCGATTAAACCTTTTGGAGTAGGTAAGCGAGTGCTGCGTGCCTGAATTGAGATGCTGGGTGTGGGGCGGGACACGGACACTCGCAGTGCATGTACAAGAGGAGAGGTCTGCTCCCCAGCCAGCGAGAGCCTCCTGAAGAGGCCCAGCTGAAACCGAGTGTGGGAGGGAGAAGCCCATTCCCCTGTGAGTCAGATGCTAACCACAGCTGAGAGGGGACAACTTGGCAGGCAAAGTTCTTGGCACAAATCCTTGTAGCCGCAGGTTCAATACATTCCTACCCAGAGCAGGCTGGCCTTTGGCCCCCCAGAGTGTACTCATCAGTGCTTCCCAAGTGCTACCAGCACCCAAGTATGGAGGCACAAGCAGCCGACGGCAGCCAAAGAACCTGCTGAGGTAGAGGCAGGGGGTTGCCCAATACCTGCTGAGCTTGTGTCTGGTTCTGCAGTGCCAACTGGAGCAGAGCTGTGGACAGAGCCGGGCTGGTCACGAGAGGCAGTGATGGGGCAGCGCCGAGGATGCCTGAAAAGGAAGCAGGTAGCATGGTCACTTTGGCAGCCTCCTACGATGGAGCATGTGCAGCTATGCAGGGATATCTCATCATCCAGTGTTGACTGGTCTCCAGAGTTGGGACCTTGTGCCCATCTGCTCCCTTACCACCTTTCAAAGGCCTTCACAAAGGAGATGGCTTGGAAAGCCCCAGGCAAACGGGCAGGAAGTCCCTTGCCTACTGTCTGCCTGTGCCCTGACCCAGTTATGGCAAGGCCACAGAAAGAGTAGCCACAGTACAAGATGGCGGGGACTGAGGAACACCGAGCCTGCCCAGGGGTCAGGTTCCTGGGAAAATGCGCTTGGCTCATACACGAGTGCAAGACTCCCTGCCCAGGGACCAGTCTGAAGCCTATGCCTGGCAGGTTCATTACCGGGTCACTCTGCTCCATGCGCCAGTTGTCGTCCTTATTGTAAAAGGAGAAAGCCGAAAAGTGCCATTGATGACTCGCAGCCGCCCCCAAGCACCCTCAGCTCATGTAGCTCTCATGAATGAAGAGCTCAGCACCCCAGCACAGAGCCTGTAGGGCTCTTGAGTGCCCCACAAGAGGGGCCAGACTCACAGTCTTACCCTGCTTTCCGCTGACAGCACCGTGGAGCAGGGGATTGAGCAGCAGCTGGAGCGAGGCTGGGTTCCCCAGGCTGTTGAGGATCTGGAGGAGGTTAGGCTCAGGCAGAAGGCCTTTCCCACGGTTAAGGGCCTGGGGGAGAGGTCAGTCACAATCAAGTACTCACTTTCACCTGCTCCCATGGTTGGAGCCTGGACGCTTCTTGCAGGTGCTCAGGGAGGGCAAGGAGTTTGTAACAGTTTCAGAGTTGATAGCTATGGCCAACATAAGGCCAACAGCTTTCCACATCCAGCCCCCGCAGTGGCTGGGCCTCTGAGGCCGTGGCTGCCAAAGGCAAATGTAGAGGGGCCACTGGGAGGGGAAGGGAAATTCCCGAGTTCAGCATAAACCAAACCCATGGAGTAGCAGAAGTAGCATGGACACCCCTCCCCCCACACAAAGGGTACATGCATCAGAGGCCTCTAAGCTTCTGCCTCAAGAAAATGGCCATCTTAGACCTTGCTGCGGCACCCCGATCCCCATCTCAGCCATGGGGGCTTATGTTCCCCACTGCCGTCAGCCAGGTTGAGAATCAGGCAGAGCCTGCCCAGTTGCAGCAGCCAAACCAGCCTGTGCAAAGCAGCATATCCCAGCTGCCTGGAAGGAAGCTTGGGACTGGGCTGAGGGAGGTTTGCAAGGACAGGTCACCATGTCTATCAGCTGGACAGTCAACAACAGCCTGCTCTGGGCTGGAGCAAGGACAGCACTAGGACCAGACAGGAATGGGGGCAAGCAGGAAGGAGAGAGTAGGGACAGGACTTAGCTCTGTGAATGTCTGAGAGGGGCCAAGCATGGCCTTACCGTTGCTTGGGCAGCAATTAGTGCAGCTAGCATGCTGCGGCCAGGGGGACCTGGGGCACAGAAAGACACTCGGATGTGGTTCCCAGCGAGCAGCAGCCCATCTGTGGCCTGTTGGACCGTCTCTGTCATCTCTGCTGACTCATACTCCAGGACTGCAAAGCCTTTCAGCTGCCCATCCTGTCCATACGCCAGCTACACAGGGATGAGGTCGGGAAAAGACACTGAGCACAAGAGGACATGGGCTGCTAGCACACAGACTGCAAAGTCAGAGAGGGGCCCCTATGCCAGCTGGACCTGCAGGCCACTGGGGCTTTGCATGCTTAGGGCTGCCCACGTTCCCTGCATCTTTGCACTGGATTTTGCCCTTATACCAACATGCCCGGCCCCCTACTCCAGCATCCAGATATCACGTGCACTGGCAAAATCTCACAGCAGGCTGGAATGCAGCTCAAAGCCCAGAGCTGAGCTGGAGGTGGTGCCACAGCCTCGCCATCAGTTACAGGCAGGACACACTGTGGGCGTGGGACAAAGGCCAAGCTCTCAGTGGGCCTTGAGCTCCCTGCTCCCCTGCACTGCTTTGAGTCCCAGCCCCAGAGCTCCCCTTAACCTGTGAGTCTCCCGTGAAGGCCCCTGCTGGAGGGATATGAGCACATTCATGCCCTATTAGCCTGGATTTGCTTAAGTGGGAAACAAACTCAGACTGAGAGGGAAATCTCCCTTGCATATCTGGTGGGAGCATGTCTGCAGCAGGCACTGAGCTGTGGAGAGCACCAACTGCTAAATCCCTTGGGTTTTGGTGGCTGTGCCCTTCAGGGAAGCCCTCCCCTCCCATGGCTCACTTGGCAGAAGGTGGGGGCACCGGCAGCTGAGAAAGCCTGGTGCAGCTCCTCCAGGTCCCCATAGTTATGAGGCAGCTTGTCTACGCACAAGCACTTGGAGTGCAGCAGGTCAGGGGTGAGTTGGCTGACATCCGTCCAGTGCACATACAGTGTCCGCGTGCCCAGCTGCTTGCCTAGCAGGTCAGACTTGGCACGGGCAGCCGAGTCCTTCTTCATGTACTCCACAAAGCCGTAGCCCTTGGAGTGCCCACTGTGGGCACTGTACACCAGGAAACAGCGCTCCAGGTTGCCAAAGGGGCGCACCAGCTCCTCGAACTGCTGTTGGGTGTAGTGCCGGGGCAGATTGGCAATGCAAAGCAGTGCATCTGTGGGCTGCAGCTGCACCGAGATCTCTTTGTCTCGCAGCTTGCTCAGGTGGAACTTGTGGATGGCTGACTCCGCCTGCTCTCCATTCAGCAAGGTGATGAACGCTGTCGGGACACAGTCAGGCCAAAGAAGGTGGTCAGCACTTGCCAGCCATGTGTGCGGACCCACCCTCCACCGTGGTCCCCAGGCCCAACATCACCACCCCCGTCCCCCAAGACTACAGGAAATGCAGTGCTAAGGGCTCCAGGTTACTAGGAAGGACTCCACTTGACAAGAGGCAGTTCCTGCCCCACTGGTGTTTTTCCAGCTACCTCCATGAACTCATGCGCCCCCGAAGGACAAGCCAAAGCCTTGGTTTGAGCTGGGGGAGGTGCCCTTGATTTCCTCAGAGCCCTGTGCTCCCCACAGCCTGACAGTGCAGACTCATGCAGTGTGTCTGACAACCCAGCCCCAGCACTTGCTGCTCAGTCTCTTGGTTAAAGGCCTAAGGGGACAGGTGCCAGGTGGGCTTTGGCTGTGCTACCCAACCGCGGACAGGGATTCTGACCAACCCCAATCTAATTGCCACCACAGCAGGCACAAAAGCAGCCACAAGCCACAGAGGTCCCATGCAACTCCCAGAACATTTTCTGGCCGTGAGACTACTGGGCAGCCAGGGCTGAGAGAGCACTCAACGGACCTGGGCAGCCAGGAAGGGCAGCCTGGGAGAGCTGGGGCCTGAGCAAATGCCTGTGGCTCAGCAGCCGGCAGGAACTACAGCCCTGGAGTTTGGAAAGCAAAGCAAATCCAGGCTACACATACAAATCTGCTAGGGCTTGAAGCCTCACAGCTCCTAATGTGCTTCCTGCCAATACTAGCCACCTTGTTAAGAGGATCTGAGGGGGAACTGAAGAAAGACCACACACAAGGCACAGAGAGACTCAGACACGCAGCTGTCTTGGCACGACATTGGCGCCCCAGGCCCAGCCAGCCGGGTCAGCCCTGAGACTGCAGCATGGTGCTGAGCCACAGCCTGGGGCATTGGGAGCCCATTCACTCCTGCACCCTGCAGGGGCCAAGCTGTCGGAACCCCTGGGAGGCGCTCACTATGGGAACTCCATGCCAGGCAACCTGGCCTGCACATGAGGTGCCTGGGAGCACTACTCACCCGTGCCCTTGTACTTGTCCACAAAGCAGTACTTCAGTTCATAGTCGCTCAGTAGGTCGTGAACTTCCTGCACAGAGAGCAAAGGGGAGAGGTGAGAAGAGGGAAGCCATGTCCCCAGCCAGCACAGTGCAGTGTGCTTCCCCTCAGCCCCAATAGTACAGGCAGTCTGCAAATACCACCACATCCTGGCCCAACCCCAATGCTATGTTCCAAGCACCCTGAAATCCTGCTCAGAGCCAGCTGCAACAGCACTCTCTCTGCAGTCTCCCCTGCCTACAGCAAAGTCCATCTTTCTGGCTAGAAGCAGCATCTGCCAGAAGACACTAGAACCAGGGCTGGTTCTTCTCAGGTGCCAAGACAAAGGTCTCAGTAATTTCTGTCCAGAAACGCTCCATATGCTTGGGCAGGTCTGGCCTCTGCACTCAACCAAACACAGCCTGGCAGAGCTCACCACCTTCCAGTGGCTCCAGTAGCTCCAGCCACCTGCAGAGCCAGTTCCAGTTGCTTCCTTCTGGTCAGCAGTGACCAAGGCTTGAGAAGGGCTTGCTGCCAGGAGTCTGAGCTACAGCTCCATGAAAGGCCAAGACTGGGCCCTGCTGCCAGTGCCTGGACACTTTCACCATCCCTAGTTCCTGGATGACTCAGAGCTCTTTGGGCTGTACTCGCTTCTGGGCCTTCCATGGCACAGGCGCAACATGCTCAGTGCCATCTCCAACAGTCCAAGACCCTCTTGCCCTACCCAGAACAAGGGGGCCACCCAAGCCATGCTCAGGGGACAATACCACACAGTAGCAGGCAGCTCCATTGCTCTGCATGGAGCAAAGTTCTCTGGTTGGGACTAGTCCGGGAGCCAGGAAATGTTCTTGCCATGGGACAGGAGAAGCTGAACCCAGGACACGAGACGGGGCAATATGAACAAGGGGGGCCACAGCCTGACCCACAACAAAGAGGCTGGGTCTCCCAAGTGACTCAATTGACAGAAGCCCTGGCAGTGAGGGAGCCCCACAGCACCCAATCTCCCATTAGAAGTGGCTCTGGCAGGCAAAAGCATTTTGGGCAAGAGGCTCCCCCACATGCTTTGGTTGCCTCCCACGGCAAAGAAGTCTCAGCACTCCTAAAGAGCCGTCGCAGCTGCTGGGTACACTAGGCTTTGACAAGACAGTGCTAGGGGGTGGGGGCTCCACCTTCCAGATATGCCTCTGCACTCAACTGCTGCCTCAGGCAGTACTTTCACCCAGCAACCTGCTCAAGACTTTGCCCTTTGGAGCGACTCCGTCAAGTTCCACGCCTAAAGCCTCCCAGTCGCCCTGGGGAGAAGTTGCCTCCATCAGCAGACAGAGACTAGAGGGCAGGGAGGGAATGGAAACCTCATGGCACAGACAGGAGCAGCACCCTAAAATCCTACCACATGCTCCCTGCCCCACCACAAACCTACCTGCCTTGGAAGAAACCCATGGGCAGAGTATAGTGGAGACAGAAGCCTTCTCCACAGTAAAGCCAGGCAGCACCAGATGTCCCAGCCACTGTGCTGCCCACAGCTGCCTGCCCCCACCCCCAAAGAAGCCCTAGCCCAGGCCATCAGCACAACTCAGCCCCTGAGTACTGCTGCTGCAGAGAGACCCCAGTACATGCTTCTTGCTTCCAGAAATGCCAGTGGCATGACTTCTGGGGCAGTGGACTGTGCCAGGAAGTCAAGTGACCCCCCCACAACAATGAGGGCAGGTCATGGGACCAGGCCATTACCTGCTGCCCTGCTGAGCTCATTGGAGGAAGCACAATAGCCATGTGGTGCACAAGGACTTCCTGCAAAGTCTCATTGTTCTTCCCAGGTCCCCTCTGCCAAGTGCCTGTGGGTGGAGCTGGGCATGTCAGCCAGGCAAAGAGAGGACAAGGAAAGGACATGATCTCACAGCAGTGAGAGGGGCAAGGAGTGGGGGACAAGAACTGTGTTAGGTTTAGGAGCAAATGCAACCCCCTCACCCACACGTGAATTTTGCTAAACAGGGTCTGAGTTCCAAGATGCTCCAAGCAGTGCGTGACTAAAGCCATGAGACACTCGCAGCTCTCTCACAGGGCTCGGCATGTTAGACGCACACAAGGCCCTGGGACTGTGCAAGGCTCAGCTGGTTGCACAAACACACACGTGTGCGCACACTCATAGATTCAGGAGCAAAAGAAGAGACAGCAAAATACAGTGACGTTGGCGCCTTCTTCAGAACTACGGGGAGCCAGGCACAGCTTGCTAAATGCAGCTCAAACTACCCAGGCTCCCTGCCACAAATTCCACCCAGCTGCGCCCTTGAGTCCCAAACCGAGGGCCATGTGCTGGAACCAGTGAGTAAGATGCACAAGATGTGGAAATCTCAAGAGAGAAGCAACTAACCAATGGGGCAAAAGAAACTACTGCTCAGCCAGGCTGGCTCGATAGCAGCTCCCCAGAGAACAGAGATTTGTTCCTAAGAGGAGAGGCTGGTAATCGGAGCACAGCCTGCTACCGCTCAGAGATGCCCCAGCCTCACTGTGTTCCCAGCATGCTGCTGAACTCGACCTATGGCTGCACCACAGAGTGCATGACTCAAAACTTGAATGCTGCTGCCTCTTGGCTTTGGGCAAGGCATTTTGCTGCTCTGTTGCATCTACCTGCCAGGAGGAGTGTGAGAGAAAGGATTAACAGAGGCCTGTAAAGGGCTCCTGAGTGCCATGGGGGTGGAGGAGGAGAAGGGAGCTCAGGTCTCAGCCAGAGAACAAAGCAGCACAGAGTGTAGAGTAGCACCAAGACCTGGGGAGCTTAAGCTGACAGTGCCCAAGGACCCTAGGAGGAAGCTGGGACACAGACAGCACCCCAAGCCAAGGAGAAGTGGCTCACCTCAGTTTAGAGAGTTTCCGACCTCCCACCTCAGCACCTGGATAGTCACATCCTGTGCTCTTCTGCTACTAAATGCCACTCCCTGGTGGGACCCACACCCCAGGCTGTCTGAGCTCAGACCTGGGCAGTCATGGACCCTGACCACAGCCCTGCTCCACACAACCCAAGCACCTACTAAGCACGTTCTCAAGGAGCCCCTGCATGGTCCCCTCCTGCCCCATCCCAGCTTTAAGCCCTAGTAGCTGTCTGTCCCCTGCCCCAGGCCCCCTCAACCCTGCACCTGCTCCCCTCCATGCCTGATGGTCACACCCCTCCCCCACACAGCCCCGCAGCCCCAACCACCACTGCCCCGGCAAC
>NW_005842065.1:2032099-2040768 GCF_000455745.1 Alligator sinensis | reverse complement strand
TCAGCACCTTGCGTCGGTTGCGGAACTGGCGCGCGCTGCGCTCCAGGCGGCTGCGCACCTCGGCCGCGTCCAGCGCGGGCAGCTCCTCCTCGGGTGCGCGGGCTTCGTCCGGCCCCGGCCCTGACAGCGCCCCGGGGGGCTCGGGGCTGGAAACCGACACGGCGCCCACCGCCGACACTGCCGCCGCCATCTTGGGAGCTTACCACCCCTTGCGACCATAGAGATGGGGCTGGCAGCAAGAGCAGCCCCAAGATGCCACCTCCCGATTGGGCCGGCGAGGCGCCGCGAGGCTACTAGCACCGGGGCCGCTCATTGGCCTAGGCCAAGTCCAACCCACAAGAATTCGGCCAGCCTATTGGCCAGGGAAAGCCTCTGCCGCCCGGAAGCATCGCACCTCCTGATTGGTTGGGCAAGGGTCAGCCTGGACTTCCAGCCCTTTGCCTTCCCCCCCTCCCCAGTATACTAAGCCTCCTGGGCCCTCCAATATCCCACAAACCCCTACATTAACTCTCCAGTCCCCCAGTATCCCACAATCCCCCTGCCCTTGGCTCATGCAATAGCCCACAATCCCCTTAATTGACTCTCCCAGTCCCCCAATATCCCGTAACCCCCTGCCCTTGTTGCCCCCATTCTCCTGCATTGATCCCCCTCCTCTGCTGCTCCCCCAAAGGACCGTCTCTCCTTTAACAACCCTCATCAGTGTGGAAGCCAGTCACCTAAGATGGCTCAGGAGACCATTAACTTTGAGGGAACTTTTTAAGTAGGCAGAGAAGTGAGCAGGAAGTATAAGGATAGTGGAAAAGTACTGTGAGGCACCAGCATTGAGAGTCTATTTCCTGGACGACCATATATGGTACCTTTGTTTGCGGGCAAAAAGTTGCTTACATTGTTGTATAAAAGCTGGAGCTTGGCCAGGCAGAGATGCTTCAGCTTCTCTCACTGCTAGCAGTTAATACACTGAGTGTTCAGAAGAAATTTCAGTTTGGCGTTTTTTACCACATCAGGCACCTCCACTTTTCTCCTGGGGCTTGAGTTGTTTGCAGGGTCCAGGCTACTGGGGAACTAAACAGGGCTGGGCCTGACAAGCACTGGAATGGGAATCCCTGAGAGGCTGGACAAGGACACTTGGCCATGATGGAAGCCAACCCAGGACATGGTTCCAAATCAGGCCTTGCTGCCCTTGCCAAGTAGGTCGCCCACCAGCCATGAGCGCAAGGTGCTGTCCTGGCTGGTACCATTGTTATTTTCATACCACGCACCTGGCTCTAAAAAGGTATAAAGGACAAGAGCTTACCTTTGAAAAAACTGCTGAGAATCGCTGCCTCATTTGAGGTGCACTTCAATTCTTGATCCTTAGCTGGTGGGTAAAAGCCGAGCATGGTCTGCTAATAAATAAAGTAGCACTTATGCTTCCCATCCAGAACTGGCCACAAGCGAACATAGCTGATCAGCTGTCCTAGCCACATGATTGAAATCCTGCAGCAAAGCAAAGCCTGCAGGCTGTAAGGCAGACTGCATGAATGTGAGGGAGCTCACAGCTGATCTCGCTCCGCGCTGCAAGTGCAGCAGCAACACAAGCACCCGACACCTTTGGCAAGAGCCAGCCTCCTACCTCTGCCCACTGACTTGCAGCCCATCCCCACACAGGACAGGAAGAGTCACCATCCTCGACAGAGTGATTTATTTGGAGACAATTGAGAGTGGCACCAGCAACAAGCTAGCTTCCTCAGAGAGCAGCTATGGCTGGGGCAGCACAAGCCACAGGTTCAGTCAGGTTGTCTCCCACGCCCTGATAGAAAACAAGTCTATGTACAACAGCTCAGGCAGGGCAGGGAGGGTGTGGTAAATGATGTGCCCCAGGCCCCCACAGGGGCAAGGGAGCCGTAGCCTCTGCCCAGTGACAGAATACAAGGCACGCAGCTGGGTTCTTTTTGCTCAAAAGGCTCAGGCACAGGCTGGGGAAGGTGGGCTTTGGTGGCTGGCAGCTCTGCTCTGTCCTACAGGCCATGGCACAGGTGAGGAGGATTCAATGACATTTGCAGGGCAGGCAACAATAAATACAGGGGAGCTGTACAGAGAGACTGTGGATTGGGGGGCAGTAGTGTAGGCTGGGAGCAGCTGGACACTGGCATGATCTCTCCCTCCTCCACAGGGCATTGTAGCCACCTGCCCTGTCCACAACTGGGAGCTGAATATGCATTTGAGGACAGAATTCCTCAGAGTCAGGCAAAAGCAAGCAGAAGGAAAGGAGGGTGGAAGGGATGATGTGTGGTGACTAGCTACAGAAGGGAGGCAACAGCTGCTCAGGGAAGGTTTCCACAACCTTTCCCCTTGCTGTGCTGTGCTCATGGCCCATGGTAGGCTCCCCCAGCTGCAATGGATGGGGACAAGGAACCCAGAGACTCACGTGACTAGAGTGCAGTTAGGGGCCACCCCCCCGGTAAAGTGCCATAAACATTACATTTGCCAGGGGCTGCTTTCCCCCACAGAAGGGGGTGGCTGCTGCCCTAGGAGTTCTGCATAATTGGGGACCAAGGCCCTGGCGAAAGCCCAGGCCAAGTGTGGGCAAGGGAGACACGAATGCTGAAGGCAACTGGCTTGGAGGTATGTGGAGCAAATGCCTCAGGACACCTTGGCTCACGGCCTCGCCCCAAAGGCCTGGTGTCATCACAGCACTGGGTGCCAGGCTTGGGGCCAGAAGAAGTTACTGGCCAGATTCACAGTAGGGGTGCGGCCCTGGCCAGGGGCCTCAGGGCTTTGGTCAGGCTGTGTACGAAGGCAGCAGGTGGGCAACAATGGGTGCTGCCGGGGCAGGCACAAAGGTGATGGGGGGAGAGGCTGAGGTGCAGGAGGGCACTCTGGAGACCAGCAGGGGCTGCATAGGGCTTGCCCATAAGGCCTTGAGCCCTAGCTCTCCTCCCCTTGTGCCAGGTGCTGCAGAGGGGTTCATGCTCCAGTGGCCTCAGCTGCCACTCTCCCATCCCACCAGGCAGAGGCAGTACAGCTTGGACCCCAGACAGGCAGAGGCTCTTCTCAAAGCCTGACAAGCTGCAGCAGCTGATGCGCACGGGGCTATGGCCACACCTCCAAAGCCATGGCCTGGGCTGAAGAGACCCGTGGGAGGGCAAAGAGCCACAACTGGCTGCATCCACAGCACTTTCCTACAGTCCTGGTTGGACTGCAGACCGGAGGCCTCATGTCATGTCTGCTCCCACAGGGCTGGTGGACAGAGGCTCTGTGCCAGGGGGGCCAAACTCCCCAGCCTCTGGCACGGTCCACAGGCAGCCTGCCTGACCCGGCAGCAGCCCTGTGCTTGAGGCAGCGTGCAGCTGGACTATGTGACAGTCATCCCCCAAACAAGTCTCAGGTATGCAGCTTAGCACAGGCTGAAGACGGAGGGGGCCTGAGCCTTGTACTTCTCATGGAAGGCCCTGAGCACAGGGACCAGGTTCTGGAAGGCTGGACGGAAGGAGGCTTCTGCCTCCCAGCAGTTCTTCATCAGGCGGTAGATCTGGGGGAAGGGAAGGGAAGGGAAGAAATGCATCAAAAGTCCCCAGACCATTTCCATGTGCACGTACACACTCTCTCCCTCTCCCCATCCTTCATGGCCCCAAGCAGCTGCCTGCCTTCCCTGATCCAAACCAGGTATGTACCAGGCTGCAGGGAAGCTTCTCCCCAGCCACGATGGACCCCATGCCTCTACCTCGCACTGGGAGCTCCCTGTGGCCATAGAAGCACCCATGGTCCTACCAGGTTCTGGGATGGGGAAGGAGGGGGGACATGGGGGACCTCACCTCACAGGGACAGTCCTTGGGGCTAGGCAGGCGCTTGCCGCGATCCAGCAGTTCGATGAGGCGCAGCACTGTCATCTGACCCTGCGTAGCCCCGATCATCTCAAGGAATTTCTAAGGGGGCAAGAAAAGGGCAGGCCATGAGTGAAGTTAGGTTGTGACAGAGGAACTGTTCCTCCCTCCACATGCCCTGTGCTGCTGAGAACTCACCGCTGGGGGGCTCTGGCTGGGGTCACAGCGTGTCAGGAGCTCGTAGAGTGTCACCCCAAAGGACCAGACGTCAGAGGCATAGTAGAACTTGCACTCCTTCAGGCACTCCACCGCGTACCTGCCAGGGGGGCCGGAAGGTGGGAATCATGCTGGAGCCACTGCTGCCTGACAATGCTGCCTGGAGCTGGAAGAGCCCTGGGGGGCTCAGTGCTGCCTGCAGTCATGGCAGTTCCTGTGCATGGCAACCAGTAGGGACCCTGAGCAGAGCAGGGCCCAAGAGGCAGGGACATGGGCTGCCTGCTTCCCTGAGCCACACCAGGTTGGAGGGGGCACACACTGGCTGCTCTGCACTGAGTTGAGGCCCCCTGCCCTTCCCTCCAATGGCCCCCATGCCCACTCACCAGAAGACAGGGCTGTCACCATCTTCACGGACCCGGTAATACTCGTGGCCCTCAGGCACAGCCTTGGCTAGTCCAAAGTCCCCAATCTTCACCACATTCTCGTTCTCCACCAGCACATTGCGGGCAGCCAGGTCCCGATGGATATAGTGCAGCGAGTGCAGGTATGCCATGCCCTGCATGGAGCACCAGCAGCCTCAGCTTCAGGACATGAGGGATCGCTCAGGAAAGAACCCAGGTGTCCTGATGCCCATCCTCTGACCATGGGACTCCATTGTCCTCCCAGAGCCAAGAGAACCCAAGGTGTCCCAAAATCTACTAGCCCTTCAACTTCACAGCTGGGGGGGAGAACCCAGGTTTCCTGATTCCCAACTCCTCCCACTATGACCCAGAGACCCTGCTCGCTTCCTCTACCGTAGCCCCTGGGAACCCAGCCCCAACTCTCCCCCCAGGGCCATCACCTCACAGATCTGCTGGGCGAAGAGGAGGATGCGGGCCAAGCCAACGTTGTGCTTGGGCAGGTAGTCCCGCAGACTGCCCAATGGTACATACTCCATAATAAGCTGCACAATCTTGTCCCCTGAAAGAGATACAGGAGGCACCTGAGGCCCCAGCCCAAACCCCAGCCCCGTCCTGCCTGAGACTGAGCCCCACACCGCAGCGCCACCACCTCCCACCCGCAGCCAGCCTCTGCATAGCCATTGGGGGCTCCTGCTGGCAGCCTGCCCCACACAGCCCTCCTGCCCCATGGTACCACATGCCCCTGCTCAGAGGCCACCTGGGCCTGTGCCTGTTGTTAGTGGTATGTCTGGAAGTCCTAAACAGGCACTGCACTTCCCTCTGGCAGGTGCTGAAGGGGCAAGAGGCTTGGGGGGTGGGGGCGGGCGCGCGGTATCTAAGGGAGCTGAGAAACCCAGGGCTGGGCAGTGCCCTCCTGTACCTGGTCTGGAGTTAAGGGCTAGGTCAGGCCAGGGCTGCATTGAGGTGGACGGTACCTTGCTCACTGCAACATCCCTTGTACTTGACGATGTTCTCATGATAGAGTGTCTTGAGGATCTCGATCTCCCTCTTCCAACTGGCCAGGAGCTGCTGGCTGCAGCCAGACTTGAGTGACTTCACAGCCACCATCTCACCAGTGCCATCATTGGTGGGGTCATAGCAGTACAGGCTGACCTTGCCAAAGTGGCCCTGGGGAGGGAAAAACACAGGTTCTGAGCTCCTGCCATAGGGCATGGTCTCCTCATGCAGCAGCCAGAGCCCACATGGGGACACACCCTGTGGTCCAGTACTCCAGGCTGGAGCAGCACTGAGACATGGGGCAGCTGCGATAACAAGTAACTGAGCACAAGTGCAAGGGCCCTGTCCCTGCCAAGCTCCCGACCAAACTGGCACCACCCCATGGCCCGACATCCGCATCCAACTCAAGGTCTGGCTTGTGTCCTGGGTACACAACAGCATTTCCACCCCCCCCCCCCCCCCCCATCCATGGGGCTCAGGGCAGTCACAGCCCCACTCACCTCCCCCAGCTCCCGGATCTTCTTCAGGTAGCGCTTCTGGAAAACCGTGGGGTCCGACACAAGGAACTCAGGGTTCACAGAACTGATGTCCAGGAGGTCTGCAAAACAGGGCATGGGCTCCAGGTGTCAGCTCAACATGCTCCAGACTCACCAGGAAGAAGTATGGGGTCTCAGCGCCCTGCACCCAGCTCCTCCCCTGGCCAGACAGACATGAAGTCCTGGGCACGGCTGCAGCAGGTGGCTGTTGGGGGAGTGGAGGGAATGGTAAAGCTCTTACTGTGTGGCTGCAGCTGGGTGAGGTCCCGCAAGATGGTGCGGAAGGAGGGGCGCTCGCCAGGGGCATAGTTCAGGCACTGGCTGATAAGTGTGGCCAGCTCCCGGCACGATGGTTCAGGCAGGTGGTGCCTCTTCTCATAGAAGCGCTCCTTCTGTAAGGCGACGTGCACCCTATCAGCCCCTTCAGGCTGGGCGGTGGCTCCATGTCCCCCAGCCCCACACACCCCTCCCCCACCTGGCTCCTTTCAGGCCCATGCAGCACCCTGCCCCCCGCATCTGTCCCGAAGCACCATCTGCAGTCCCCAGAGCAGTATGGGGCTGGAGGCTTTGCAGTGTGGTTCCACACACATGCCACTGGGGAAGATGGGACTCCACAGCTGAGTTGGACTCAGAGATGCTGAGCAGTGTGTCCAGCTGCCAGGGGCATCATGCCAGGGCCAGTGGGCAGGTGCCCCTAAGGCTGTTATCATGCAGGCCTTACCTCTGGCGGGGTGCGCTCCTTCAGGGGGACATCAGCATCAAAACAGATCTCCAGCAGGGTGGTGCCAAAGCTCCATTTGTCGGCCGCGGGGCTGAGGCTGCTCACATCCTGCACGCACTCAGGTGCGATCCACGGGATCCGGTCCACACGCTCTATAGAGAAGGGAGGAGCAAAGAGGATTATGTCTGGGGCTGAGCTGGTGGTGGTGGGGGAGGGGACAGCTACTACATCCAGGAAAGGAACCCCTCCTTCCACGAAGGACTGTGGGGGGCTGCAGGCATTTGTCTGTCCATACAGACATGCCAGGCCCTCAGGATCTGGGGCAGTTCAGGCTCTGCGCTCAGCTCAGCCCATAGCCTCATGCCTTCAACTCCTCCAGACAGATTCTCCATATAACCCACTTCCTGTCCTAGGTGCCATTTACAGCAGCTGCTTTCTTAGTCCTCAGAGGCAGCCGCCTGTCAAGTGGTGATGACACCTCCCCACGTCCCCAACCCTGCTCAGGGCCCCAGAAGTGGAAAGCCCTGGCTTCAGTTTGCTGGCGATTCCTGGAACTAAACTGATGCCTGTGACATCAGCCTCACTGGGGCTCAGGATGGAGCGAGGCTGGGGGCTCAGGGCTCCTCCTCAGCACAACTCAGCCCTATGCATGCGCCTTACCCTCATCTGTGGCAGGCTAGAAGACCCCGGGGAGTCAAGGAGTTGGGGGCAGCATGCGCCAGACCTCTGAACCAGTGAGCTCCAAGCTATGGCCCCAAGTGCCTGGAGAAGGGTGGTATTACCTTCTCGAGAGAGCACAGAGAAACTGATGCCTGGGTCACTGAGCTTGACAAAGGGCATGGCCCCATCCTCCAGCCCCCGCCGGGCCAGCAGGATGTTCTTGGCACATACATTCCCATGCACCAGGTTCTTGTCCTCCTGCCAACACACAAATGCGAAGTCAGCCATCCCTGGCCCCACACAAACCCCCAGGTCCTTCCTGCCCCACTCCGATGTGCAGGGGAACAGCTGCCCTGCCTCAGTTTTCCCACCTGAGCAGCAGCAAAGGAGCAAGGGGGACCTGAAAGGTGGGAGGACAGCTGCACTCCTCGTTCTCCCTGGGTCTGTCCATGGCGATCTGGGGACTGGAGACTGAGTGTGTGACCTGAGACGCTTCACCCCCAGGTGAAGGGGAGGGACCAAGGGACCAGTAGACAGGACTCTTTATGTTTGGACACCAGATGCTGGAGTTCCAGCAGAGCAAGCCCTGCCATCCACTGGCTGCTGGTACAGCCCTGGAATCCCACAGCCACCCTGGGGGATGCCTGGGGCCAGACGCAGCCCCTCACCAGGTAGCTGAGGGCACTGGCCAGCTGCTTGGCCACAGTGATCTTCCAGCTCACGGTTACCCGGCCCTTCTCTTTGCGCAGCAGGACATCCAGAGGGCCATGCTCCACAAACTCCTCCACCATGATATCTGGGGAGACAGGACAGGGGCTCCTTATTGACAGCCCAGGGCCCCAGACAGTATCACAACCCCAAGGGCTGGCAGCCTCATCATCTGGTGCCAAGGACAAGACAGACCTGGGGAGGGTAGAAGAGGGGGAGGGGAGGAAAAGGAAGGGCTCCCTGGCACACTGCAGCAAGGGCGGAAGAACAGGTGCCATCTCTGTGCATGTGTTGAGTCTGTGCATGCTGTGTTTCTGCATGCATTTCTGCATGCTTGTGCCATGTCTCTCTGTGAGCCACATCACATCGCTGCATGCTGTGCTGCATCTGAGTGCGCGTGCCACATCTCTGCACCTACATGTGCCATGTTCCTGTGTGTATGTCTGGATGCTTGGGCCGCATCTCTGAGTATGAGCCATGTCTCCACTTGCGCATAACACGGGTGGCACCACATGTCTGAAAAAGTGCTGTGTCTCCACGTCTGCATGCGCCACATCTCCATAAGCAATACCACACAGCCGGGGGGGGAGGGGGGGGGGGGGCCGCGGGCGGGGGGCTCCACACCGAA
>NW_005842065.1:2025654-2032068 GCF_000455745.1 Alligator sinensis | reverse complement strand
GCGGCGGCATCTACACAGATACTCACTCTCAGAGCCCCGCACACAGACACCGTGCACGAAGGCCAGGTGCACATGTGAGACCTGGCTCATGAGGCTGGCCGTCTCGAAGAATGCCTGCAGGCACAGGACAGAGATCAGGACAGGATCCACAGGGAGAGAGGCACCCCCCTGCTGCCTCCCTGCCACCCCATACCCCACCCTGTGCCCTATGCTTGCTCACCAGTGCAATGTCCCTGTGGCTTGGGTCCAGCATCTTGAGCACCACACGCAGCTCCTGCCCATTGTTATTCGGCTCAGGGGGGAAGGGCTCAGCCTCGTCATTGGCTCCCACGCCCCCGCACACGTGCAGCAGCCCCTCATAGATGTTGGTGCGTGTGCCCTGCCCCAGATGCGCCCTCTGTGGGAGATGCCTGTGAGTGCCAGGCTGGACATGGCCCCCCTCCCCTTCACCGACATTCTGCAGTAGAGCCTCACCCAATGGCTATAGGTGCCCTTCAGGTGCCTCCCTCCCAGCCCAGGCCGTGTCTCCCAGCTCCCTCAGCCTCTTCCACTGAGAGGCCAATCTGCATCCCACAGAAACACATGCCCCCACCTATGCTGTCTGGACTCCCCGCAAACCCTGCAGCCACCTACCAGGTGGAGGTGAGAAGGGGCATCCACCCACCTGGGTGATCTCATCCTTGCGGATCTGGTGGAAGCGCAGCTGGGTCAAGTTCAGCATGGGCTTGGCACCGGCCTTCACCTTCCGTGTGATGATCAGGTCTGAAATCTCTGTAGGTGAGAGAGTGCCCCTCAGCCTTGTGACTCTGTATCTTCCCCCGCCCATGTCAGTGAGAAGCCCAGGGGCAGAGATCAGGCCGCATCCCCAGTGCCCACCCCATGGCCTCCTGACTCCTACCTCCCGGCTTGGGTGGGCAGCAACGGCACACGGTGAAGTTCTCATTGCCCGACTTGAGGGTGCAACCCTTGAGTGTGTCCAAGAGCTGGCGCACAGAGAGGAAAGCCCGGTCCCAGCCCTCCAACACAAAGGTGTCGCCCTTCTGCTGGATCCGGAACTGCCTGTGCTGCAAGGAGGCCTGTGTCCCAGAGCCCTGGAATAGGCAGATGGGGGCAGGGCCAGGCATCAAGGGCTGAGTCAAAACCCCACCAGGTGGTAGGAGGTAGCGTTGAACCTCAGTTGCCTTGCCTGGGCAGCCACAGCTGAGCTGGCAGCCGTGAGCACCAGGGTACCCAGCTGGAAAGCAAGCAGACCCCCTACCCCCCGCAGCTCCCTCCCAAAGGGAACAGGGGGGCAACCACCAGCTGTACACGGCTCAGTCCTAAGGAGATCGGCCCTCCCCATGCAGCCAGCAGCTCAGGGGCGTGAACCTCAGCCCCAAGGATGCCTGGCTCCCAGCTGACCCACCACATGAAGCCCAGAGGCTTGTCCCAGGGGCTCACAGCAGCTGCTGGCTGGGATATGCAGCCTGAAGGTGAGCCTGAGAACTACAGGACAAAGTTTCTAGTCCCCAGTACATGGCAGGCTCAGGCCGAGGCCAGATGAGGGAGAGCCAAGTTCTAGAGACTAGCAGCAACCACAGCATGACAGCTCAGGGTAACACCCCTCAGTACCCTGCTACAGGGCTGAGCTTGGCTTTGCAGAAGACAGAGCCCAGGGAGCTGGGACCAGCATAACTCTCCCTACCTCCACTTCCTGTGCTAGCACCAGGCCCATATTCCGGTCACCTAGAGGCCCCACAACCCATGGTCAGCCTGGGCCAGGGTGAGGCAGCCGAACCAGCAGCTGGGGCAGAGACCCCACACCTGGGAATCCCTGGTCTCACCTGGGGGCAGCTCCTTTTAGCCACCAACAGGATCATTCTGTCGAAGTCCATGACACTCCAGCGCAGCACATACAGCCCATCCTCCAGTGGCTCCTGCCGCAGCTTGGCCAGCACGAACTCCTCCCTGGGGCACAGAAAAAGAGCAAGGGAGATGCGTCTCACAGGCCCTGGCGGCTGCTCTAGCTCCAGCACCACATGGGGCTCTGGGCCATGCCTGTTCCTGGCCCCGGCACTCACCCCCTGCCCCTGCTAGCAGGAAGCAGCCACTTACTGCATGGGGCCATGGATGCCATGGAGGATGCTCATGACTAGGCGAGGGGGGGCCACCTCATGGCAGAGATAGTGGCTGGCATCAGCTGTGAGCCGGAAGTAGCCATCCACCAGTGACACCAGGGACAGGGCGACCTCAGGTGATGGCAGCACCAGCTCCTAGGGGGATGTGTGGGGGGGACAGGGGTGTTGGCTGGCAGGAGTGCTCAGGTCTGAGGGCCCTGCCAAGTTACAGCCATTGCATGGGGCTGGGTCCCCTGGCAGCAACTCCCACAGTCCCCCACGAGGGTCAGATAGAGATAGAGCTGTGGCAGAGCCAGGGCACTGCGAGCTTGGAATCTACCCTGTGCACACTGCATGCACCCAGCATCACATAAAAACATGCATATACAAATGTCCACAGCAGCCACAGCTGTGACTGCATCTTGCTGCTCCTCCATTCTGGGGTAACCGATGCAGAAGGAACTGACTGCCCTGGGGGTGCTGGGTGGAGCTGGGAGAGAACCAGGTGTCTGGGCTCCCAACCCTCTTGGTTCTCACTCCCAGCCCCCACCCCCCTCCCACAGCAAGGACAGAACCCAGGTATCTGGGCTCTCAGACCTCTCAGCTCTTACCCACCAGTCCCCAAAACCCTGCCCAGAACAGGGAGGGAACCCAGGTGTCCAGGGTCCAGCCTCCCACCAGACCCCACTCCCCTCTCCCATGAAAGGGATAGAACCCAGGCATCTCGGCTCTTGGTGGCCAGCCCCACCACTCCTCCCCTGGCAGAATATGAAGAGTAAATTAGGGGCATTGGGGACCGGCACCCACTAGGCACTGGTTGTCCTGGCGGTGGATGCCAACACAGGCACCGGTGAGGACGACGTGTGTGATCTCCTGGAAGTCGCAGAACTGCACCCACTTGGGCTTGTTGTGCTCAGCCAGGGTAGGGGGTTCCCGGGAACCTGGCTCCTTGCTCCTGCCCTTCCGCCCAAAGTAGCCCCGGTGTGGGGGACTCTCTGTCACCTGAGGGGCCAGAACGTGGCTGGGTCACCATCATGGCCCCCCACATTGGGTCCTGCCCTCCCCTCCGTCTTACAGCTCCTAGATGTCTCCTTCTCGCAGGGGGCTAGGCTATATTGTCTGCAGGCCTGGGAAAGCAGGAGGGCCCAGGGGAGGTGGGAGGGACACACCCATGGTTCACACCAGCAGTGAAGCTCCATAGGCCGCACCAAGGACCCTTCTGCAGCCAGGGGTGGAAGGGAGAGGGCTGGGGTCCCCACACACTACCTCTCTGTGTCCCCCTGCCTGGGGAACCCTGCCCTGTTCCAAGTGAACATCGGCGCTAGCTTGAGGCAGGGCTGAGAGAGGCAGGTGTCTGTGGGGGGACTAGCATGGGGTGGCACCTACCTCAACAGGCACAGGCCGCCACCGGATGCCATCAGCGCCAGTGACGAGGACCTCGTGGGTGGGCAAGCAGTCACCATGTGGGGGGGCATCCACAGGCATGGGGGGCTCCCCATTGACATATAGTGGGGTCCGGTCATCCTCACGGGAAGTGTCGAGGGCAAGAACAGGATAAAGCTCGGCACCAAAGCGGGGCGCCAGGCTCTCCAATGTAGCCAAATATTTGTACATGACACCCTGCTCTGTCAGCCGTCCAGCACCCACTGTGTGCCGCTGGAAATGCTGCACGAACCTCCGGAAGACGCTGCGCAGCCGCAGGCGGGTCAAGGAGCTGCTCTGCTGGATCTGCCGGCGGAAGGACCACGGGATGCAGTCCTTGAAGCTGTTGGGGAGGGGGCAAAGCCTGTGAGTATGGCCATCAGGCCATGGCCTTGAACCTAGGACCTTGGCCTATCTGGAAGCACTGCTACCTGTCCTGGTCTACCACCTCTTCAGCAGTTCACTGGGCAGATGAGGGGCCAGCTGACCCTTCACACCTTTCAAAAGAAACCCCCGAGCTAGAAGAGGAAGTATCTGGGCAGCAAGGCTCAACCTGGTATAAAGGCTGCTGCACCCTCTTTGTGCTGCTCCTGGTTCCAACGGATTCTCTAGCTACCTGGCCTCACTTGCTCATGGGCCCCAAGTCTGGCCTGACCCTCCAGTTCCCTGACTCAATGGACTTGATCTTCTGGCAACTTGACCTGGCTGCCTCCTGACGCCACGCTCAGTCCAACCCTTTGGGGTTGCTGACTTGGTTCCCCAGACAGATCTTCTCTACACAGACTCTGCATATTCCCCTCAGGTCCTGGCTGCTTCTCCTGACCCTGGGTGACCCCCAGGCCGGGCTGCCCATGGCCTGGCACCACAGCAGCTCCAGCAACACCATGTACGACAGGGAGGACCACGGCCATGGCAGAGGGGGTGCAGGGTGGGACAGCTCAGGCCAGACACCTGCTGCAGCCATGGCTCTAACTCACCAGCCCCTACACTGTGCCTAGGGTGGGCCTGGGCTCCGTGACCAGCAGCTGGAACCCCTCCCCTCCCCTCCCCTCCGTTATGCATCACTATGGGAAAGCAACGTGAGGTTCACGTAGCAGCAGGACTGAGCATAGAACCCAGGAGACCAGGCTCCCACCCCACCCCAACCCTGTGCTTCCCCCCAGACAGGGAGTGAGTTGGGCAGCCTGGCTTGTGTGCATGTGTGCTCTAACCCCTAGGCAATCCCCTGGTCAGGCGGGGACTCTGACACTGAGCTGGACTGCACTGAGATCTGCTGCCCCACCCTTCCAGGTGGCTGATCCCAGCGCAGAGCCCATGCAGAGGGAGCACAGAAGACATGGCCATGATCAGGCCCATGCAGGCTCCACCTCAGAGGCAGCTACAGACTCTAGCCATGGGGTGGAGGGGAGGTAGGAGGAGAAGGAAGAAAGGCTGGGCCCCAGGCACTGACCTGCACTTCTTGGCTGCCTCCTCAAGGGAGAGGCCACGGCGGAGGGCAAGGTGGGAGAGGTGCAGCACAGCCATGCCCAGGCTCTCGTTCTTGAAACGATGAAGGTCCTGCTCAGTTGCCAGGTCCTGCAGCGATGCTACATCATTCACGAATTCGAACTTCCCCTGCCAGGGGCCATGCAATCATAATCAGGTGGACTTGCTTCCCCCACCCATACTGAGGCCTTCCTCACAGGGGAATGGGAGTGCCTGCAAGGACCAAGTCCTGGCCTCCTGCTAGTGTGAGGCAAGGGGGGCAGATACAGGTGTGCTGGCTCCTAGGGCCCAGCCTGACCTGTTGGAAGCCTGAGCCCTGGGAGCAGGGGCTGCTGGCACATACTGTGGGAGAGGGGCAGGAGCTGGGAGCAGGGTGACAGCCTCATCTATGGAAAGCAACAGCCACATCCAAAGGCCAAACCCCCCCAGCTTGAACCCTTTGGGGCCTGTAGCCCTGGCCCAAACCCCTCCTGGCCCCACCTGCTCAAAGAGGTACTCAAAGGAGGCACGGTCCAGCAGCGCACTACCAGGCGAGCGCTCATCAGGGCCATTGCTGTGGCGCGGAGCACTGCGATACACAGCTGGCTCCTTCTCGCTCAGTCCATGCCAGTTGCGAAAGTAGAACCTACCAACAGAGGATAGTGGGGTGGTGTGAGGTATAGATGCTGTAGGGCCCTGGCAGGCTAGTGCCAGTGCCGGAACTCACCCTAACTATATTGCTCGCCCCAGATACCCAGCAAGGGAGAGAAGCTATAGCTGCAGCAAGCTCTGATCTCCCGCTGTGCTTAGGGCCTGAGACTCCAACCAGCTGTGCTCCTGTACCCCAGAGGGCACATGGCAAGAAGCATGGGCCCCTCCACCCACAGGCAGCTGTAGCTGGGTCTGGGGAAGCCAGGGGGGCTGGTGACAGCCCTCATGCCTCTCTCCTACTGCCACAAGCAGCTCTTCATGGAGGTGTTCACAGGGCAGCTGTAACAGGCTGAGCTTGGCAGTGCCTGCATTCCAGAGGGGAGGCTCTGAGCCAGGGCTGGCAACTCCTTCCTCATCCCCATGGTGCACAGTGTACCCCTGTGGGTCTTGACTAACAGCAATGCACATTGTGCTGCAGTTGTCCCCAGCCCTTCTGAGTCCCTCCCTGCTCTGCTTTGGGGCCTCGGCCTGGGCAGCTCAGACACCATACCAGATTTGCCCAAGGTCCCTGCTGCTGCCCCAACCCCCCTGCCCACCTCATGCGGAAGAGCAGGCTGAGGCTGGTGTCCTTGCTGATCTCAAAAATGTGGTTGGGTGGGAACCAGAGCCGGGCCTGGGGGTCATAGAGTGCAAAGAGGCTGTAGCACAGTGGTGTGATGCCTGTGGGAGTGAGACAGCGCCGTCAGCCATCCCCACGGACCACCACTCCTCATATCCCCCC
>NW_005842065.1:2022037-2025361 GCF_000455745.1 Alligator sinensis | reverse complement strand
CCCCCCCATTCCCCAGCAGCCCCACAAGAGCAAGACCACTGTGGGGGCTCAGTGATCCAGGGCTCAACATGACCCCTGCCCCAAGAACATGGGGCTAGTTTCCTTCCAAAGCGCTGGAGGACCTGAGCAGTGCCTGCTCAAGGCAGCCCATGTTTGGTGACCACCCCACAGCTCCCCTGTGGAGGGAAGGAGAGAGAGCAGTGATGACAGGGCAGGCAGTGGAGCCTGTGGGACAGGAGCTGGGCCATGAGTCGAAGGTGAAGTCACCACTTGCTGACTCAATCAGTGCCAGTCACTCAGCCTTCCAGGAAGCACCTTGCGACCAGAGCCAGGGGAAGACACTGGCTGATCACTGGGGAGCCCCCATCCTGCCCCTGCCCAAGCTCTTCTCCCCCCGACCCTTATCTGGATCCTAGGGATGGCACTTAGAGGCCAAGCGGCTGAGCTCCAGCTGTGCCCTGTAGCCCTCAACCCGTACCCACCACGGCACCAGCCGGGTCCGAGTTCCCCGCTTACCAAGCCTGCGGGCCACATCGATGCAAATGTCCTCAGCACAGAGCCGGCCTGGTGCATAGCTGCGGTGCCGCTCGGGCTCATCTGGGCCGCCCCAGTGCAGGTGCACACGCAGGCCACTAGCTGCTGAGAAGCAGCAGCCCTCCATGTCCGACTCACTGCGCTTGGCTGCACACTGGCACAAGGGCATCGCGCCTGCACCACTGGGTCTCCCACCTGCCAGGGCACGGGGTGTGAGGAGGGGCACAGGCATGACTGCTGGCAGCCCAAGGCAGGAGAGTGCGTACACAGCTGCTTCCCTCAGGTCCTTGACCACTCCTGACTTCTCTCGCCCGCATGCAGCAACACCAACCCAGCAGGGGACAGCCCCATGTCCCCCAAATGTAGTCACCACGGAGGCTTGGAGCCATGGGAAGGTGCTCATCCCCACCCCCCTCCCCCAACCCTCTCCTCCCCAGTCTGCAGGTCCACACCCTGACACCAGAGCTCTGGGGCTTCCTCAGCTATGTCCCCCACCTCCCACCACAGGGCAGAAGGGTCCACATACTCCCATCCCCACCTAGGAGGAGTCCTGGCTCCAGCTTCTCCTGCTCTACCCCAAACCTAAGACTCTACCCCCAGCTCTGGGAAAGAAGTGGAACCCAGGCATCTGTGGCCCATGCTGCCCATGGTTACAGCAATGCTTTCTCCTGTGGGGCCATGTCCCTGCCAGGGCCTCAATGCCATGCCTGTCAGAACCTTCTTGCTGATGACTGGAGCCCTGAGGCCGATGGCAGAGGTTTCCTCTGACAATGAGAAGTGCTGGAGTCAGCAGGGAAGTCCCACACAGGCAGAGAAGTGCCTGCCTGCCTGTCCCGATGCTAAGCAAGCCTAAAAGGGGCCCAGCAGCTACAGGGACAGAGAACTGTGCTACCTCCCGCCCTCCCTCATGCATCAGCCTGGGCCTGGGCTCTGCCCCGCTGCATGCCTGCCAGAGCTCCAGGGGTGACAAGCACAGGATGCAGTGTGGCTGCAGAGGCAGCCCCGGCCTCCATGGGACATGGCCACAGCTGGAATCAGGCCTGACCATGCAGAACCAACACCCCCTGCAATTCATGGAATTCAGCTGTGTGGGTCTGGGATGGCTGACGAAGCCCAGCCGAATTGTGGCACTCATCAGTGCCCAGCCAAGTACTTCAGGGGCGGGGGGTTCTGTGGGAACCTCCCTCCCTCCTGATTCAGCTGCATGCTCATGTCTGGGCCTGAGCTACGGGTGCCAGATTTGCATGCTCCAGTCAGGGCAGAGAAGAACTCCAAAAGTGGGGCTGTTCCTCTTCCCAGTGCCAGCTTCCTCTTTCCTGTAACCAGCAGCCGCAGGACACGCAGCTCTGTGGGGTGAGTGCTGAAGCCAGCGATAATGGACATGTGCCTGGAGGGCGCTGTTGGCTCCTGGAGCTGTTACGCTGACAGTTGCCAAAGCGACCGGCTCCAGGGTTAGGGATCCCATGCGTCTGGGTGTGCCCCCCTTCCTCTGGCCCTGAGCAGGACCAGGACAGATAACCTGTTGCCACAGCCCTGTGACATCTCCTCCAGCTCCTGCTCTTCACCCAAAGCACTTCCTCGCCCAGAGACAAGGTAATAGCCAATTTCAGCTTCTGGCCTGACCTGACAGAAACTTCTGTCACTGCTGCAACTCCCCAGACCATAAGTAGCACGACTGCCAGGACAAATGTGTCCCAAGTTCAAGGCTCCCAGGTAGGGAGGGGGCTGGACACAGGCTGACTGTTAAAGCCCAATGGAAGGTCCACTCATGCCCTCCCCAAACCCATGGCCACAGAGGCATTACCCTGACACTTGCCCAGGCAGACACACCTAGGCTAGCCACAGCCAGTCCAGAATGTCTCAGCCGGCACATGCAGGGGGCATGCTGCCCCTGCCCAGCCAGGCCTGGCCTCACCCGGGCAAGGATATGGTCTGGAACACTCGAGGGCCATGAACACAGTGGTTCTGAGCTTCCAGGATGCACCCTGGACTGACCTAGGCCACTAGGATGCCCTGCAGCCCTCCTTACAGCCAGACTCATATCTCTGCCCCTGCTGAGTCATCGCATCATAGATCCAAAAGCCATGAAGGACCTGAGCTCATCCCACACAACCCAGCCTGTTGCCCAGGCTCCTCTACACCAGCTGGACAGACAGCGGAGCAGCCTGGGAAGGGCAGAACATGTGGGCATGTCTACGTGACCTCTGCCAGCTACTGAGTGGTGGCAGAAGCCTGCTTTTGCTGAGGGAGAATGGGGTAGGGTCACTGCAGGCAGCTGGAGGGGGGCAGCCACCGCAGAGGGGCCGGAAGAATGGACTCCATAATGCTCTGGGGGCAAGTCTGGCGCAAAAGGTAACACAGGGAGCAAGTGAGGAACGGAAGGAGCCTGCGGCTTCCCCAAGCCACAGGCCTGGCTGGAAGCCAGGAAAGAGGAGCACCTGCCAGGCACAATGACCCAAGCAGCTCAGAGGGGCCCTTGGGCAGAGCATGGGCACCATAACCAGTCCCAGCGGCCAAGGGGCTCCAGTCTGGTAGCCCGGTGGGGGAAGAAAGCTGCACCACGTAGGCAGAGGTCAGCTGACTTTTCCCCCCACTGCGCTGCTCTGCAGCAGCCGGCCTAGCCCCTCACCATCCTTGACACCCTCCTGCTCCTCTCCACCCAGGTGGGGGACAGCTGCCATCAGACTGAACGTGGCTGAGTACCAGGCTCCAATACCACTGCCCCCCACACTCCCCAGCCTCCAGCTCACATAAGCCTACACCTTTGGAGCCGCAGGTACACCCCCCCAG
>NW_005842065.1:2015926-2021673 GCF_000455745.1 Alligator sinensis | reverse complement strand
GGAGGAGGGGGACGCCACGCCCCGCGAAGGAGCGCGAGTGATCGACCATTGGCGGCGGGGCGGGCATCGCACGTCCGGATTGGCCATGGTGTGGCTGAGGGGGCGGGGCGTGGACACATCTGGGCAGGCCCTGGTACAGCTGGCTCAGAGGCATGCGCACACCTACAGCGCAGCTGGACTGGGGTGCTCCGTGCACGCACAGCTGGAGAGCAAGAAGGTCCCACTCTGCTCGCTGCGCTAGGGTAGGGCAGGACAATCGGCTGCGGAGCCTGTCTGCCGCCTCTGTGGAGTGAGGCTGGGTCCCCCGAGACGGGCACTAGTCTGGCACTCAAGGCCAGGGTAGGTTCTGCACTAGGCGCACCTGGGCAGAGTCGTGCCAAGCCGTCCATCGCTGCGCACCGCTGGAACGTCTCGGAGGCAGCAGCCTGGAACCTTTCCAGCACCCGATGGCGACTCTTGGGTTACCCCCACCAAGGCAGTGCTCGTAGCTACATTAAAGACACCAATTTGTTCTGCCAGACATCTCACACGAGGCGCCCAGCCTAACCGTAACCCTAGCACCTTAGGATGAGGGAATCCAGGCTGAGGAAAAGGAGGACAACACAAAGCCCTGTGGCATGCCCCACTCTCCCGGGAGAGCCCACTGCCTCCGGGAAAAGCCCCGGTGGGCAACACTTACCCTTCCCAAGTTCCCAGCCAGAAAGCTATCCACCCAAACTGAGCCCTGCCCTGCTCACGAGTGCTGGGTAACTGAGCTGTTCTTAACCCCCCCCCCCCCAACATGTGGCAGCTTCATGGAGAAACCCAGAGGCTGGATTGCAATGCAGCTGGGTCCCACTCTACTCCTCCACTGTGGACATTTACCAAAGAAACACAATTACCCATCTCTGCCTGTGCAAAGATGCCCATTAATAGACCTGGTGGAACCTACACCCTGGCCCTGCTCTTACTCTGTTCCCTCCCACCAGAGACAGAGGCCTCTGCACCCTTGGTTGCCAGGCACTGGCAGGTTGGCATGTCCCTCACTCCTGCTTCTTTCTGTCCCAGCCCCTGCTTGTCAGGTGACCTTGGGCTGCTCCTTAAAGGCTTTGGCTGCTATCTCCTATCTGCCCTTCCCTCCTAAGAGCAGTTTCAAGACAGGCCCATTCAGGCAGTGTCTACAACAGGTGCCTCTAATTTTCCACTCAGACCCTGCTTCTCTTCTGTGCTTATTCAGCAGGGAGTGAAGATAGGAGCCCAAGGCAGGGAGCAGGCCTCCGTACAAGGGAACAGCAAGCAAGACAGGTTCTACTTTGGTGTCCAAAAAGAAGTTGGATGAACACCTGTCTGGGGTCATGTGATCCCAGCGTGTGCTCCTGCCAGTGGCAGGGGGTCAGACTAGATGATCTGTTCAGGTCCCTTCTGACCCCAAACTACTATGAAACATGGGCCTGCACCAGGCAAGGTCTAAACTCTACAAGGTTTCCTATGCCTGCCACTTCCACCCTCCTCCCTGAGCCCAGCTGATCCACAGCTTCTTGTGAACAGCACAAAGGGCTTTCACCATTGCCCACAGAGCCTGCCATGCAGCTTCTTGCTGGCAGGGAGCCCTGCAGAAACATATGTGGGCAGAGAAATGAAAGGAGCTGAAAGGAGGGCACACACAAAGGAGGTTATAGCAACACAGGGAGAGCCAAGGAAAAGGCAGGGGAGCTGGATGGGAAGGGGGGAGAGCAAAGGGGAGGCTACTTGCTCCAGCTTGGAGCAGGGGCTGACTGGCTGGGCAGCAGCTCTGCAGAAAAGGACCTGGGAGTTACAGTGGACAGGCAATAAGCTGAATATGAACTAACAGTGCACCTTTACTGCCAAGGCTAATGGCATACTGGGCTGCATTGGTAGGTGTGTTGCCAGCAGAGAAGGGAAGTGATTCTTCCCCTCTACCCAGCACTGGTGAGGCCACATCTGGAGTCCTGCATTCTGTAGTAGGAGGTCCAAAACTGAAAGGATGTAGACAGATTGGAGAGAGTCCAGCAGAGGATAATGAAAATGGTGAGGCGGCTAGGGCACACGACTTATGAAGAGAGGCTGAGGGAACTGGGTTTATTTAGTCTAGAGAAAAAAAATTGAAGGGGGATTTAATAGCAGCCTTCATCTAACTGAAGGGGATTCAAAAGAGGATGGAGCTAGACTGTTCTCAGTAGTGGCAGATGACAGAACAATGAACAATGGTCTGGAGTTGCAGCAAGAGAAGTTTAGATTAGATATTAGGAAGAATTTTCTCAGTAGTAGGGTAGTAAAATACTGGAACAGGTTACCCAGAGGGGTTGTTGAATCTCCATTCTTGGATGTTTTTAAGACCTAGTTAGACAAAGCTTGGCTAGGATGATACAGTTGGGGATAGTCCTGCTTTGAGCAAGGGGTTGAGCTAGATGACCTCCTGAGGTGCCTTCCAACCCTAATTTTGATTCATGAGACTGGGATCCAGCTCCCAGTTGCTCCGATAACTCCCCATGCCCACATGCTGGTAAGAATCCTCCAGCCAAAACTTCCACACTTGGGTCTCTAGGGATAGGGAGCCAGTACATGGCTCTCCCTGGTAAACCTCTAACCCAAAGCACTTACCCAAGCAAAGAAATGGTGAATGCTCTTGGAGCAGGCTGGAACCTGCTCCTACAGAACTGGAACTGGGCTGCCTGATGCAACCCCATGAGTTCTTCACCTCTGTAAATCTTCACCTCCGTGATTTCCCAATCTTCCTTTTCTCTCATGCCCTGCAAGGCCAGGGAAGGAAGACGGATGCTCAGTAGGGGAGCCAAGGCCATGCACAGCTGGCACAGGAAGCATTTATGGGCAGTGTGGAGGGGCCAGTTCCCCATTAAGCACACAGAGCCAAGTCTCCTCCAGGAAGGTTTTTCAGCCCGCCCCTGCAGCTGTACCCAGCATGTGCTCGCATTCAACAGCTGCAAAGTGTCAGCGTTAGGTACACAAACTCCCAGAGTCAAAGGAGCCCTGTGCAAGCACAGCTCTGATCTGGGCTTGCAAGAAGGCTCTGATCTGGGCTATCGCCTGGCTAGTGGCTTGGAGGCTGACAGTGCCAGCTGCACCAAGGCAGAGCTGCCGCCCAGGTTAGGGGCAGATCAGCATGGTTGAAGTAGATGCTAGGTAGTACACGCGGCAGCTCAGGAAATAAGAGGCACTAGGCACTGAGCTGCCTACCCTGCCAGAAGCCTCAGGGAAGCAGACAGTCAATGCCTCCTCCAAAAGCACAGTGCAGCCACAGGGCCAGGAAACAGCAACTCCCCATGGCCGACTGAAGATACAGACCCTGGCATGGGACTGCCCACGCAGCTGGTTGAGGTACAGAAACCCAGTAGGTGCTGAGCAGACCCCATGTCATGCCTCAGAGGTTGGTCCCAGCTCCTGCAGGTCCCACTCCCACCCCCACCAGAAGACACTCCTGGGGCCAACACTTCTGCATCCAGCTGCCCTGAGCAGCTACAAGCCCAGCCCAGTACACTGGATTCCCCCTGTTCCCAGTCTAGGCGCCAGATAGCTACTTCAATCTCTTTATTCAGGTAACAACCTCATCGGTGACTGCGAGAAGAGAGACAACAGCACACGTGTAACTATGGTGCCAAGGGCATCGCCGGAGCAGCACCCCCCAGCCTGAGGGGTGGTGATAAGTTCCCGCAGGCTCCTGTAGCGCCAGGGACTGCCCGGCGCCTAGAGCAGGGGTTCCCGCTGGCTCCCAGGGGTTGGTGGGGGGAGCGGGACACCGGGCACCAGCAAGTGAGCAGCTCACACATTCACCAGCGTCTACGCATGTCAAGCGCGTGTCGCGGGGGGTTGGTGCGAGGGGGGTTGGAGCCATGGGGGTGGAGCAGGACATCCCACTTCACACCTTTCCTCACTTCTCCTCCTCGCCGCCCTCCTTCGCCAACTCCTCGTAGACGGGCTCAGCTTCGGCGCTGCCCTTCTCCGCACCCTCTGTCGCCTTTGCATTCGGCACCCACAGCCCAGAGTCAATGCAACGCTGCATGTGGTACTTAGCTTCCTGCAAGGGGAAGGGGCTGCTCAGGGTCAGGTCCCTGTCCCAGCTCCTAACACCCGCCCTGCCCCTTCCAGGCCCAGCTGCCCACTCCCACCCCCACAAAAAGAACCTGACTTCTTCCCACAGCTGCACACGTTGAGGGGACCTGGAGCGGACTGGTCACAACAGGCAGACACAGGCTGCCTGGAGCTGGACACCCAGAGGCCTTGGGGTACTCACAGTGGGGTCCATCTTGCTGATGGTATCCTGAAGCATCTGGACATCCTTTACGTCAAAACACTTCTGCAGCTCCTGGGGGGAGGCAGGACAATGATAAGGGGAAGAAGAGCTGCTTCCTGCAGGCCCTGAAGGGAGCCCAGGCCTGGAGGGCAGAGTCTTGCCTTGATGCCAAGCATTTTAGCAGCTCCTACCTCAAGCCCCAGCTTGGCTAGGACATGAGGCCCAGAATGGGGCACATGTGCAGGGGCCTTATGTGCCTCTGCCTCAGCCTAGACTTCTGGGCATGGGTCCCCGTCCACTGCAGACCACGGGCTGGCAGGGCCAAGTTCAAGTCCTGCTCTGCCACTGACTGCCCGTGTGATCTTGGGCAGAGCCCAGGGACCTCAGTGCCTCAGCTTCCCCACGTGAGTGGCAGGCTCAGCCCCGCCCCAC
This sequence comes from Alligator sinensis, assembly GCF_000455745.1. Taxonomy (NCBI): domain Eukaryota; kingdom Metazoa; phylum Chordata; order Crocodylia; family Alligatoridae; genus Alligator; species Alligator sinensis. The sequence goes on along the minus strand of NW_005842065.1, from coordinate 2,016,992 downwards.
TCAAAGAACCCCAGGAAAAACCAAGGGGGGGGTGACGAGACACAGCAGGTAGCAGAGGACAGGAGGCCAGGAGATGGGGCGGGTGGGAACAGAGCCCAGGGGGACACGGGTGCAGGCATTGCATGACTCACGGAAGGTAGTGACTCGTAGACCTCCACAGGGTCGAGCCCACCAGGGCCCAGCCGCTTCTGCCGCTCCTCCTCCTCATACTCTTTCATGGCTTTCTCGATGCGCACCTTGGCACGGCCTCGTACCCGCTCCTTGAAGGCTTCCAGCTCATCATTGAAGCCCTCCATGTACTGCTGGTCAGCTGTCTGCAGGCAACAGAGGCAGCAGGTCAGGGGAGCGAATGCAAGGGCTAACAGGCAGCCTCTGCCATCATCCCTCATGCTCCTTCCACTCAAAACCACCTCCCAAGAGCCTTGCCAGGTACCAGTGCAGGGGCTCAGGCAGCAAAACCATGAGGTCCAATGCAGTGCTTGTGCTCGGGGTGCCTGGGAAGCAGTGGCCAAGAGGGACTGAGTATGGAGGACAAGGGCTGCCCAGAGAGGGTGACTGGCCACATCCTCCCCACAGGTGAGGCACATGGGAAGGAGGGGGGCAGGGGGCCACCACATGGTACCAGATCAGAGGCAAAACCAGGCCCCAGGCCCAGTGAGCCAGGTGCTCAGCCCAGTGGGCCAGTGGGAGGGGGGTGGCCCTGGGGTGGCCTGGACACCCCTAGCTGTAAGCTCCGCAGTCCCTCAGCGTTGGACAAGGGAGCAGAACCCCCCATTACAGTAGACAATGAAAGGGAGCAGAGCTGAGCTCACCTTGATCTTGGTGAAGAACTGCCTGAAGCAAGCCCTGGGATCCACCTTGAGGCTCTTGGCCAATTCCAGGATGAACTGCATGACAATGGTCTGGTGGGCCACCTGCTCCATCAGCGCATGTTTCTGGGGGCAGGGGAAGAAGGGCACTGGTGACTGAGCTGCACACCCCCAGCCAGTGCAGGACCAGGAGGGGCATGCCCCCAGCCTCCTCCACACCCTACAGCATCTAGGAAAGGGGACACTGGCTGGGCGGG
>NW_005842065.1:2009987-2015843 GCF_000455745.1 Alligator sinensis | reverse complement strand
TTCCTGCTGTGGGGCCAGCTCCAGAGCCATCCTTCAGGAGGACAGCTGCACGAGTGAGGGTGTGGGCCTACTCCAGACTAAACTATAATTGTCCCAGAGATCCAACCACAGCTGGATCAGCTCCGCAGGCAGGTAACACGTGAGCAGCACCAAGTTCACGACTGGTCTGGAGCCAGTGGCAGGGGAGGGACTCAGGGTGGGGATGCTCTCACCCAAGGCAGGCCAGAGCCCGGCATGTCTCACTAAACTGTAAGCAGCCACACCCAGCATGGGCCTCACCTCCTCCACCTCCAAGTCGATGCACCAGATAACCAAGTAGTTGGCTGTCTCTTCGCACACGAGGTGCGGGTTGTCAGACAGGTACTTCTGGCTATCATCCCAGCGCCGCAGCATCCCTGAGAACAAAACAGTCCCTTCAGCCCCCATCTCCAAGAGACACCTCTGGGCGCACACTGCTGCATACAGCCTCAGTGGAACCAGGCCACAGCCAGGGCTCAGAGCACCACTACTTTCCTGGGCCAGGCATGTGGGGGGCTGATGCCATCTACCACTGTGCCAGAGATGTGCATTGGGGCCCAGGCCAAGTCCCTCAGCCTCATAGCTGTCACCTGCCAATGGGATGGCAGCACTGCCCAACTGCACAGGGCTGCAAAGTTGATGCTGGGAGACTGAGCAGCTCAGGGGCCAAGGACAGACCAGATAAGAGCAGGGTTAGCTCTTTCCACAGCTGACTGTGATGGCTGCTGTCAGCCAGGATAGCCAGGCCCCAGCCAGGATTGACAGCTAGCACCATTCATTTGGGCTGGGCAGGAGTGGAGATGGACATGACAGTGATGGTGGCAACTCAGATGAGAAGCATGAGATATTCCAGGCTCATTGGTTGGGGGCCCAGGCAAAGACCCCAGCCCAGGACTCTGCAGGGGTACAGAGCGGACATGCTGCCTCCCCAAACTGGGCAGACCAAGGGGGTCTCAGGGGCTGGGTGTTAAGTCATGGGGCAGAGGGAGGCCCTCAGGAGTCTGCCTGACTGCCACACATCCGAGGACCTAACACACCTCAACCTCATCCCAATGTGGTCTGGACCACATTTGGCAGCATGGCCTCGCTCCCAGCCCTGTGAGCACAGCGCAACCAACACAGCAAAGCCACCTGCATGGCTCCCCACACCAGCCCTTCCCTTCCCATTAGCGGACCCTCGGCACCACCTCACCGAAGTGCTTGATCTGCTTCTCATACTTCTGCACAAATGTCTTGTGCTTCTTCTCCTTCTGCTCCTCCGACTCATCCTTCTCCTCAGTCTTGATGTTGAAGACACTCTGCAATAGGGAAGAAAGGGAGGGATGGTACAATGAGTGAGGTTGTGCCAGGCGCCCCCTCCCCAGCCCAGCCCTGGCCCAGCTCAACCCTGCCAGGCAGCTCCTACCTTGCTGAAGCCATCCTTGCTGAGAGTGTCCACATTCCAGGGCATGTTCTTCTCTTTCTTGCGCAGCTCCTCCAGCTTGTTCTCCCAGCCCCTCTCCTCACTGCGCAGCTGCTGTGCCTCAGCCTGAAGCCGCTGCAGCTCAGCCTGCCCACCACCCGGTGCTGCCAGCTGTAGCTCCATCATCTTTCTCTGGCACTCGGCCAGCTTGCGCTTGCACTCCCGGCAGCCCTTATCCAGCTCCTCCTTCTCCTTTTGGAACTGCTCCATGCGCTCCATGCGGGCCTGCCGGGATGGAGACCTTACAGACACCTGCTCACACACTGCACCGAACTCGGGGCACTCGCAGACGGGGGCAGGGGAGCAAAGAAACCCCTTCCCCACCCACAGGACTGCAGCAGCAAGAAGCTGGGCTGCCCCTGCCCCTAAAGAGATCCAACAGAACAGGGTCTGGGAGAAGTAAAAGCTGCACTACCACAGCCTAGCATACAAGGCTCTGGAAAGATCTGAATTCCTGCTCCTGCTTTATGAGCCCAGGGTGTGCCCCCCACCCCCGAGGTGGTTTAGGGAAGGTGGAGGCAATGCTGATAGCCCCTCTGGGAGAGGGGCCCATAACTGTATTTTCTAGCTCTCTGCTTAGCCCAGGATCAGTGAGTGCATGGCAGGTCTCACTTGTTTGCAGGGTTCCCAGTGCCTCCCTCCCGCCATGTCAGCACCCTCTGAGCTGCCCCATATGGCTGAGGATGAGATTGCTGGAGACTGGTTGCAGGGCCCAGAGCACCAGGGTGGACCCACACTGTGTTGGGTAAGGGGAAGCCCAGGGTAGTGGCAGAAGAACAGACTCCCCTCTCCCAAGGTCTCCCCCTTCCTTCATGCTCCAGTTGCCCACGTCCTGCCTGAGGCACTGCCAATTCAACCTTGGAACTTCCCTTGTGGCCCCGGGTTTTTAAGAGGCTATGGCCCTGTCAGGCACAGCTTTCTCTAGCTTGGGCACAGCTCTCAATCTGGCTCCATCTCCAGAAGCTATGACAATTTCTTCCTCCTCAGAGCCTGGAAAAGTCAGCACCTGTTCTCCTAGCAGGGGCTGCCTCTCTCCACGCACAGCAGAGTGGAAGACCCTTCCTGTGCATGACAGGAGACAAAGGGGATCTCACTCTGCTTTTGCTGGTCTGCAGGCTGGGAGCAAAGGCTCCCAGCACTGAGGGAAAGACTGGGAGTGAAGTGGTTGGTGGGCCACTCACAGGCCCCAGCATGTATAGGCTGGGGATGCAGCAGACAAGGAAGGGGATTTCTAACCAAGCCACAGGCTCATTTTCCATCTCCTCTGCCTGCTTTTACAGTGCCACACACACTGTGCACTGCCTCGGGGGTCCAACCTGTGGCCCAGGTGCCACAGATGGTCTGTGTATGTGTGGTACATGGTGGGCTGGGGAGAAGACAAGCAATACAGGGAGAGGAGCAGAGAGCAGATCCAGCAGGGAAAAGGACTAGAACAGCACTAAGGGAGGGCAGGGGGCTAATGTGAAAGGCCCTCTATATGACCCAGGCACTCTACCCTCAATCACAGCCCTTTAGGGCAAGGCATTTCCCCTCCCTTGCAAGAGGGAGAGGATGCAGCAATCCACTCAGCAGAGCACAGGTTGAGTCATGTCTGGAGCTCAGGGCAGCATTTTCTGCTTTGGGAGCTCCTGGAGGGGGTGTAAGGCCAAAGCTTCTGCCTGCCACCCGAGGCCACTCTACCACAACAGTCATGTGCCACAGCTTCAGCTCTGGTGCATATCACTGCTGAGGCTGGAACTACCTCAGCCAAGGGGGTGTGTTCCCAGCCCTGGACACAGCTCCACCCAGGACAACACATGTGAAACACAACCTCTGCAGTGACCTGGCCCAAGCACGAGGCTCTGTTAGTCCCTAGGGCACGTGGGATGCTGCCGTTGGATGTCATCTGCTAAACTGGGACCAGTTAAAAATACCTGGACTTGGCCCAGTGCCTCACTACACCCCAACCCCCAGGCTGGACTGCAGCTAGTAAGCTCACATTAATACCTCAAGCTAACAGCAGTATCTACAGCTATGGGGGCCAAGCTCCTTGGCAGGCATGCCATGCGTCACCCCTACACCCTCCCCAAGTGCCACTGTGATCCCCTTCCCCTTCCTGATCTGCTCCCTGCCCCACCTGCTGCTGCGCTGCCTGTATCCTCCCTGATCTGCCCCATGCCACAGCTTAGCCATCTCTGATCTAACCCTCTTGCAGAGGCTAGTGGAATCTTGAAAAATTAAGTCTCTTTCCTGCTGGTTCCCAAATGCTGGCAGCTGGCGAGAGAGATAGGGTTACCAGCTAAAGAACAGGTCTCCACCTAGAGAAAGATCCCTGGTTTGTCACAACAGAGCTCAGCTGGGATATTCCTGGTGCTGTGTTAAGCCACTTCCCTCAGCAAGGACTGGGCCCTGTACCACACAGGAAGCTTGGGGTTCTCTTCCAGGAGCTGCCACTGACCCACTGCAAGGACTCAGGCCTTGTCCAGGGAAAGCATCAGTTTTCCAAGCTCCCGCTTAGCTCATTTGGGCTCCCAAGTGCCCAGTTCCACTATTCCTTTGTACAGTTGCAGTTATCTACAGCCCCAACCTCCCCCTCTGCCAGCACTGACCCCAGCAGCCTCTAGTACCAAGGAACATGTCTGAGCCATGGAGAAGAGGCCAGAGGGGGACAGACACCAAGTGACTACAACTGCAGATACACAGAGGCAGTCATAGACCAGTCGCGCACTGGTCTCTCTCCTCCCTTGTGCTTCAGTCTCCCTGCCTGTACTATGGGTCTTTACCTGTAACTCAGGCTCCACGTCGTAAGAACATATAACACTCCCATCCCTGTTGTTTTACCATGTGTCCATGGAATCTATTGGCACCTTTTCCTGTAGCCTCCACGCCTGAGGGAGGCTAATAAAACACTTGGTGAACTAGGCCCATGTTCTTAAAGGTGACAAATAGGCCTATGTCACACTGCAACAGAGAGTAGATGCTAGAAAGAAGAATGAACAGGGGTTTTCCCCACTGTTCCTCTCTTGCTTGCAGCCTCCAGCATTTAAGGCCTACGGAGTTTGGATTCAGAGGCTCACTCTTGTGCTCAGTCACGACCAATGCCCTTTTCCTTGAGATCTTACAAAGCAGCTGGGAAAAGAGGGGTCACCAGAGAGGCACTAACAGTGAGGCATATCCTTGGGTGGGGGAGAGGTCCAAGAGACACCCCTGAGCACGCAATGCTGCATGCAGTCCAGTGGGGCCGGGCCACAGCCAGGGCTTGGGGCACCACTACTTTCCTGGGCTGGGCACATGGGAGGCTGATGCCATCCCCCACTATGCCAGAGATGTGCTCTGCAACACAAGCCAAGTTCCTCAGCCCCACAGCTCCCACCTGCACAATGGGATGGCAGCACTGCCCAACTGCATGGGGCTGCAAGGACTGACGCTGTGAGACTGAGGAGCTCAGGGGCCAAAGACAGACCACATAAGAGCAGCGTTGGCCCTTTTCACAGCTAACTGCAATGGTCAGTCAGCCAGGATAGCCAGGCCCCAGCCAGGACTGCCAGCTGGCACCATTCATTTGTGCTGGGCCGGGCCGGGCTGGCGGGGAGATGGAAATGACAGAGATGGTAGCAACTCAGTTGAGGAGTGAGAGACATTCCAGGTTTGCTGGCTGAAAGCACAGGCAAAGACCCTAGCCAAGGACTCTGCAGGGGTAAAGTGTACAGGCTGCCTCCCAAACCAGGCAAGATGAGCCATGCAGGGGGTAGGGGGCTGAATCAGGCAGCACCCTCAGGGCAGGAGCAACTCAGTCACAGCACTGACACAAGGGCACAGATCCTGGAGTTTCCTTGGGGCTGTGCATCTGCAGCCCCAGGAAAACCAGGCCTGTGCTGGGCTAGAAACACAATCTTGGGGTCAGGGGTTCTTAGGGGAGCCAGGCCCACAGAGAGGAGCACGTGGGACAGTGCAGAGCACAGCACCCGAGGAGCAGAGCAGGGGGGTGTCTGTTGGGATGGGGATCCCATGGGGAAGAAGTAGGGGGGAACCCTGAGGACAAGGAGTAGGGGACACCTACAGAGTCTCTACAAGGCTGCCCCCCGGGCCTAGTTTCCATGGAAATGGGTCTCCTCAAAGACTTGTCCCTGGGGGACAGGCTTGTTCCTATGGGGACAGAATGTGACCCCTAGGCGGGGGCGGGGTGGAGGCTGGCTCCCATGCAGACAGACCTCCAAGGGGGGTTCCATGGAGCTAAGGGAGGGCTCCTGAAGGAGGAGACAGAGGATCTCCCCAAGGCCAGGCCCGGGATGGGGGTTTCATGGAGAAGGAGCAGGGCTCCTGGGGAAGCCCCACAGGGCCTGGTGCGAGGGAGGTGGTTGCCATGCAGGCAACCATGGGGGGGGGGCTCTGCACGC
>NW_005842065.1:2005785-2009956 GCF_000455745.1 Alligator sinensis | reverse complement strand
GATGTTGGGGTGCGTCTCATCCTCGTCGTCCGACACCTCGATATGGTCCCACACGCTATAGTCCACCATGGTTGCGCAGGGCCGGCCCGCGCCGCTCCCGCCGGGCCCTTCTGGAACCCTCCAGCACGGCGCACGCCCACTTCCGCCCGACCTCTCATCACTTCCGCCAGCCCTCCCCGCTTTCCGTTCCACAGCCCGTTTCAGCTTCCCCGGCGCCACTACGCACGCGCGCCGCTGCCCACTTTGTGTCTGCCCTGTGTGGAGCGGGTGCCTCCCTTTGCCGCGCATGCGGGCGGCCAAGAGGAGCATCATCCCTCCCCTCCCGGTTGCTTAGTGTGCTTGCGTCGTCGTCCCAACTCAAGATGGCGCGGGCATTAAAGGCGTACACACCTCAAGTACAGTGTGATGGGAGGGCTTCCCCCCATGTGTCTAACGTGGTGGGAGAGGGAGGAGAGTCCCCGGTTGAGGTGCATGCTGGGGTACCTCTCCAGGACACATGCGGGGTGGGGGAGGGGACCCCCACTGCTACCCTCAAGGAGGGGAAGGACCCCCTGAGCTATGCACAAGTGGGGTGGGGCAAGGGATTGCCCCGCCCACCCCTCCTGCCATGCACATAGTCGGGGAGAGGAAAGGTCAGTGTGCCCTCCTCCCCCACATTTTGGTGCTTACAGCCCCCCAGCCCTCATCCTGCTTTGGTGCTGGGGCTGGCCATGAAGGGCCTGGTCTGTGCTACTTTGAGGCGTACCTAGCAACTGCAAGCCAGGAGGTCAGGGCTGGATCCTTCAAGGCTGGATATGGGAAAGCCTCCTGGCCTCACCCCTGTCACAGCTACTGGTGCCTGCCATGAGGGAAACCCGGTGCCTGCAACCATAGGGGTGGGGATGGGCCAACTCCTCCCCACTTGCATCCATGGCCAGAACCTTGCATGGACTCAGGACTGGTCCCATCCACTGCATTGGTTGCGGGGTTGCTCTGAGCCTTGTAGCTGCTGGCAGGGCAGAAACATGAGTGCAAACACATAAGTACACATGTCCCCTGCTGAAGGATCTCAGCCACATATAGATCCCCCCTGGCCGTCAGCAGCCCCCAAAGCTGGGGGGACTGACTAGGAATGGCCCAGACTCCAGGAAAACACCTGTGCCCAGGTCCTGAGTCTCTTTGGTGGTGTTTGAATTCTGTCTCCCCACCTCCAGAGGCTGGATGCAACCCCCAGCAGATTCCCAATGTTTTCCCCACTAGCTTGGTCCCCGCAGCTGCAGGTCACCCAATTCTCTGCCCCACCAGCCCCTCAGTAAGGAGTGTTGATTTAGCCATGCCAGGACTGTCATTGCTTCATCAAGGCTGCAAACAGCGCTGCCCACAGCCACGGAGCTGTTGCTTGGTATTCCAGCCTTGTACCAGCTCTGCACAGCCTGGAAACTCCTTCCACTTATAGTTTCATAGTAGGTAAGATTGGAAGGGACCTGAGCAGATCATCAAGTCCACCCCCTGCCATGGGCAGGAAAGAATGCTGGGGTCAAATGACCCCGGCTAGGTGATTATCTAGCCTCCTTTTGAAGACCCCCCAGGGTAAAGAAGACCCCTCCTTTTGAAAACTCCTTTTGAAGACTCCCCAGCTCCATGCTTGGGCTCAGTGGGCCTTGATGCAATGATATCTCAGAACCAAGGCCTGGAGATGGATCCCTTCATGGCCTGTGACTGCGATGGAATATAGGACACAGGATGGGTGAAAGGAGCTGGAGGAGATTCCTCCTGCACCAGAGGTAGCTACATGTCGGGGTGGTGGGCAGCATGGACTTCCAGTTGGGTCCAAAGCCAGCAATGCTGAGTCCCTGCTTCATTCCACGCTCCCAAACCCCCTGGATCAAAGCTCTCTAGCCCTGGCCCTGTGATGAGACCTCACTCCCTGACCTGCTCTTCCTGGCCAGGCTGCTCTTAGAGATGCTTCCAGAGCTCTTAGCTGTCTCCCAGGCAGCCACGTGGAGGAGCAAGGGAGGCCTGCAAATCCCACATCCCCAGTACCATCATCCAGAGTAGCAGCCAGGGCCAAGCTAGGGGATCTTCCTGCCCAGGGTGATGCTGCAGTGGCCCTCAGTGCCCCCCAGGCAGATCTATACCCCCTCCATTGCAGCAGTGGCCCCGTGCACTTGGTCACTTCCTATCATGCTTCCTTCCCCCTCCCCCGAACCCCAGCAGAGCTTTGTGCTGTTTCAAGGATCTGCAGACCAGGCAACAAATGCTGGCAGATCCCCCTTCCCCAGGCTCCTGCTTTTTGCCATCCCAGACCTTCCCCAGCACAGCCAGGCCAGTGCAGGGCTGCAGCTGAGCTGGTGTCTGTCCTGGTGCTAGCAAAGGCTGGCGCCAGGCCATGCTGTGGGGCATGGACTGTGTGCCAAGGCAAAGGCCTGGCATGGCCAGGACAGAGCCTAGGCGAGCAGGCAGGTGGCAGGAGCATATGGTAGAGGCCATGGGGAGCCAAAAGGACTGGAACAAGGCCTGCCAGTGGTGAGCACTACCCTGCAGCCACTGAGGCCTGGCTGAATTGGTGGGGGTGGGGCAGTTCAGACCTGCCACTGCCTCCCTGCATGGCTGTGACCACATCCCCTGACTCCTGCAGGTTGCAGGTGTGACCTATTGGGTGGCCTTTCCCTCCCCCAGGCTGGATCCAGATGCAGCAGGGCTGCTGCAGCACTGTGGCTCTGCCAGGGACCCCACAGACCTTGGAATGGCCTGCCTCTTGCATGGCCTGTGCAGGGCCTGGCACCATCAAGGTACTACCAGGGCAGGCCTCCTGTTGACAGCTCTGTGACCTGATCACAAGGCCATGGGAGAGAGTGGAGAATCAGATGGGGAGGCAGGATGCCTGGGTTTTGCCCCTGCCCTGTGGGGTGACCCCCCTGCCTGCCCCCCCAATCCCAGAGCCTCAATTTCCCAGCCTGGTCTGTGTCTGGCAGCTGTACTATGTGGGCTGCTGGTCTGGTGGGGAGTCTCCCCAAGTTTGCATGGTTCATGCAGCCCCATGGCTGGGAGGAGCATCTGCTCTTCACCCCAGTGGGCATCCCCAGGGCCCTGGGGCTGGAGGGTGTTAGTATTTCTGCTTCCATTGATTTCCCCTCCCCCCACCATGGTCCAGGGTGTGGTGCAAGCTTGACTGCCCTTGACATGTTGCCCCATAGGACAACTGCCCTGGCTGCAGCTGGCTCTCAGGCAGGAAGTAAGTGGCAGCCCCCAACCCCCCTTCCAAAGTAGGGGGAAGAGGCAGGGAAAGACAGAAGGGCTTTCCTTCAGAAACCCAGGCCTGGGACCCCCAAGCCCCAGCCAGCATGGGGATAGTGGCCATGAGAGCTCGATCCCAGCCCCCATCCTGTCCCTGGGAGCTGGGGGAGGATGAGTTAGAACAGCCCCGATGCTGCTCTAAGTGACACTCAAGATGTCGAGGAGCCCCGGGGGAGGAAGAGATGCAGCCAGAACCCAGACCCGGCCCCCTGCCCCCAAGCTGCGAGGGGAAGAAGGGAGCGACCCCGGGTGAGAGAGGCAGGAACGGAGGGGGGTGCAGGCAGGGCCGGGCTGTGAGGGGCGCCGGGCTGGGCTCAGGGCAACCCGCTGTGCGCCCTGGGGAGACGGTCCTGCCCCCGCTCCCCCGCCCCGGGGAACCAGCGCCGGCGGCTCCGTTCACACGCTCTGGCCGCTGCCCGCTGCTCCCAGCGCCGAGCACTCGCTGGGAACCCTGGCGTCCGGGGCACGGGCACAGGCGCACACACCCCCGGGGAACCCAGGCGTCCGGGACACGCTCACACACACGCAACCCAGGCGCCCGAGACAGACCCCCTCACCCCCGGGAACCCAGGCGTCCGGGACACACACGTCCCCTCCCGGGGGAACCCGGGCGTCCGGGGCACGCACGCACGCAGACAAACACACACACACGCGCGCACGCATACCCGGGGAACCCAGGCGTCCGGGGCACACACGCGCACACGCGCGCGCGGGGAACCCAGGCGTCCAGGGCACCGCGGCGGTGCCTGGATGGGAGGGCGGTGCGCGGCGCCCCGGCCCGGCGAGGTAAGGGGCACAGCCGAGGGCGGGGGGTCCTGGGGGCGGACCGCAGCCTCCCCCCGCCCGGGGCCGCTGGGGGGCTGCTCCGGGGCTCGATGCTGCGGGAGCGGCCGCG
>NW_005842065.1:1998865-2005775 GCF_000455745.1 Alligator sinensis | reverse complement strand
AGGCGGCACAGGATGGAGGCGACCACCACCTCGGTCCCTGCCCGGCTCCCCCCACGCGGTGCCAGCCCTCTGCGGAGGCCAGGCTGGGGCCAAAATCCGGCCCGGAGCAGGGGAGATGCGGGTCTGAAGTCGTTGGGGCCTTGGGTGGGCCCCCTCCCTCGGGGGTGAAAAGGGTTAATGCCACACCCTAACATCACCCCAGTGGGGTAAGACTCGGCCCCAGTTAGGAGGAAGGTCTTCCTACCTCCACCTGCTGCTCCTGCCTCAGTTTCCCTTCATGGGGGTCCCATGCTTGCCTGATGGGGCCCAGCCTGGCTGGCTATGGGTCAGTGGCATGGGTGGGGAGCAGGCAGGCTCATGGGGGCCTCGGGCCTCCAGCCTCTCTGGTACCCCCCGTGTGGCACCTCAGACCATCCCCAGAGGAAGCTGCATGTCCTAGGTCTGCCCCCCCCACACACACACACTGCCCCACCATCCCACTGCTACACCTGGGCATCCACAGAGCCAGCCAGGGAGCAGGCAGCTCACATATGCTAGTCAGGTGTTCCCTGACACAAACCTGCCACATCACATAGACCCCACACTGCAGGCACTGCTTGGAGAGTCCCCTGTGGCTCCAGGACCAGGGGATGGGCTTTCCTGTCCTACCCATGGGAGGTGGAGACCCCATGCCTCTGGCCCCAGCCCATTCTGGCTTCATCCAGCCCTTCTTGGGGGTGGGTGGGGGTTCAGTGCAGCTGCCCTCAGGTCCAGCCCTGCTGGGGCCTTCTAGTTCCCTGCACCCACTGCCAGGTGCCTTGGGCACAACTGCTTTCCCAAGCCCAGGCCCCTGGCTGCCTCAGCTGATCTGGGGCGAGAGGCTGGTGCCGTGTCCTTGCAGCAAGCTAGCTTTGGGGACCCATCCAGCCCCCATGACCGCTCCACCTCCCATGAGCCTCTGTGGTGCCCAGGCTGGCACAAGCTGGGGAGATGCCTATGGCCAGGCAGGTGGAGGGTCCAACTTTTCCACTGATTGCTGAGGGGCCCCAGATGCCTGGATTCCAAGCCTGGCTTGGCCTCTTTGCCTCTCTGGGGCACATGTGCTTTGGCTGTAAGCCCCATCCTGGCCCCGCTAGCCCCATCCCAAGTATCTGTCCCCTGCTGCAGCTGCTCAGCCATGGTGGGGGGCAGGGGCAGGTCTAGGGCCAGTGCTGGGGTTCCCCCCAGTGGGGACCCATGATGCTGAGATGCCAGCCCCAGGTTTCCTTGGCAACGCTCACCAGGAGGAGCCGTGGCATGGGCAAGAGGTCTGACGCAGCTGCATGGGGCTGGGGGGCAGCAGGGAGGACTTGGGGGACAGCAGCTCCCCCTGCTCGTGGGGTGGGGCACAGCCCCTCTCTGCCTGGGAGCCACATGGGGGCTTGGGGAAGCAGTATGCTGTGCTCATGACTCCAGGCCTTGGCACTGCTACTGGGAGCAGGCACCACATTTCCAGCTGGAGGTGGGAGGAAAAGGAATGGCTCTGGCCCTTGGTCCTTGCCCCCCATGCCCAGGCCCCCCAGAGCTGTCAGTATCAGACCCCATGTGTCCTATCCTGCCCCCCCCCCCCCACACACACACACATCTCCCTCGCTGCCTCCTTCCTGCTTTCCCTGTGCTCCTACCTGGCAGTGGGGTCTGGGTTCAGGGACTCCCCTAGGACACAGTGCTTTCAAGGCCCAGGGGCCCCTAGGCACCCTCATGGTCTCCCCGGGAGGAGCTCGGGGCTGGGGGGGCAGGGGGCTGCGTGTCAGGAATGAGGGGCACCAGCAGGGGGCTATGGATCAGGAGTGAGGGGGCAACAATAGGGCTGGGAGTTTGGAGCAGGGGCTGTGGGTCAGGAGAGAGGGGCACTAGCAGAGCTGGGAGTTTAGGGTGGGGCACAGGTCAGGAGTGGGGCACTGGCAGGGCTGGGAGATTGGGAGGAGGTGTGGGTTAGGAGTAAGAAGCACCAGCTGGGCTGGTGGAGCAGAGGGCTGTGGGTCCAGAGTGAAAGGCACCAATAGGGCTGGGGGAGAAGGAGCCAAGGTCCGTAGCTGGGACATGACCCTGGGGAATGGTGAGGGAAGGAGCAGCCTCTAGCCCTTCTCCCCCTCCCCTCCCCTCCCCGCCCCAACTCCATACTCCTGCTCTCTCTTGCAGGCTCCAGACCTCCCTGGGATGCCAGCCCCTTCTGGAACACAGCTCGCTCGCCCTTGAGCCCCAGGTACGCCTGGCCTGGGGCAGCTGGGGAGGGGCTGCAAGCACGGGGGAGCTCAGGCATCACCAGGCTGGAGGGAGACATGAAGAAGAGCCGGAGCGTCCTGGCCGTGACCCCAGACGAGGTGAGATCCCTGGCCAGGGAGCAAGGGGGTGGGAGGGCTGTTCAGGCCTTGCACACATGTGTGTACAGTTTTACCCACGCATGGACTTGTTGCCCAGCTGCTGGTGCAGCATGTGCCAGGAAGGGCAGTATGCCAGTGCCCTCCTGTGCCTGGAGCACAGAGAGATGTTGGGAGAAGAGAAAGGGAATGCAGTTATAGCTGCATGGGGGAAACTGAAGGGGCTTTGGGAGCACATTCCTGGCAGCATGGAGCCACCCAGGGGTGGGGCTGGGAACCAGGGCTCCTGGGTTCCCTTCCTGGCTCTGAGCAAGCAGGGTCTAGTGGTTAGAGGCGCTGTGTGTCCAGAGTCCTGAGGTCTGCTGCTGGGAGCAGCTGCTAGTGCAATGGCCCCGATCCTGGCTGGGCTGCATGTGTGTTTGTTTGTGATGGAGGGAAGGGGGTTAAGGGGGGAGCATTCTGCAGTACCTGTGCTCCCGCTGTAGCCCAGCAGAGGGCAGGGCTGCCTGTCCCTGTCACCCCTTCCCTGGGATGTACAACTTCCTCAGTCTTGCCAATTAAAATGCAGCAGCAGGAACCGGGCCTGGACCAGCCTGCACTGTTGGTGAGGCCAGAGCCTGGGGCTCTGCACCACAGGGGTGCTTCCCTTTAGGGCCTTACATGGCCTTGCTGCCAGCCCACGCTGTCAGGAAGGGCTGGAACCCAGGTGACTGGGCTCAGTCTCACCAGACCTCACTCCCTGCCACTCAATCTCACCAGATCTCACTGCCTCCTAGAGCTGGAGAGAACCCAGGTGTCCAGGGTCCCAGCTGCCCCCCTCCCCAGTCAATCCCCACTCCATCCCTCCAGGCACCACTGCTTACTAGCATTGGAGAGAACCCAGGTATCTGGGCTCCCATCCCCTCCCTGAGCTGGGATGGGATGGGGACCCTGGCATCCTGGTTCCCTTCCTGCCCTGGACAGCTTTCAGACTGCAGCCACATCCCTCCCCAGAGATGGCTGCATGGGGCTGCTCCATGCCAGCTCCGCTAGCCATTGCAACTCCTGCCCTCAGCATTGGCCCCCTCCTCCACCCTAGTGTGATCCAGCTGGTGGGAGAGACTGTGGGGGGTGGACTGTGAGGTGCCCCTTTCCTATGCAGGGGGAGGCTGGTGCTGAGGGGAGGAAGGGAGCCAGCAGCCACCCAGTCTCCCCACAGCTATGCTGTGCCTTGCAGAAGCCAAGGGAGGCACCAGAGTCGGGGTGCTGCAGCCGATCATACACGTCCTCGAGCCTGCTGGGTGCAGAGCTGCGGCGCAGCCGGCGCCGTCTCTCCTGCAGCCTGCAGGTGCCATCCTGGAAGCCGATGGAGCGGTCGCGCTCCCCTGAGCCCAATGGCATGGCCCGACCCACGACGCTGCCCCTACGCATCCCACCCCGTATCTCCATCACCCACGCAGAGCCAGACAGGTAGGGGGCACTGGTGCATGAGGCCAGGGGTAGTGGGGCTGCCAGGGAGGAGTCAAAGGTTGTGGGGAGTGTGCAAATGCCCTGGGAAGGGCACCTGAGGGACAGAGCCTGGTGCTGGCTCCATGGGTGACAAAGGCCACAAGGGGATGCAGCAGGGGTGGGCAAAATGCAGCCTGCAGGCCGGACGTGGCCCGCCAGGCCATTTTATTTAGCCCACAAGGCCCCTAAAAAAATTAGGAAATTAATATTTATCTGCCCCTGGCTGCTTGTCATGCGGCCCTCAATGGCTTGCCAAAACTCAGTAAGCAGCCCTCCGCCCAAAATAATTGCCTGCCCCTGGGATGCAGGGATGGACAGGGTGGGTGGGGAAGAGTGTCTGCAGTGCCGCCTCCTGGCCACCCTGCGGGGTTTGTTGCTCACAAATTAACATAATGAAGCCAAGTCAACACTATGCTTCTTGGATCCCCAAGGCCAGGACAAGCTGTCCAGGCAGCTGCTAGGTCTGGGGAGCATCAGGGTAGATGCTGGGGCTTGACTCCTGGCTCTGCTGGGTGCAGCCCTTGCACCACAGCCAGCCCTGCCACAGTCCCTGGGTCCTAGCCCCATCCCAGCCACCTGCTCGCACAGGAAGGAAGGAAGGAAGGAAGGAAAGAAGCTTCCCGCTGCCTCCATCTGCTAGGCTGCAATTAGCACCACTACGCAGAGAACAGGTGCTCCCCTTCCTGTTCCCAGCTGGTGACGCGGGCCAGGATCTGCTCAGGGGAGGAGGAGAGCGTCGCTTGAGGCCCCCAGCTTTGTGCAGGGACCTGGTGGTGATAGGTTGGTTATGGGGGTCTCCCCAGGCTGAGGGGAGCCCTCCAGGACCTGTAGGGCCACTTCTGTGCTGGACATGTAGAACAGGGGTTGGGAGCAGAGCTGCGTGGGGGCCAAGAAGGGGGCTGAGTTTGGGTCTGCCTTTCGGGGAACCCCATAAAGCTCCAGCAGTGGGACCCTGCTCTTCAGTGCCACCCTGGAGAGCTGAGGGCAGGGAACCCAATGTCTGGGCCAGTGCTGGAGTCCATATGGGGCTTAGGTCAAAGGTCTCTCTACCCCGTTCACTCCAGGGGGTGCTAGGGAGGGGTGGGGAAATGAAGGCTTCTGCCCGCCCGCTGCTGCTGGCGTCAGCCTCCTTCCCAGCTCATCCTGGCAATAATTGGCTGTAATTATCATGCCCTTTTCACTCACCGCCCACGTGCCACTCTCTAGAGCTGGGCACCACCAGCCATGGAGGCGATGCACCCAGGTACCAACCAAGGCTCTGGGGCTGCTCCAGCCTAGCTGTGGTACCCAACTCTACCTCTGCCTTCCTGCCATGCCTTGGGGCTCCCAGCCTGGGCACAACTGTCACTGAGGGGTCTGCTCTGTGGGGGTCGGGGCCTCTGCTGCCATGAGCAGCAGGGCCTGGCTTCACAGGGACTTGGGCTCCTGTTCTCCAAGCATCTTCCTTGGCACTGTGACCCCCTCCTGGGCCCATAGCCAAGGCTGCAGCTGTCCCCTGGGGCCCTAGAGCACCGGCTGGCTGTGCCAGGCCTGTTGGAGAATTGCTGGGCAATTACACAACAATTAGCCAGTGAGGAAGAGATGGGGGCCTGGATGGGATGCTGAATCCTGCCTCACCCCGGCCTGAGGCCCTAGTCTATAAACCAAGGGCTGATCTAGGCATCATGTCACCCCCCTCCTCCCCTGCACTGCTTCTGGAAAGCGCAGATGGTGCTAGCAAGGAGCTGGGTGAGCAATGAGGGCTGGGCTGGGATGTGCCTTGGAGAACATGAGTGTGCTAACAAGTGCCCCGGACATGGCATCTCAGCAAAGCTGGGAGAGACTGCAGGGCTGTCTGGGGATGGGGCTTTGTGGAGGTGTGGGGGGAGGCGGCAGAGGCTCCTTGTCCTCAGTGGTGGCACTCGTGGTCCCAGCTGACATGGGGGGCACTGCTCAGACCCCACCTTCCCTTCCTAGGCTGGGATGGGGGCCCTTGCATTCAAACCAGACCCTCTGCTCCTTTTGGTGGCAGGAGGGACCACGTACGCCCCCTCCCTACGTGGCTGCTGCTATATTAAGCGTGCAGCTCCGGGTGGGTGACGTGCAGTGACGCGGGAAGGGGGAGGAAGTTAATTGAGCCTGATCAGGACTGTGCTGCCTTTGAGCTGCCCGGGGTGGGGGGGTGCTGAAAAGAGTACCCCAAGGCAAACCCGTGGCCAAATGGGGACAGGGCTGGGATCCCAGGGTCTAGTGTTAGCCCTGGGAGCTGGGGCTGGGAGCTGGGGATCAGGACACTTGGGTTCCATCCTTGGTTTGGATGCTGCCTGAACCTTTCCTCGTGTCCTGCAGCACCTGGGTGCCTGGCCATCCTGCTGGAAGTGTGTGCGCACATGTGTAGCTGTGGTGCTTACATGTGTGCACAGATCTGCCACATGACCTGGGAAGGGGCAGCTCCTTTGCTCCTGGCTGGGCCCACAGCTCCCACCACCCCATGGAGACCCCAGCAGGAGCTGCCACATACTTCCCTGGTACCTTGTGTCCTCCAGGAGGGATCCACCCCCCTCTGGCTCTGAAATCCTCCTTCCCTTTGGCCCTAGCTGGGACTGCTCCTGGATGCTAGGCTTGCCTCTGTCCATGTCCATGCTGTTCCTAGCATGAGGGATTGAGGGGATCCTGATGCTCATCACTGAGAAGGACCCACAGATGCAGCACCAGGACCCTCCAGCACCCAGGGGCAGGTGAACACTTGTGGTGTCCATGCCAAGGTGCCATGCTGCACCCCGCAGTGCTCATGACCACCCCCCAGCCCTGGGGGCATCAGTGCTGAGGGACCTTGAGCTGAGCCAAGCCGAGCCAGGGGCAGCTGCACTGGCAGTGACTTGCAGAGGAACAGACCCCCAGGGAGGGACCCTGCCCAAGTGGTGGCTGGCACCGGGGTCCCCAGGGCCCTGCCAGCTGTGTCCCGTGGGGCGGGGGGGAAGCAGGCCACGTGGGCACGGCCAGGCCCAGCAGCTGGCTCAGGGCCATGGACACCGGGTCTCCTTGGGGTGGGGGGAGGTTCCCCTCCACCGTCCGGCTGGCAGCTCAATGGGGCTGGGGCTGGG
>NW_005842065.1:1992265-1998221 GCF_000455745.1 Alligator sinensis | reverse complement strand
CAGCCGCGGACGCCGATCCGCATCCAGCAGCGCGGCTACTCGGACACGGAGCGCGGGCGCCCCCCGCACCGGCCCATGGAGCGGGCCGACGCCCTGGATGCCACCGACCGCCCGGGGCTCAAGAAGTGCCGTATGTCCTGGCCCTCCTCCTTCCAGGGCACCCCCAGTGCCGGCGCCCATGGCGGGGCTAAGCGGTAGGTGCCTGGGTAATGGGGGGTTCCCCTGGGCTCCGGCATGGCCCACCCTAGCCTGGGCACAGCCAGTTGCGGTGCAGTAGCGTGGGCACTGGGCACGTGGCTGTGGTGGGGGGGGCACACATGTGTCTGTGATGTCTTGGGGGCTCTGGGGCTCCACCACCTCCAGGTTTGGGAGCACAGTGCCTAGTGAAGCACACGGGGGCTCCGTCCATCTGCCATGTGTCACTGCCATGTCTCCCCATCGAGGGATTGGGACTGGTGGCTGCGGCTGACCCAGCCCAGCTTTGCCTGGATTCACAGGGATCCAGTGGCAGAGTGCCACTGTCTTGCTCCGGTCTCATCCAGCAGGGGGAGGAGGGGCTGGCAGTGGCCTGGGAGAGCCCCCTTCTCAGACCTTGCCAGCTCCAAAGCACCTTCTGTCCCCTGTCATCACCAGTGCTTTGGGCTTCCCTGTGGTCACCTAGCTCCAGGACCCAGCAGTTAGTTGACCCCCACATGTATCCGTGTTGCCAAGGGGGTCATTCTCCCAATGCTGACCTGCCTTGGCCACATGTCCCGCTGCCTGGGGAATGCAGGGACTGGCGTGCTGGCCATGGCTGACTGGATGCTCTGGGCTAGTCTTGGGAGCTGGCTGTGTTAACTCCTGTCTGGAGCAAGACAAGGGCTTCTCCCCATCCTCTCCAGGTACCCTCTGTGCTAACAAAGCCCTGAGCCTTTCATGTCTCCTGAGAGGCTGGAGGATTCCCATCCAGCCACTGCTCTCTGGACACCCCCACTGACTCCGTCCCAGGCAGGCTGGGCTGGAGCAGATGTGAGGGGTCTGTGGGGTTCTCCACTGGGGAAGGGAGTGGCACTGTGATCTGGGGAGGGGGCTGGAATGGTCTCTTCTGGCCTGGTGGGGACAAAACCCAGGAGGTAACCAGGGGCTGAGTCCATGTGCTGCCAGTTGCCTCAGTTTCCCCTGTTGGCCATGAGGGACAAGGACACTGCCTGTGCTCACAAGCTTGGGCATCCCTGGGTTCTCCCTGTCATGAGCCAACCAGTGTCCCCACTAGGGCTGGGGTGGATGGTCAGGCCTGGTGCCACCTGAGCTTGTCTGCCAAAGGCCCCCAGCCCAAGCTGGACCCCATGGACAGCCCCCATCCTCTTGCCTGGCTCTAATGGTGGTGCCAGGCCTGCAGAGGGGAAAGGGACACCTTGGTGTCTGGTGCCCAAGGGCTTCCCCTCTCCTCTCCTGGGTAGCAGCAAACAGTGCCTGGGAGCACCTGACCCAGTGTTTTGGGCCAATGGGAGCTGTTTCTGCCCATTGGCCTTATCTCTAGCAGCTCCGAGGTCTCACTCAGAGCCATTCTTCTCCCCTCTCACCCCTTCAACCATGCAGAGTGGTCCTGGCAGTCAGTTTAGGCTCTGTCACAGGCTGTGAAGCTGATGAAGGTTGTTGGCTGTGGACAGCTGACCTTTGGTGTCTGCTGGAGCGGCTGTGACTCGCGGGAGCTTCTTAGTCGGTCTGTATTTGCACCACTCCCCTCTTGCCTTCTGCTGGGTGTTTCTCCATGCCAAGACTTCCCTCCCTCTCTAGCATCCTGCTGTCAGGAGCAGGAGGGATAGAACCCATGAGTCCTGGCTGCCAACTCTAACCCCTTGGCTCTGCTGCCCTCCCGGATGTGCCTCTTGCAGATGGCCCCACAGAGCTGGATGCTGCTGGGGGAGGGCACACTGCTGCCTCAGGGCCTGGTGCCATGGGGGCGGACAGACGGCATATGAATGCTGGTTAAACGGAGATTGGGATAGGGCTGGGGGGTGTGGGAGTGAGCGTTGGGTTGCTAAAGCAGCTCCATCCCTGCAGTGCCGGGGCAATTCCTGCCCCCCACCCCCAGCGCTCACAGCCTGGAGTAAGCAGATACCCCAGAGCTGGTTACCCCAGGGTAACTTAACACTTGGGTCATAGGTATGTCTGCCTGAACCTCTGGGGAGGGGGGATTTGGGGCTGGATTTGGTGGGGAGGGGTGAATTGGTGCAACTCCAGTAGGCGAGTACATGGCCTTAGGGCTGCCTTGGGTGGCCACCACAGTACCACCCATCCCTGCTCTGTGTACCCACCAGCCATGGAGGGTTGTGGCTGCCTACCCCATGTACATGTGTGTGCAATGGCTTGTGGACATGTATGTGTGTTGCCCAGAGCACCGTGTAGATGGAGCCAGGGCCTGACTCCGGAGTGAGGCCAGTTGGCACTTTCTGGTCCCCTCCCCCCTCTCTGGAACCCACTGGCAGCCAGAGCCGGCGCCCAAGCCGGAGTGGAGCCGGTAGCTCTGACTCACTCCGCGCCTGTTTACCAAGCCTCTCTTTCGGCAGGCAGCACCAGCCCCACCACCCTCCCCTCTCCCACAGCAGAGAGGAGCCCAAGGCAAGCCTGAGTCTGTGCCCAGGCCTATGTATGCCATTATGGCCGGAGCTGCATGTATACACGTGCACATGCTCCATCTTGCTGCAGGGCCCTGCCCAAGAGTGGGATTTTAGGACAGGGTGCATGTGTATGCATGTACCCCCTGTGCCGGGGCTGCACAGATGAAGAGCAGAAGCCCTGGCACTTGCCTCAGCGTGGCTCTTTGGCTACCAGCACAAGCATTTATCTGCATGGCCCCTATCCTATTTCCCCCCCCCCTCCCCCGCCAATGCCAGATCTGCAGTCCCTTCATCTCAATCCCCAGCTCCCTAATGAACACCTTGTGGGGTGCCCCTGGCTCCCAGATAATGAGGCTCAGGGGGTCGGGCTATCAGGGCTAATGGCTGGTGCCTGGGCATGCTGTGTTAATGAGCAGAGGATGGGAGAGCTTGTTAAGTGGTGATGGAGAGGAGAGGCCTGAGGCAGGGGTAACAGGCTTGAGAACCTTGTAGCCTTGCCACCGATCTCCTCAACAGCCTTGGCCATGTCCCTGTCCTGCCACCCAGCACCATAGGAACCTCCATCCCCAGTCCAGCACTGCCCCAGCCCCAAGGGGCTCTGGTGCAGGGGTTGGTGGTAGCAGGGCTGGAGGGGAGGAGGGGGTGGGAGTGCAGTGCCACCAGCGCTGGCTGGGGGCGGGGTGGAGGTGCAGAAGCCTGGCAGATGGTCAGACATGTTTCCTTTTCCCATTTCCCCTGGTCCCTGGTGCCGGTGAATGTAGCAATTAGCATGACAAACAATTTCCTCTCCCAGTGCTTGTGCCAGGGAGGTTGTGGGGTGGGGGCTATAAATAACCGGATGCATCACATGTGCCAGACCTGTCATGGACCCTCTGCCCTAACCTGAGCTTCCTCTCCAGGGCCACAGGTGGCTTGTGTGTCTGGGCCATGCTCTGTGCTGGGGCCAGGGGACAGGACAGGGGCAAGTGTGTGTGCATTGACTCTGTAGGGGTGTCTGGGATGAGAGCCGCTTGGATGCCTGGGTTCTCTCCCAGCTGTGGGAGGCAGTAGGGGCTGGTGGGATGGAGCAGAAGGGCTGAGAGGCAAAATGTCTGGGTTCTGTCTGGGGTGGGAATAGGGTGTAGTGCTCCCCTGGCCTGCCAGGTGCCGGGGCACCGCCTGGTGGGATAGGGCCTTCTCTTCGTGCTCGCTGCCAGCTGCTTGCTCTGCCCCAGAAGCAGCCACATTTCAGGGGGGCAATGGATCTGGGCAGGCGAGCAGCTCCAGACCAGAGCCACAGATGAGGGGGGTGTCACAACCCTTATAGCAATAAGGTAGCACTCACGTGGGCCCCAGCACCGCAGCACGGAGCTGGGGGCTCTGGGAAGCTGGCATGGGTGAGTCATCATGGCTGCAGGGAAGTGGGGAGGTTTGATGTGGCGACACGGAGCTGAAGCATGATGGAAAAGGTGGCCCTATGCCCTGGGCAGGTGTGGGACCTGGCTAGAGCAGGGACCCCTGGGTTCTGTCCCTAGCGTAGGGAGGGGAGTGGAGGAGGGGAGAGCCAGCAGCCAGGACTCCTGGGTCCTGTCCCTGGCTCTTGCCTCACAGTCAGGAAAAGAAGGGGTCGCATCCAGGATGCTTGCATTCTATCCTGGGGGGTGAGAGGAGCAGGGTCTAGTGGGTGAGGGCAAGGTAGGGGTCTGGGAGCCCAAACATCAAGGTGGAGCTGCCTCCCTCCAGATAGGGAAACTGAGGCACAAAGGAGAGGAGCGTATTATCTCTTGGCTTGTGGGGAGAGCAGGGAAAGGACCCAGGGGTCCTGGTCCCCCCATCCCTGCACTGAGCTGTTAGATATCCCATGCTGCCATGCCTAGAGCTGTGTGGTGCCTGGCGCTGTACATCTGCCAGCTGCTGGGAGCTCAGAGAGGAGGGGCCTTGGCAGGGGAACCCAGGTGTCCCCATCTCCCCCCGGGCAGGGAAGCCTGGTGAGCACCTGGAGTGCAAAGTGAAGTGCTGGCACTGCATAATGACATGCACAAGCTAATTGGCAAGGCACAGCCCCCACAGAGCTGGTGCCTGCCCAGGAGCTCTGATACCTCCCTTGCCAGGCTGGGGAGGGGGGAGGGGGGCTTCCTCTGCCCTGTGCCTCAGTTTACCCTGAGAGATGGCCCTGGCAGCGGGAGACTGCTGTTTGCAGGCAGGGCCGCAGCAGCTGTAGCCCCATAATGAAGATGGATGAGCTGCTGCATGGGGACTCTTCATTAGCAGGATCGATGGAGGCCTGGCACAGCTGGGGGAAGCCGCCGCTGCAGCTATGTGGCTTGGCTGGGGTTGGGGCCCTGGCAGCAGATGCCCCCCAGCCAGGATCAGGGCCTTGGTGCTCTCTTTTGGTGGGGAGGGGTGGGGGGCATCTGAGCCATGCTAGGTGCCCTGCCAGTGAGGGATGGCTCCTAGGATTGGGGGAGTGGGAGTGGGGCAGTAGGCTATCTTCCCTCCTGCCAGGGGGGTCCAGGGTCCCCCCATCACTTGTGGGCAGGGAGTTTGGGGACTTAAATCCTTCAGAGCTGGGCTGAACTGTCAGGGGCTCTGGTGCCCAACTGTCCTGCTTGACCTGTCACCACTTGGCTGCAGCTGGCTCTGGGGAGGAGCATTCCCCAGGGGCTGACTGCACTGACCTGTGCCTCAGCCCCTCCACCCATGTGTGCTGCTGGATGTGTGTTTGTATGAGTGCACTTGCTCACGGGCTGCACAAGGGTGCCTGGGCATGTATGCACGCACCTAGCTGATCTGGGGGCCTGTGCATGTGTGTCTGTCTGCGTGTGCATGAGTGCCCTTGCTTGGGGGGTGGGGGGGCAAGCATGTCTGTGTATGTATTGTACACATACCTACTGGCTCCGGTGGGGCTGTGCATGTGCGCACATGTGCATGGGCACACATGTACCTGCCTGGTACAGGTGGTCAGGAGGGACTTGGAATGGGCTGTTCCCTGGCACTAAATGAGATGGCAACAAGGGACCCGGGCTCCCCATGTGCTCGCACACGCTCACATGGCTGTCGGGCCTCTTGCCACCTCCTCCCCCATCTGGTGCTTTCCAGGCCCAGGATAAATAGATGCAGCAGTAAACAAACAAACCTGGTGGGGAGAACCGGGGGGAAACTGGGGCTGTGGAACAAGGGATGGAACCCAGGTGTCCTGGCTTCCTGGCCTCCCCTTCCTGTCTTAGCTGGTGGATGCCACTTGCCCACCTGGGAGAGAGAACCAAGGTGTCCTGGCAGCTCCCAGCCTCCCCTGCTCCAACCCAGGGGACCCTCGGCCCTCTCCCAGATGGGAGAGAGAACCCAGGTGTCCTGGCCATAGCCCTCTCTCTGCAAAC
>NW_005842065.1:1988392-1992148 GCF_000455745.1 Alligator sinensis | reverse complement strand
TGGAGGGGGGAGTGTCCCATCACCTTCTGTCCGTGGCTGCTCCACTAGGCCCCCCAGGACAGATGTTTCCAACATGACCCTTGGCATGCATGTATGCAGGTGTGCATGTATGTGTGCATGTGCATGCATATATTTGCATTCTCAGCTGGTTTGGGTCAGCTCTGTCCGCATTTGAAAAGCAACAGTTAGGGATGTTTTCCCAATCTCCATCTCTAGCCCATCTGTCTGGCAGTCCATCCATCTATCCCTGGGGGCCATCGGTGCTGCTTGGAGCAGGGACCCAGAGGAGGGGCTGGCTAGGCTCAGGGCAGCTGCCCCCTCTCCCCCACTTATACAGACACTTAGGCCCTGTGCAGAGCTGCCCCAGCCCAGGTGGCTCTGGATCTCAGCCTGGCTCCAGGTGGCTCCGAGTGTTTCCTGGGGGCTGTCAGGGGTTGGCACAGGCTGCTTGGGCAGTGCAAGGGGCACTAGGGTGTGCTCTAGTGTGACAGCCATGTGAGGGCACTGGGGTATGCATGAGTGCGATGGCTGTGCAAGGCTACTGGGACATGCACTGATGCAACGGCTGTGCAAGGGTGTTGGGGTATGCTTTAGTGTGAGGGTGTTGGGGCATGCACAAGTACAATGGCTGTGCAAGGGCTACTGGTGTTGCACTAGTTCCATGGCTGTGAGAGATTGTGAGGGACAGATTGGGGGCAGGGACACATGATCAGGGCCCCCTCTTCCCCCTCCCCCCAAACAGCTGCTGCCCTTGGGAGCTGGCTGATATCACTGTCATCCCCATAGCAGACTAGTGTGATGTGGAGTGGGGGGGGCTTGGGGAAGAAATACTCCCACCCCCATGGCCTCTGGGAGGAAGGAAGTGGCCGGTGGCTGGGAGCCCAGGCGAGGGTGGGGTGGCTACTACACACATTACAGTAGCTTCCTTGACCCCCCTCCAGGCCCCACAGAGCCTGTGTGTGTGTGTGGCGGGGGGGGGGGTGGCACCCAGAAGCAGGGGACATGGGGAAACTGAGGCACAGGGGGCATCCTCCACACCTGCTGAGTCCAGGTCACCTGGCACATGGGAGGGGTCCTTGTCCCCACCACCCTTCCCATCCCCTCCCCCATGCCCTTTCCTTCCAGGCCAGGGTCACATCCTTTCAGCTGGGAAACTGAGGCAGGAAGGGGCCTGACCCGTGGTTCCTGTTTCACCTTCCCCATCCCCCTGCAACAGGCACACGTGCCATGCACACACATGCATGCACATGCACACAGGGCTCCAGACACAGCTGGGCAGGGCCCCATGCAGGGGGCGGGACAGGGCGGCGGAGCAGGCGGCACCCATAGTGCTGACTGGTTGCTTGTGTTTGTACTGTGGGGGCTCAGCCCAGCCCTGTCCTGCCCAAGGGCACAGAGCAGGCGGGAAGGAAGCTGCTGGGCACTGGTGCCAGGAGGAGGGACTGGGCTGAGCTGGACTGGGCTGGGCCTGGCTAGCGGGATCCCAGGCAGGGCCAGGCTGTGGCAGAGCTCGGTGCCCTCCTGGCTGGTGACTCCCTGGTGCCCACAGAGCCTGGGCCTCTGCCCTGACCGTAGTGCTCCCTGTTACCCGGTGCTGGCACAGTCATGGCCCAGGAAGGCAAACACAGGGCTCTGCCACAGATCCCAGAGCTGGAGCAGCTGCCCCAGACAGACGAGGATGCCTTCCTGCCTGGCCCCAGCCCCGGGTCTGGGCAGCCCCCGCTCACCCGGCACAGCTCAGGCTGCCACTCACCTCGCTCGCCCATCTTCTTCCCTGGTGGCTCCTCCAGTTTCCTCCAGCGCCTGCGGCTCAACCGGAGCATCCAGGAGCACGGCCGCAAGCTGAGGGGAGGGTAAGGAGCAGGTGTGGGCAGCCAAGGGTTAAGCCCCCTCTCCCCCACAGGGTCCTCAGTGGGGCACACCGGGGTGCTGGGGTGGGGAGAGACCCAGTTGTCCAGGTTCCCAGGCCTCCTACTCTCACCCTCCAGTCACCCCACTTCCTTCCAGTGCTGGAAAGAACCCAGGTGTCCAGGCCCCCCACCCCTAACCCATGAGATCCACTGCCCCTCTGAGAACCCAGCAGGGAAAACCATGGGCTGCAGCATGACATTGCCATAGAGAAAGGGGGAAGTTGGTCACTACTGTAACCACTAGACACCACTGCCTTCCCAGAGCTGGGAGAACCCAGATGCCTGGGCTCCCAGCGGACCCTGCTCCAAGCCCCCAGACCCCACTGCCCTCCCAGAGCTAGAGAGACCCCAGGTGTCTGGGCTCCCAGCCCCCCTGCTCTGGCCTAGGGTCCATTCCTCTCTGGGTAGATGAGACCTGGATGCCAGAGGCAGCTGCCTGGGCCCAGCTGGCTCTGGGGGCTGTGGCCTTGCCTTCCCCTCCCCCAGCCTGGGTGGTCCAGATGTGGAGCAGCTGTGTCTACCATAAAAGGTCTGGACAGGGAGCTGGGAGCCCTGGACTGTCCCGCCTCCCCCCTGCCCCACATTAGTGCCAGCAGTCCCACCAATATCAGCAGCTGGGACCTGGGACCCCTAGGTCCTTTCCCTCCCCCTCCCCCCCCCATCCCCACAGCTGTGCCTCAGTTTCCCGCCTTGGACCATGCAGCACCTGGCACGAGATGGGCATGCAGGGCAGGGGGGACAGATGGACAGACAGGCGGGGAAATGGGGAGAGTGGGAGGTCGGGTATGGGGTTTTCCTCCTCCCCCTCCCCGCATGTCCTCACCCGCCAGCTTATCATGCTTGAGGCCCGGACAGGGCAGGATGTTGCAGCGCCTGGGAGATCAGGACTGATAGTGGGTGGGAGGAGGGCAGCTGTGGGCCTTGGTGGGTCTGGGGTTTCTATCGGGCTGGAGGGGATTAATCTTCCTCCCCAGCTGGCACATAACCTGGGCAGTGCTCTTGTGGGGCATGGTGGAGGAGGAGGCAGAGGGCCCAATGTTGCTGCTAAGAGGGTGGGGTGGCCCTAAGTGTTGATAATAAGTGGTGGGTGGTCCAGAGTGTTATTACTAAGGGGGCAGAGGGCCCAGTGTTGCCGCTAAGGAGTCGGGGTGGCCCTGAGCCTTGCTGCTAAGGGGTGGGGAACCCAGTGTTGCTTGTAAGGGGCAAGTGGCCCAGAATGTTGCTGCTAAGGGGGCATGGGGCAAGTATTGCTGCTAGGGCGTGGGCAGACCCCAGTGTTGCTGCTAAGGGGGTGGGGTGGCCCCGAGCATTGCTACTAAAGGGCAGGGGGGGCCCGGTGTTGCTGCTAAGGGCAGGGGGGCTCGCTGTTGCTGCTAAGTGGCGGGTGGGGTGTTGTGTTGCTGCAAAGGCGGGAGCTAAGCCCTGTGCAATACCGGATGACGTTCACCAGGGGGCAGCGCAGCCCCGGTCCTAGCCTGACCCTCGAGCCCCCTGGCGGGATGGGGCGCAGAGCCGGTGCCCAGAACAGCCAGTGGGACCCACATTTCACCTAACTCGGGCCCGGACTCCTGGGCTCTGTCCGTCGCTGCCCTGCCCACCCCCGCCGAGCTGTGCCCAGGGGGTTGGAGCAGCGGAGCTGGCAGCCGGGACGCCTGGGTTCTCCCCCGGCAAGTGGGGAGCGGGGGGCGCTCAGGGGCTGAAGCCCGGACGCCTGGGTTCTCTGCCCAGCTTCGCTGCCGCGCGAGGGGGGCGTGAGGCCGGGGCCGGGGCTTCCTCGCTCCTTCCTTAGTTTCCCCGAGCGGGCGCGGGGCAGCCCGGGGGCCGAGGAGAGGTCCCGGGGGGGATC
>NW_005842065.1:1981863-1988101 GCF_000455745.1 Alligator sinensis | reverse complement strand
GGGGCGCAGCCGGCCCGGCCCGCAGGCCCGATGTCCCCGCGGCCCGGGGCCCGCCTGGGGCCGCCCGGCGCCATGCACTTCTCCTTCAGCGACGCCGACATCGAGCGGCACCGCCTGGCCAAGGCGTGGAGGTGGGTGCCGGGCCTGGCCCCCAAGCTGCTGCACCCCCTCCCTGTCTGCTCCCTGCTGGCGCTTTGGATGGGGCTGGGGGGCCTGGCCGCTGGTGGTAGGGATTGGGGGGCAAAGCCCTGCTGCCCCCTCCCTCCTCCTGCCTCAGTGTAGAGGGGAGCACACACTGTGCCACACGTGTGCCAGGGGCAGGGCAATGGTGAGTGGAACTGGCAGCTTGAGGGGTGCTGCTTCATGCGAGGACATTGGGAGCTTGTGGGGTGTTGCTTTGTGCAAGGACATTGCATGCCCCGTGCAAGGGATTTTCGTGAGTGACTGCAGCTGGGACTGGGGGCAGGGTGCTGAGCTGCCTGGCTGGAGCCCTTGAGGGGATGAAGCCTTGGGGACCGTCCTGCTTGCCTCATCCCCTGGCCTGGAGGGGCTGGCACATGCGTGTGCAAGGCGTTGCCAGGGGAATCATTGGCTCTGCTCCCTGCCTGTCTCCGCCAGCCAGGAGCAGGTGGGCTCACTGGGAAAGGTCAGGCTGGAAACCAGAGTCGTGAGCTATATATAACCCCAGTCCCGTGCCTGGGCCAGGCCATGACCCCCATGCACACCTGCCTGCCCAGGAACATGCACACGGACATACACAAATGCAGAGGGGCAATGTGCCCACTGGTAGAGAACCCCATGCTGCTGCATGTGAAAACATGCTTGTGCACATACACATGCATGTGTGCATGCACCACCCTCTCTCCTCACATCCATACACACCTCCCTAGAATAAGCACTTGCCAAACTACCCTGTGTACCACCAAGACCCTCCCCCCCCACCCCCACCCCGATGCCAGGGTTCTGTGACTGGGATGAGCCTGGGGTGTCTTGCTTATGCCCCAGGTTCGGGGGGGGCAGACTTTGGGGAAGGAGCTTCCCCCACCACAGAGGGGGAAACTGAGGCATAGTTGGGGACCCACAGCATCCAGGAAAGGTCACAGAACTTCCGCCCCCTGCCCACATCTGCTCTAACCACTAGGATCCAGGGTCCTTTCTGTGCCAGGGGGAAAACCCAGGAGTCTTGGCTCCTGCCCTGGGCACTGCCCTGGATTGACCCCCTCCCCAGACCAGGAGCAGGGCTCCTTCTCTATCCCAGGCTGCCCAGGGTCCCTTTGAAGGCTCTGTACTCTCCCCTAGGCCGTGCTGCTGTGGAGCAGCTAGGGACGAGGCCGAGAGCTGTCAGGGCTGTGCTAAGCTGATCGTACCTGACGCCAGTGGCTTTCACTGGCACCAGCTGCGCCCTGGCCCCCCCCCCCCCCCCCGTCTCCCCCCCCTGCATTCCCACTGCTTCAGCACCCCATGCATATGCCTCACCACGCAGGTGGCGTGTGCCCAAGTGGGAACACGCGTGTGCGTGGCCTGGCCTGGCTCCCCAGAGCAGGGAGTTGTGGCCAGTAGGAGTCCTGTCTATCATCAGCGCCCCCCCTCCACCCCCCAGAGGTCACCTTGAGGCCAGCACTCCTGGTGGTGCTCCTGGTGGGACCTAGATCTGGATTCTCTGGGAGAAGAGAGCGCTGGAGCAGCGGGGGCTGGGAGCCCAGATGCCTGGGTTCTCTCACCACTCTGGGACTGGGGACTGGGGGGGGTGGGGTAAGAGTGTATTGGGGAGGGGTTGTCAGGATGCCTGGGTTGTGCCCCAGCAACCACACGGTTTCCAAAGCCATCAATAGAACCCAGGTGTCTGGGCTTCTAACCCCCCCACCCGCACAACTACCAGCCCCTGTGCTTCAGTTTCCCTGTGGGGGAGCAGGGAAGGGCCACACCAGTTTACAGCCCCCCTCCCCGCCCCAAAGTAGGCTGAGACTCCCCCGCCCCAGCTTCATGCGGTGCGCCAGGGGTTGTGTAACAGGCTTAGCTGGGGGTGGGCCAGACCACAAGTGTTCCCAGTCTGCGCCCTGGTGTCTCCAAGAGCACCCCCTTCCGGCTGATGTCACAGCTGGAGAGAAACCCAGGCTGAGGAGGGGGCACTGGGCAGGCTCTATGCATGGTGGGGGCTGCGTGCACCCTGCACATCTGTGCATGTGTATCACATATGTGCTGTGTGCGCGTGCCTGGCACACCTGTGAGGCACGTGTGCGCATGCATCATGCATGTGCTGTGTGTATGTGTGCTCTTCATGTCCCAGCTGAGTGGGCATGGAGCATGTGCAAGCATGTGCCTTGCATGTGCCCCCTTGCTATGCACATTCAGTGTATGTATGTGCCTGACCTTGCAAGTCCCAAGCCATGCCCCCCCACCCCCATTGCTGGGCAGGCCTGTCCCAGCGTTGTCTTTGGAGGGGGCTAGCAGGGGGCGTTCTTCAGGGTCTCCCTCCGCCTTGTGGCAGCAGTTGGCAGCTGTGGGCAGAGGCAGCAGCAGATGAAGGGTTAATGCTGGGTCCTGAGTCATGCAAACACCTGGAGCCTTGGGGGTGGGGGCTAGGAGCAGGTGCTGCCCCCCCCACCCCAAGGCCTCTCTCTTCCCAGGTGCAGCAGCTCAGGTGGGCAGGGTCCCCTGGCAGGAGCCATGCCAGGCACTGCACAAACAGCCCCTGTCCCATGGAGCTTGGACACAGAAACTGAGGCACGGGGAGGGGGCAGCTGCGATCCTGAGGGGGAGGGGAGCAGTGGAGCCTGCCCAGTCCCCCACATCCCTTGGCTGGGCCCCTTCTAGCCCCCCCCATCTTCCATCTTGCATGGCCCGTGGCTGACACATGCACACACCAGCCGGCTCAGGCTGCATGCTGATGTCACTGTTGCCACAGACACCGAGACCCGGGCGGGGCCTTGGGCTTCCTGTGAGAGTTGCAACCCGGCCCCCGGCTCCCCCCCTACCCACCCAGCGCCTCCCTGGGTGTGCATAGACACACACATGTGCATAAGAGGGGTTGTATGCACCCTCATATGTGTACACTGAGCTTGCACATATATGTGTACATGTGTCGGGCTTGCCCGGCACAGGTGTGTGCCCCAGGCTTGCACATGCAGTCGCTGCTGGCACATTGGGTGTGCAATGGTTTCATGTGTGCATGTGCCAGGCTTGCACACCCATGCTGGATTCATTGCATGAGAGGGAGTTTGCACAAGAGGGAGCTGGGCCGGGATGTGTGAGCACATGGGGAAGGGAAGGGGGTGACACATGCGTGTGAGGTGGTGCAGGTGCCTCAGGCTTGCATGTGCAGGTGCAAAGGACCATGCGCTGCTGCCCTCTGCTGGGCGACTCCAATCCACCTGGTCATAACTACAACCCAGGGCCCTGGTCCAGGCCTATTTAGGCCTTGCTAATGAGGACATAGCCCTGAGGCCAGTGAGGTGAGGGCTGCGGGTCAGGAGTGATGGGCAGTGGCAGGGCTAGGGGGCTGAGGGGGGCAGGGCGGAGCCAGGGGAGCAGGACAGGGGGGCTGAGGCCTGGGACTGCTGCTTTCCTTCTGCTGTAACTGAAAGCAAAATGGTCCTGGGGCAGAGGAAGCCCTGAAGCAGGTGCTTCCGGGTGCTTTCCCCGGCCTCGGGCCCTGGGGGACCCCGTCGTTGGGGACGGGGAGCCGTGCTCTACAGCCAGGCTCCCCGGCCCTTTCCAGCCTGGTCACGGGCACTTCCGCCCTGTGCGGAGCCCAATGCGGCACAGCTGGGGGGTGGCCAGGCACCCGCATGGCTTTGGGCTGGGCCCCACGGGATCCCCCCCACCCCATGACCCCCCAGGCCCTCCCCCCTCCATGGCCCTGCCCTGCACCTCGCTGCAACCCCGCAGGTGAGTGGGCACCACCACTGCCCATGGGCCCTGGCCTGGGGGGGCAGGGTAGCACCCCTCTGGCTCCTCCCAGGGAGCAGCAGCTGGAGGGGAAGGAGTCCCCCCAAGTGAGGGCAGGAGGGGTCTGTGCTGCACCGTCTCTGAGCAGGCCTGCAGGAGTGAACGGGCTTATGGAGCACCCGCAGAGCTGGGCTGGCACTGGGTTGCGGGTTGGGAGTGAGGGACACTGAGTTCATGGCAGAGGGCTGTGGATCGAGAGTGAGGGGCACCTGCTTGGCTGGGGGCTGTGGGTCAGGAGTGAGGGGCACCCCCTGGTATGGGTCAGGAGTGAGGGGCACCATTTCACCCATTTTCGCCTCTTCTCTTTCCTCCAGCCTGGAGTCGGAGAATGGGCCGTGGGGGGGCCGGAGCCCACTGGAGCCGCAGGCGAGCCCAGGGCTGGTGCTGGCCCCAAGCTTCCCACAGAGCCAGCGGCGTGAGTCCTTCCTGTACCGCTCTGACAGCGACTATGACATGTCCCCCAAGACCATGTCCCGCAACTCCTCAATCACCAGTGATGCGTGAGTCCCCCCCCAGCCTCTCCCCTCCCAGCTCCCCCCCCCCCCCACACTGCCCCCCTCTCTTTCCCCCACAGCCACGCCGAGGACTTTATCGTCACCCCCTTTGCCCAGGTAGGTCAGGGTGGTGGGTGGGAAGATCGCGGAGGGTGGGAGTGGCAGGGCCACAGGGCCTGTGGGGGAGCCAAGCAACAGGGGTCTCAGCCCTCAGGGGGGCCCTGCCCCTGCCCTGCCCCCCAGCACTGATCTCCCACCCCCTCCTGCAGGTACTGGCCAGTCTGCGCAGCGTCCGGAGCAACTTCTCCATCTTGGCCAATGTGCCCACACCCACAACCAGCAAGTGAGTGACCCCCACCCCCCGGGAACTCCCAATCTGGCAGAGCTACCCTAAGATCACCCCAGGAGCTGGGCCTCTACTGTCCCCACACAACTGAGTGCCCCCTAGTGCAGAGGCATCCCGTGTGCCTTGCGGGGGAGTCAGGGGACCAGCGGGCACTGAGGTCATGTCGTTCCCCGCAGGAGGTCGCCCGTGGGCAGCCAGCCACCCGTTTGCAAGGCCACGCTGTCAGGTAATGGGGCACAAGGGGTTAATCCCCCCATCCCCCCTCCCTGGTTGGGTCTGGGTCACCCCAGTGTGGGGGGGGCACCTTTTGGTGCCCCCTCACCCCATGCAGTTAATTTTCACTGTGCTGGGATGTGCAGGGAGGCAGCCTCTGCCCCCGTACCTCCCCGCCTTGAACCCTCCCTCACTGGTCCCTGCCCCCCAACTCAGAGGAGACGTACCAGCAGCTGGCCAAGGAGACACTGGAGGAGCTAGACTGGTGCCTGGACCAGCTGGAAACCATCCAGACCTACCGCTCCGTCAGCGAGATGGCCTCCAACAAGGTGGGCACAGGGCGGAGGGGCAGTGCAGGCAGCCCCACTGTATTGTGGGTCACCTGGGTTGGGTGGTAGCAGTGGGATCCCAGGTCGGGAACTTGCATAGCTGGGCATGTGCCCACATGTGGAACAGTGCCTGTGGGGGTGTCCTGGCATGTGTGTGCCCTGCCCCTCCATGGTTGAGAGCCCACAAGCCCTGGTGCATGTGTGCATGTGGGCACCTGCTGCTGAGTGTGCAGGGGTGGGATATGTGCAAAGGTCTGAGGGCATGTGTGGGCATGACTCCATGTGTAAGTTCCTGACTGCATGTACAGGGGCATGACTGCTTGTGTGTGCATATTGGCATGGAAACAGCCCCCCCTTACAGCAGGGTTTGGGGCAGGGGCCTTTTGGGGGAGGCTGTGGAGGGGGCAGTGGCACCCCGTACTGGAGATGGCAGTTGTGGCTGGTGCAGGGACCGGTGGGGCTGGGGCACAGCTTGTCTGGATGTGCCATGGGACACATGGATTCTCAACCCAGGTGAAGGGTCCTGATGCCCAGGCCATGGTGGGGGAGTAGGGGGCTGGGAGCCCAGATGCCTGAGTTCTCTCCAGCTATAAGAGGGGAGTGGGATCTAGGATGGGGTTAGAGTAGGGAGGGTGGCTTCAAACCAGGTAGGGGAGAAGGCTGGGAGCTCAGATGCCTGGGTTCTCTCCAGCTCTGGGAGGGCAGGAGGGATGGGGGATCAGAGCAGGGGGTGGAGGGAGGGCCTGGGAGCCAGGACACCTGGGTTCTTCCGCCAGGCCCACCCCTCCCTATATCTGGGGGGGATGCCATGTCCCAGCCTTGCTGTCTCCTGGGGGGCAGTCCCTTTCTCCCCCATTCCTGGGGATCCCCCCACCCACAAGTGCACAGGCTCCTCCCCTGCCCACGCG
>NW_005842065.1:1979419-1981558 GCF_000455745.1 Alligator sinensis | reverse complement strand
GATGCCCCTGTTCCACTTCTTCTGTGATCCCTGTGCCAAGCCATGGCTGGTGGGCTGGTGGGATCAGGTAAGGGGATGCTGGGGGGGGCGCACAATGTAGGTTGGGGGGACTGAGGGTTGTTCTGGGGACCTTGGCAAGGTCCAGCGGAGGGGGGGTGGTGCTGGCACCATGTGTGGTGGGTGGGAGGGATGTCACGTCCTTCTAGCGACTGCACAATGTCACATCGGTGGCGCCGAGGCCCCTGCAGCCCCCGTGGGTCCCCAGCTGTCCTGGAGGCAGGGGCAGGGACAGGAGCAAGGTGGGGGGATGTGGGGCCTGGAGTGGGGGATATAGGCTGGGGTGGAGGTGGGTGTCCAGGCTTCTGTTGTTTGGAGGGTGCCTGTGCATCCAGGGGGGGGCTGGGCTGCGCGTGTGCATGCATGTGTGTGTGTGTGTGTGTGGTCAAGGAAGGCTGGGTTGTGTGTGTGTGTGCGTGCGCGCGCGCGCGCATCAGAGGTTGGGCTGTATGCATGTGTATGCGTGTGTGTGTGTGTTCAAGGAAGGCTGGGTTGTATGTGTATGTGTGTGTATGTCTGTCCAGGGGATGCTGGGCTCTGTGTGCGCATCTAAGTGTGTCTTTGAGTATGTGTGTGTCCGTGGGGGGTAGGAGAGAAGGGCTGTGGGTCTGCGTGCCTGTTGTGTGTGCATGTACGTGTACACGTATGTGCACCCAGGGCCTTGGTGTTGGGGGGTTTTGAGGCACGTCTCCTGCAGCTCTAGACATGTTCCTGGGGGTTGTTTTGTTCCTCCCCCGCCACTCCCTTCCCCCAGGCCTGGCAATGGCAGGAGTCTTGGCTGGGGTATGACATGGGGACAGGGCTGTCCACTGCTGGGTGTGGAGGGAGACCTGTTGCCTCACAGCCCCATCCTCCGTGATGCTGTGCCCCACACCAAGCCCAGCTGTCCCCACAGCCCCAGAGCCAGGGAAGGACCCAGGCATCTGGGCTCCCAGCCCTCCCTGCTCCACCCCAGCCCCCACTCCCCTATCTAAGAACACAAGTTCTGGAGGCTCCCAGAACCATTGCCTAGTTGGCCATAGTTTGTTGTGTGTGGGAGGGGTGGGGGGCATTGCAGGGGCCCCCTTTAACTCCTCACCTGCTACACCCAGCTAATGCCTGGCTGCTATGGGGCACTGGGCTGGCACTGCCAGGCCCAGGCCAGGAGTGGGGGGCCTTATGCAGCACCACCTTTGCCTGGGTCCCAGGAGGAGTGGGGAGGGGGGCTGAGACCCAATAGGGTGAAGGGAGGGGAGCAAATAGGATCTGGCAACACCTATCTGCTGGGACCCCTGTCTGTTCCCCTGCCACCACCCCCAGCCACACACACTGCTGGCTCCCAGACCCAAGTAGGCATGGTGGGGGTTAAAGCATCTTGAGGGGTGGGCAGCATGGCAGGGGTTAACACCCCCACAGGCTACAGCCTGGGGTAGAGGAGGATGGGGCAGTTGCTAAGGAGACTCCAGTCGCTATGGAGATGGGGCGGAGGGCTCTGATTGGCTGGTGAGGAGGAGGAGGAGCCCTCCCCTCTCCCCCACCAGACTGGAGTTGGGGGGATGCTCCCGGCTCTGGGGGAAGGCAGGGAGGCAGGTCCCCCCACACCGAGCCGCTGTCCAGCACCAGGATGAGTCACCGTGGGGCCTGTGCCTCAAGGACAAACGGGAACTTGCTGGCTGCCCACCCCGCATCTCGGGAGGGGAGTGGGACCTAGTGGGCAGAGCAGAGGGGTCTGGGAGCCTGGATACCTGGGTTCTATCCTGCACTGAGGAGGAAAGTGATTGAAGCTGGGGGGATGGGGAGCTTGGACATCTGGGTTCTCTCCTGGCTTGGGAAAGGAGTGATTGGAGGTGGGGGCATGCAAAACTTGGACCACCTGGGTTCTCTCCTTGGCTGTGGCCATGTAGGGGCGGGGGAAGGGGCGGCAGGTCTCCTGGGTTCTCTCAGTGACCTGAGGCTCCATCCATGGAGAGGGGACAGGACAGGGTCCCCCCAGCTCCTCCATCTGGATCTCAAGGGAACCCTGCCTAGTGGGGCAATTGGGGGAGGGGGGGCCCTCTGCAGCAGGCTGGTGGGGTGGGGCTTGCATGGGGGTTCATGGGGAAG
>NW_005842065.1:1963379-1979409 GCF_000455745.1 Alligator sinensis | reverse complement strand
TGAACCGTGAGCTGACCCACCTGTCCGAGATGAGCCGCTCTGGCAACCAGGTCTCCGAGTACATCTCCAGCACCTTCCTCGGTGAGGGCTCATGGGAGTGGGGGGGCCACCAGAGGCCTGGGTCCTCTCCAGCGCCCAGGGGGAGGGGGGGCACTGTGCTTCTTTGTCGGGGTCTGGCAGAGCTCCTCTTGCGCATGCACCCTCCCCTGCATGCATTCTCTGCTCTCCAACATGTGCCCCAATGCACATGCCCCAACATGCCTGTACACATGTGTGCTCTTCCATGCAGAACAGTTTTTTCACATGCAGCCTCCCCTGCACATGCACACACCCAGCTGACATGTGCACCCAGTGGCTGTGCCACCATGTGCATATGCTCCCTCATCCTGTTGCACATGGAGAAGTCCTGTGCACACCCCACTTCAGCACATGCTTTCACGGATGCCCTGCCTCTGTGCACATGCACACATACCTGTGTTCTCACACACATGAACATGATCTCACACTCCCTCCTGGGCTGCTGCCTGCCTGTCCTTGCACACATTCCCCCCACTGCCTCTGGCCTGAGTCAATGTTGATGTAGCACCATCAATGGGACCTTGTGAGCACTGGGGCCAGGGCCAGAGCTGAGCCTACGCGGCTGGGGCAGTGCCAGCCCTCCTCACCCTCCCTGCCCAGCCCTGCTCCTGCCCTCCTGGTGCTGCCTCTCAGGCCAGGGGCCCACTGCCTGGGTTCTCTCCAGCCCTGGGTGGGCAGTGGAGGTGGCAGAGTTGGGAGCCTGGACGCTTGGGTCCTCTGAGAAGTGAGGAGGCAAAAAGAGAGGGGGTCTTGCCCTAGCATGTATGCCTGTTTGTGCACCTGCTCACACATCTGGGCATTCATGGGTTTGCACAAGGGCTCCAGGCCACTCACCTGTCTTGATCCTGCCCCCCCCCAGACAAGCAGAACGATGTGGAGATCCCATCGCCGACCCCCCGTGACCGCGAGAAGAAGAAGAAGCAGCAGCCGATGGCCCAGATCAGCGGCGTCAAGAAGCTCACGCACAGCTCGAGCCTCAGCAACTCCAGCATTCCTCGCTTTGGCATCAAGACTGACCAGGAGGAGCTGCTCAGCAAGGTGAGCTGGAACTGTGGGGCAGGTGTGAGGGGCACCAGCAGGGCTGGAGGGGTGTGTGTGCAGGGGGTTGCAAGTTGGGAGTGAGGGGCACTGGCAGGCCTGGGGGCTGCAGGGCGGGAGTGAGGAGCAGTGGCAGGGCTGGGTGTATGCATGGGGCTGTAAGTCAGGAGGGGCACTGGCAGGGCTGGGGGCTATGGGGCAAGAGTGAGGGTCACCAGCAGGGCTGGGGGTTGCAGGGGGCTTCAGGTCAGGAGTGAGGGGCATTGGTAACCCACACCCCTGCTCTTCCTCTCCCCAGGAGCTCGAAAACTTGAACAAGTGGGGCCTGAACATTTTCCATGTGGCTGAGTTCTCCAACAGCCGCTCCCTGAGCTGTATCATGTACACAATATTCCAGGTATGTGCCTAGGCCTGTGGGGAGTGGGGAGGTACGTTCCCCCATCCCATCCCAGCAGAGTCCACCCCACCCTGCTCCACCCCACACTGGAGCTGGGACCCATCTGATGTGGTCTCCTGACAGTGAGGATGGCAGTCTGGACACCTGAGTTTTCTCCCTGCAGCTCTAGGAAGGGGTGTGGTCTAGTGAGTTAGAGGAAGTGGGGTGGGGAGCCGGGATGGCTGGCTTCTCTAGGAGGGAAGTCGGTTTGGGAGTTGGAGGGGGTGCTGTGAGCCCAGATGTCTGGGTTCTGCCCCAGCTCTGGAAGGGGAGCAGGGTCTGGAGATTAGAGAAGGGCTGGGGGCCTGTCCTGCTCCATGGCATCCCATGCCATGGCACTGCCAGGTCACAGCCCCCCCCCGGCTCCAATTCGTATCCAGGAGCGGGAGCTGGTGAAGACGTTCAAGATCCCGGTGGACACGCTGCTCACGTACGTCATGACGCTGGAGGATCACTACCATGCCGATGTGGCCTATCACAACAGCCTGCACGCCGCAGACGTCACCCAGTCCACCCATGTCCTGCTTTCCACCCCTGCCCTCGACGTGCGTGCAAGCTTGGGCTGGGGGGCTGCGGGTTGGGAGTGAAGAGCACCAGCAGGGCTGGAGGGGCAGGGTGCTGTGGGTAGGAAGTTGGGCAGGGGGTTGTGGGTCCTGCATCTCAGTTCTGCAGAGGGCATGGGCGGGGTGGCGGCCCAGATGCCTGGGTTCTGCTGCTTCCAGGTGCTGGCAGCCTATAGACATTGGCAGGTGGCCAAGGCCCTTCCCACAGGCCACCTGTCTGTGTTGGCTAAACAGGCACTGAGGGTGAGGTAGGGGCAGGGCCAGGTGGGATGTGGGTGGGGCTCAAACACTACTACCCCCAGGCTGTCTTCACCGATCTGGAGATCCTGGCTGCACTTTTTGCCGCCGCTATCCATGATGTTGACCACCCAGGCGTCTCCAACCAGTTCCTCATCAACACCAGTAAGTACTGGAAGGGGGGGAGAGGGGCTCCCCCTCAGGCTGTGTGCCTCTTGCCCTCACTTGTGCATGCAAACACACACATGTGCAATGTTCTATGCACTTCTGAACATGCTTGTGCACTCGCCTCCTCCCCCCACCCCATGCAAGCCACACTTCCTGCTCCAGCCCCTGCATGCAGCCCTGCCCCCAGCTAGGGCAGCCCCCACCCCGCAGAGAGAAACCCTGGTTTTCCCCATAGTTTCATAGTTGTTAGGTGCTGGAAGGGACCTTACAGATCATCAGGTCCAGTCCCCCTGCACCCGGGCAGAAAAGACTGCTGGGGTTAGATGACCCCAACAAGATGGGTGTCAAGTTGTCATCCCCCAGGGGGTCTTGGTGAATAGATGCTCCCCCAGGTCCTGATGTAGGCCCCTAATATACTTATAGGCTGCCACTAAATCCCCTCTGACTCTTCTCTTCTTCGGGCTGAACAGTCCCAAGTTTTTTAGTCTCTCCTCATATGACCTGATCTCTAGGCCTCTAATTATGCGCATGGCCCTCCCCAGACACCCTTCCCACCCCCCAGGAATCCCAGCCCAGAGCTCTGGGGACAGGGGAGTATGCAGGGGCTGTGTCCATACAGCTGAGGAGGAGTGGGGAGAAGACCCCCGAGCTTCCCCCCACAACGCTGCCCTGCACCCCCCAGACTCGGAACTGGCACTGATGTACAATGACGAGTCAGTGTTGGAAAACCACCACCTGGCCGTGGGCTTCAAACTGCTGCAGGAGGAAAACTGCGACATCTTCCAGAACTTGAGCAAGCGGCAGCGCCAGACCCTGCGCAAAATGGTCATCGACATGGTGAGGGGGTGCTGTTAAGCAGGGAGAGACCAAGGTAGGGGAGACCTGTGCCCCCCCTGGGTGTATGGGCAGTCAGTGTGTAGCTGAAGCTAAGCAGTGCCTGGCAAGTTCCATGCCTGGGTCAGAGACCACATTGGCTGCTCTCTCTCTTTCCCCCTTGCCCTTCCAGGGCTTCTCTGAGGAAGAGGCAGGGTCCAGTTCCCAGGAGTCCCCAGGGGTCTCACTTTACAGCCATGCCTGGAGCAGGCACTGAGGAGTGGGTTTTGAGGGCTGACCCTAGGTCACTTCCCTCTGCTGGAGGTTCTTCCATATGGTTTAGATCAGTAGCTGGGAGGGAGCAGCCCTGCCAGGGGCCTGGGGGCCTAGATACCTGGGTTCAATCCCAGCTCTAGAAGTGGGGTGAGGAATCTGGCAAGTTAGAACACTGCGGGGCTGGAGTCCTGGATGCCTGGGCTCTTTTCCTCAGCCCCTTGAAGCAAGTGGGGTATAATGTGTAAAGCAAGGGGAGTGATGGTTCAGATGCCTGGGTTTCATCCCAGCTCTGGGGATGGGACTAGCAGGTTAGAGCTGGGGGAGATGGCAGCCAGGACTCCTAAATTTTCTCTCAGCTTGGAGTGTGGCAGGAGCAGGCTGGCGGGTTAGAGCTGGGGGGCTGAGACTGGCAGTGTGGGGTGATGGTCTCCTTCCACTTCCCTCTCACTCTGCCCTCTCTCCCCCACACCCAGGTCCTGGCCACAGACATGTCAAAGCACATGAGCCTCTTGGCCGACCTCAAGACAATGGTGGAGACCAAGAAGGTGACAAGCTCAGGGGTGCTGCTGCTGGACAACTACACCGACCGGATACAGGTGGGGCTGGCTCAGAGACTACCCCCACCCAGCCAGGACTGCCCATTTCCCCCTTCCTTCCCCAAAATTAGGCCTACCCCCTCCACCCTTGACAGCCTGGATGCATGCACATTCCCCTTGGCCCCTCAGTCTAGCCAGATAGTGCTGTGGGTCTCCTGGCAGGGGAGCAGTGGTGACGGGCACCCCTGACACCTGCCCCTGGCCCAGGTGCTGAGGAACATGGTGCATTGCGCGGACCTGAGCAACCCCACAAAGCCACTGGAGCTGTATCGGCAATGGACGGACCGCATCATGGAGGAGTTCTTCCGGCAAGGTGACAAGGAGCGGGAGCGCGGCATGGAGATCAGTCCCATGTGCGACAAGCACACGGCCTCCGTGGAGAAGTCCCAGGTGTGTGTGTGGAGGGGTGGGGGGACAGGGCCTCTGAGCAGCTCAGACCCACCCTGACTGGGATCAGGGCCATGTTGGGTGCAGTACAGGCCCCCCAAGCTGAGATATGTGGGCCCCAGGCACTGTACAGACCTCCCAAGCTGAGATTGAGGGGTGCTGGGATGCTATATAGGCCCCACAGACTGGGATCAGGGCCTCCATCTTGCCAGTCACTGCCATGTCCCCATATCCTTCAGCCTCTCTGACCCTTTCAGACCTGTGTGACCTGCCCACATCTGGGTGCTGGACCCAGGTGTCTGCCCCCAAGCCCT
Source organism: Alligator sinensis (assembly GCF_000455745.1). Lineage (NCBI taxonomy): Eukaryota > Metazoa > Chordata > Crocodylia > Alligatoridae > Alligator > Alligator sinensis. The sequence goes on along the minus strand of NW_005842065.1, from coordinate 1,974,503 downwards.
GTGTGACCTGCTTGCAGCCAGATGTGGGACCCAGGCATCCAGGCTCCCTGGCTGATCCACCACCTCCCCACTGCCCTCAGGTTGGCTTCATCGACTACATCGTGCACCCCTTGTGGGAGACATGGGCTGACTTGGTGCACCCGGACGCACAGGAGATCCTGGACACGCTGGAGGACAACCGAGACTGGTATCATGGCATGATCCCGCAGAGCCCATCGCCACCCCCAGAGCCTGGCCCTGGCGTCGACCCCACGCTCGACAAATTCCAGTTCGAGCTGACACTGGAGGAGGAAGCCGAGGCTGAGGACTCAGACCTGCTCAAGTGCAGCCACCCCCTGCCTGGCACCGCCCTGGAGCCCCTGGGCCCTGGGGACCAGGAGAAGGATGGGAACACGGGACAGGACACAGCCAAGCCCGGGGGCTCATGACTCAGGGTTTGGCCCGCCCCAGCCCATGGGGCAGAGACTGAGGCCACAACGCTGCTCTCCTCTGTCTGGATCTTTCTTTTTATGGTTTTTTTTTTGTGTTCCGGCTCCGGTTCCGGGCTCTAGCCTCTGGCTCGGGTTCCTGCTCTGGTTCTAGCTCCAGTTCCGGCTCCAGTTCCACATTCTGGTTCTAGCTCCGACTCTAGCACGTGGTTCTAGCTCCAGTTCCATTTCCAGCTCTGGTTCTTGGTTTTGGTTCTAGGTCCAGTTCTGGTTCCCAGTTCCAGTTCTGGGGGTTTTTATCGTCTCTTTTTCTTTTTCGTTTTTTTTTTAAAAACTTTGGAAAAAGGAAAAAAAAACAGGAAAAAAAACCAAAATGGAGAACACGACAAAAAGGGAACACGCACACGCACGCACATGCGTGAGCCTGCGCCCACGCACTCACACACGCCAACTGTAGAGGTGGGACCCCCCCGCCCCCCGGCACTCTGGACACTTCTTGTTTCAGTTGTTAGTAAGGTTTGTTCCTGCTCCTGCGTGGGGTGGGGATTGGGAGGATCCCTGAGCAGCTCCCCCCCAACAACCACACCCCCAAGCCATGTCCAGCCCCAGAGATGCTGATTTTTAAACTGAGTGTGGATTGATGCTGGGGTGTGGGGAGCAGCCACTTAGACCTCTCTCACCCTCTCCCCCACCCCAGCCTCTGAGCAGTCCCCTCAGACCCAGTGCAGTGCCTTGGGCTGCCCCCCACCCCCTTAACACCTCTCTTTTTCTCCCTTAACTTATGGGGAGGGGGGTCCCTGGGGGAGGGTTTAATCTTTTCCTTCCCTTTGCAGTGGTGAAGCGTCTGAGAATTGATCTTGGAGCGGGAACACCCCCCCATGCGGGGCAGGGTCTGTTCTCAAGGGTGACACCCCCTGCCCCCCCATGCCACAACGTGGCCCCTCTCCTCCCCCCCTCCCCGCCAAGTCTTCCTGTCTCTGTCTTTTTGCACAAACCTGGCAATACGGCCACAGGGGACGAGTGAGAACAGCAGGAACCCCCTGCCCTCCCCATGGCCCCCTGCAGCTCTCCAGTTTGCCCTGACTTTTGCCTCATGATCAAGCCAAGATCCCATCCCTGCCCCCAGCAGACCCCAGCCCCTGCCCCACAGAATGCCCCTGCCCAGTGCCTCCCTCCCCTCAAGAGGAGCTCCAGGCCTTGTCCCCCACATCCCTCTTCGCTGCTCCAGCCTGGCTTAACCAGGGGACTTGGGGAACACATTCCCGCCAAGTCAGTGTAGCTGGATGCCCCCATGCAGCAGGCAGGGGGAGTGGGTGCCCAGTGCCCCTGGGGTCTAGCTGGAGATATTTGGAGGGGGGATAGTGAGGCCACAGCTGGGCCCCCTCCTTGGGGCAAAAGGTCAGTGCAACCCCCACAGGGCACCCAGGCCCTGACCTTCCCCCCAAGCTCTTGAAGCCATGTCCCTCCTTTGCATGGAGAGGCAGCCCTTGCCCTATTCTGTCTGGGCCAGACCCCCCCCCCAATGCATCCCCACTAATTAGGAGTGAAGCAATAATAAGCCCCCCTGCCCCACCCTGCTTCATCCAGCTTGCCACCAAAGCATCTCCATGCCAAGCCCCTGTTCCCCCAGCGCTCTCCTCCAGGGCTGCTCCCCCCATAACACAGTACTGTAGCAATCAATGTGTCTGCTCCAGCCTCCCTGGAGGGTGGGGCTGGGGGGGTCCCCATCCCCCCTCCCACCCTTCCCACCGTAGAGCTTTTATTTTTGTATGCGGGTCGGTCCGTGTGGGGCCGGGGTCGCCCTGTACATACTGTGAATAGCCACTGTAAATGACCCCCCTGGGAGAAGGGAATGCCCCCCTCATGGGGGGGCAGGGCTGGGGGAGCAGTGCTACCTGCACCCCCTGCCTGCCCCCCACACCTCTTGTACAGACCCCCCCACCATGTACCATACACCCCCCCTCCTGGGCACCGTCTGTCCTCCGTCACAATGTCCTTGCAATGTTCGCCCCTCTCCAGCCGGTCACAATAAAAGCCAGGAGGAATGGACTCGCCTCTGATTGCTGGGGGGTGCAGGGCAGGGGGCACAGGTGTGCACCACCAGGGGGCAGGTTGGGCAGGGCAACAGGGGCCAGCTGGGTGGGCAGGCAGGGCAGGGGCTCTAGGTGTGCAGGGTGGGGGCAGGGACTGTACCACCTGGGTTTGCAAGGGGGTGGGCAGCACAGTGTACCACCTGGACAGGGTGGGGGTACAGACATGTGCCACTTGGGCAGGGAGAGGCACAGGTGGTGACCATCCAGGTGTGCAGGGCAGGTAGGGGGACCATGGCTATGTACCACCTAGGGATGCAGGCTAGGTAGGGAATGTGGAGAGGAGGAAGGGGGACACAGATATCACCTGTGTGTGCAGGGCACAGATACACAACAGCCCAGCTACACGGTGGGGGGAGGGGGTCCCCTTAACTGTGCCCCTCCTGCCCACTGCCCCAGCCTGGAGCTAAGGATGAGCCCTCTGCCAGCCCAGACCCAGCGCTGCAGCCAGAGAAGACACCAGTAAAACACCCTCCCAAAGAAAGAGCTACTACCCCTGCCAGCCTTCCCTAAGGTGATCGGTACCTGCCCATAGGCCCGGCCAGCCAACCCTATACAAGCTCCACGGCCCCCTATAGGTCCAGTTGCCCTTTAGGTAGGGTGCAGGGGGCACCTACAGCACGGGCTCCCCTATGCACGGTGCAAGAGGCTCCTATAGGCCCGAGTTCCCCTATGCACAATGCAGGGGGTATCTATAAGCCTGGCCCCCCTATGCACGGTTCAGGGGTACCTATAGGCGTGGGGTCCCCTATGCACGGTGCAGAGGGTGTCTATAGGCCCGGGCTCCCTGCAGGGTGCCGCGTGTTCTGCTGCCATCTGGTGGCAGTCGACTGTGATAACACCCCTGTCAGAGGAAAACAGTTAGCGCATGCGCTTTCAGCCCGCTGACAGCGGAAAACGCACAGGCGCAGTCTGACCCGGCACAAGCAGGGACGCACAGTGAATGCGCAGCGGTCGCTGGCCGCTAGTGGCGTTCGAAGGCGCCAGTGCTGCTCATTGGGCGGCGCGGAACGCAGGCGGCCAGTGGCGTGGGTGGGAGGGGAGGGGCTGCACTCCCATTGGGTGGTGCGGGCTGCTGGCAGCCAATGACATGGCGCAGGGGGTAGGACGAGGGGCAAGGCTCCCCCTCTGAGGTGCGGCGGTGGGAGCATATAGGGTCGGGGTGCAGCGGTGAGTGCAGGGCACCGGGATCGGGATTCTCATCCTCCATCCCGATCAGGTATCTCTCCTCTTCTGTGCGGGAACCCCGCGTTTCCGGGACCCCCCCCCCCCCAATCCCCATTTCCGGTACCCTTGGCGGGTATCCCCACTTCCGGTTTCCCTCCCCCAGCCGGGCCAGAAGCTGGATTTCTGGTCCCCTCCTCTTCACCCCCAAGGTCCCTGCCTGCCGCCCCCAAACCCCGTGGGTCAGACCCCTCCCCCGAGCCCCCTCTTTCCTTGGGTCTGGAGGTGCCCAGATTAGGGTTTTGCAGGCAGGACAGGGGGCCTGGTTTCAAGCCTTGTCCTGGGGTGTCAGCTCTCCCATTCTTCATCTTGGATCAGAGGGGCCCTAGACAACCCTACTCAGCAGAGCCAGCTAAGCTGTGTCCCCTGCTAGCCCCGAGCCTGGGGAGGGTGAATGAGAGGCTAGCACCAGGGGGACTGCTCCCCTGCTCTTCAGCATGCACTCTAACAGCCCTGCCAATGTTTTATTGCAGACCCAGCAGGGCCACAGCCCCTGGACACCTTGCTCTGCACAGGTGACATCCCTGCCAGAGCATAGGGAGTGCTGGGACGTAGCTTGCAGGTGGGTGAAATGGGCTGGGGGAGTTAATCTCCTTCCTGGATGAACTCAGCTGAGGCTCTGGGTAGAGATGTGGGTGGGTTGGATGTGGGGCCTGAGCTGGGGGAGGTGCCTGTCAGCTAGTAACCCAGCCACCCCACTTGCTGGGAGCCCAGGGGGCTGGGCTGGGGGGGGTCAGGGTTTGTGCTCAGACCCACTGCAGCTGCTTCCATGGGCTCCCAGGGCTACACATTGGGGTCTCCAGCACATTCCTTCTTGAACCAATCTGCAGACCAACCGCATCAGGCTGGGAGCAGCCAGGATAGGACCCAGGGTGCACTCAGCTTCAAACCCCTGTATCCCCCAAGTGCTTGGAACTAATTCCTGGGGCTCATCCAAGCTGCTGGTGTGAGGCATGGGCAGGGTGGGAACTATAGCAGAAGCTGTACTCACCCCCCCTGCCTCCCACAGGGCTGGAGCCACGGGAGGGGGCAGGGGCAGCTATGCTCAGTGAAGGGATGCAGGAAATGGAGGTCATCAGCACAATGCTGCTGAAAGTGATGGCATCTGGGCGTGTGGAGGCCCAACTGCACCACAGCCTTGAGCAACAGGAGCGGGTGCTGGATGAACTCCTGGACACGCAGGCCACTGCTGCCCAGCTTGTGAGAGGTACAACCCCCCCCCCCCCCCCACAGCCCTCCTTGAGGGTCCCCCACGCCCCGCTGCAGCCCCCCCCCCCAGCCATATCAAGGATACTTGGCCTCTGCTGGGAGCCCTGAGGTCTTCTGCGCATGCATGCGTGTGTTGGGGGCATAGTGGTTCGAACAGGCAGGTAGGGCAGGGCAGCCTGGACACCTGGATTTTCTCTTGGCCATGGGACTAGCCCTGCCAAGGATGCCCAGCCCCTGCTAGGAGCCCAGATACCTGGGTTCTCTCCCAGCTGTAGAAGAGGGGATGGCGGAGTGGGGACTAGTGGCTAGAGCAGGATGGAGGTGCTAGACATCTGGATTCTGTCCCTGAAGACCTCATGGTCACGGAGGAGAAAGTAGCCCATCAGCTTCTGGCCAAAGAGGAGGAGTTGCAGCGCTGCCTCCAGCGGGTCCAGGCTCTGGAAGCCGATGCACAGGCAGCCACTGAGGAGGGCACAAGGCTGCAAGCCAGCATGGCATATCCTTCCCTGGTGGGGTGCAGGTGGGGCTCTGTGGGTTGTGGGGAAGGGCCCAGCCACAGAGGCGGCTCCTTCACTGCCTGGCACAGCACTGTGCATGGAGCTGGAGCAGCTGCGGGAGGAGATGCAGCGCCTGGACCAGGATGTGCAGGAGGATGCCAGTGCTGTCCCACCAGCCACGTGAGTCAGGGGCAGGGATGGGGGGTGAACAAGCAGGGGTGGCACCAGGTCCCCTCACCTGCCTGCAGGAACACTGGGGCTGGGCCCCCAGGCAGCACTCTCCTCAAGGCCTGGCTCAGCCCCTGTAGCTACAGGCAAGCCACTCCTGCTGCCACCCCTACCCCACCCTGTGCGCGCAAGCTGACACTCCCCATCCCAGGTACACAGCCCAGCTGTACTATAAGATCAGCCGCATCGACTGGGACTATGAGTGTGGCCCTGTGCAGGTTAAGGGCAGTATCCTTTCCTGTTGGGAGGTGGGGGGGTTCACCACCTCCCCTTTCCCCCCAGCTGCTGCACCCTGAGTTTCCTCAACCCCACCCCCCTCCAGTTCATTACGGTCCAGCCATCGCACAGCCTATCAGTATTGACAGCAGCCAGCACTCGCGCAGCTTCGTCGCCGACTACCTGTGGAGCCTGGTGGACACAGCCTGGGATGGGACAGGTGTGGGGAGGGCTGGGGGTCACAGTGCCCCCCAAGGGCTACCCCTTGCCAGTGCAAGTGGCTCAGGCTAATTGCAAAGGGGTTTATTGGTGTCATGGTGAAAATCAGATCATTAAACAGCCAGGTCCAGTCCCACAGCCTCATGCCTCTTGGGAGCTGGGGGGGCATCCTGGGGACTTCCAGGCCCTGAGAAAGGAAAGAGGCCATGTTCCCCAGCATCCTGGTTTGTGCCTGGGGGTGCTCAGTCTGGTCCATGTCAGTCAGGGCCTGTCTCTGTAGTCCTGCCCCGGGGCCAAGGGGGCTACATACAGCACTACCAGCAGGCAAAGGGTCCAGAGAGCGACGCCGCCACGGGGGAGGGCACCCAGAGGCTCCAGGGGCACTGGGAGCTCTGCATTGACAGCCCCAGCCCCTCCCCGGCCCAACCGCGGTGGCGTCGCCAGTGCTAGCAGTGGCAGCCGGGCTGATCACGGCAGGGCTCCATGGTGACAGCCACCCCCACGCCACTGCGACCCGACGTCATGCATGTCACCTCGGTCCAGGTGTCAGTGGCTGGGTCATAGCACTCCACGCTGTCCAGGAATGTGTGGCCATCATAGCCGCCTGCCAGGCAGAGATAGGAGATATGGTCAGCACCAGGCCTGGGCCACACCCCACAACCCTGCACAGGAACCTCTGGGGTCACAGATGAGTCAGACTGGCAGGGTGCTTGGGGTGGGGTCACCTTCAGCTGCAGAGACAAAGCCCCTCCTGGCCTGTGGGTCCAGTCCCCCTGACCCCAGCAACAGCCAGGCCCAAGAGCCGCAAGTTTCACGCCTAGGACCCAAGCCCAGGGATGGCAGCATGGTACTGGGAGAGACCAGTGTCTATGGCTGCCTGGAGCACCCTCCCCACCAGCCCAGGCACAGAGTCCCCCACAAAAGCAGCTCTTGGGGAGGGGTGGGGGGCGGGGAGGGGCTCACCCAGCACATAGATCTTGCCCTGGTACGTGGTGACGCCAAGGGCGCTGCGCCGGTGCCGCATGGGAGCCACAAAGGTCCAGGCATCAGCCTCCACATCGTAACGCTCTGTGCTGTTGAGCTGATCTGTGCCATCATAGCCCCCCATGGCATAGAGGCAGTTGTTCAGGGCACAGGTGCCTGGGGGAGCACGGGGTGGGGGGAGTCAGGGCTCTGCACCCTGCCCCCACCTTCCCCTGCCCCCCCCCCCCCCCCTCCCCCCCCCCCCCCCCCCCCATCAGCTCCCTGTCCCTGCTCACCAGCGCCACTGCGGATGGTATTCATGGGGGCGATAGGATGCCACTCGTTACGCTCGGGGTTGTAACACTCAGCCGAGCGCAGCCGGGCACTGCCATCAAAGCCACCCACAGCATAGAGCAGTCGGTTGAGCACGGCCACACCCACCCCGATTCGCCTTGTCTGCATGGGTGCCGCACGCTCCCATGCATCACACTCCGGGTCATACCTGCAGTACAGGGAGACAGGGTCAGGGCCTGGGAGGTGGGGGTGGCAATGAAGCCAGGCTGAGCTGATGCCTTCCTGGGACTGGGGTCTTTGGAGCCAGCTCCCCTCAAACTCTGCCCTTGCTCCCTTCCTATTACCCATACACACAGACTCTACTTCCCCCTTGAGTACCCAGATGCCTTGCTCCCTCACTCCCACCAGGACCCCTGGTTTCCCCCCACTCCAGCAGCTGGACACCTGGCTCCCCTCCACCTCTGTCCCTGCTTCCCTAGGCCAGGACAGCTTGCTCCTTGCCTTCTCTCTCCTGCACCTGGATGCTTGGCTCCCCTTGCCCGCCCCTCCTTCTCTATGCCAGGTCCCTAGCTCCCATCCCCAGGGCCCACTGGCAGCTCTCAAGTTGGGCCAGGACCAGGACCGCCCTGACCTCTCAACGCTGTCATGGTGGACACAGCCGTGGGAGCCGCCGACAGCGTAGATGAGGCCGTCAATAACGCCGACACCGATGCGGTTGCGGGGAACACTCATGGGGGCACAGGGCGACCACTGGTTAGTCATAGGGTTGTAACAGTCAAGAGCACCTGAGTCTGTGTTGCCATCAGGGGAGTTGTTGCGCCCACCCACGGCGTACAGCAGCCCCCCCACAGCACAGCTGGCCAGCCCACTGCGGGGCACCTCCAAGTCAGCCAGCCGCAGCCAGGCACCGTCGTGGGGGTTGTAGGCCTCCAGGAATCCAAGGGACTGGCGGTAATATCCACCAACTGCGTAGATGAGCTGGCCCACCTTGGGCGTCCGGCTGGGCAGGCGCTGTGTGGGCTTGTGCAGCGTCAGGTCCTGGAAGATCTGGGCCAGGTAGTCTTGGCAGCGTGTGTCACCCTGCAGCACCTCACACTCGCGAAGCTGTAGCTGCAGGAAGCCAGGACTGAGCGCGTGGCAGCGTACAGCACGCAGCAGCGCCTGCACATAGGGGCGCCGACTGGCGCAGTCATAACGCACCCAGTCAATGCAGGCATGGAAGACCTCAGACTCACAGCGCACGTTCAGCTCATCCCGGCTGATCAGCGTCACCAGCTGACAGTGTGACAGGTTGAAGAACTCCTCCTGCTTTGCCACCTGTTAACAGTGGGGGCATGATGAGGACACTGGGGACACCAGCCCTGTGCGCCCCCCCACCCCAGTTCTGGAGGTATGTGGTATACAGAGGCCCAGGTCCAGCCCCCACTGCCCTAAGGGGGGCACTGAGAGGACTTGAGATGCCCATAGGGGCAGTGGGAGGTCAGGGCATCTTCTCTCCTGCTGTCTTGATACCTCTGTCTCTGCAGATACTCTGAGTGCTCCCGTCCCCCAGCTGTGGCCCACCTGTGCCCACGTTCCCCCATCCTGACTCCAGGCTACTCCAGCCTTACTTTCTATATGAGTCTGGTTGCCCCTTGTCATGGCACATCACTAGCCCCCCCCTATTACCTCCATGGGGAGGTACCCAAGAGGCAGCCCCTTGCTCGGCCCTGCCTGGGTCAGCGACCAGGGGGTGCGACACTGACCAGAGCAGGCTGCATTCCACCCCAAACCAAGGAGGGAGTCTGGCCAGAGCCAGCCCCTCACCCTGGATCCTCCCAGACATGGAGTGGAGTCTGTTTCTATTGTGTTAGGGCTGTCGACTCCCGGCAACCCCACCACGACCCTCCCCTCCCCTCCCGAGAGATGTACTTACTGGGAGCCCCTTCCCTGCCTCCCACCCCTCCTCACCTGCCCAGAGTGCATGGAGTTGTACTCGCCGCAGCCCCCTCCTGCCCCCTGGAACCCTCCTGCCCTGCTCTTCAGCCCCCCCTGACCTCTGCAAAGTGCCTGTAGATGTACTCCCGCGCCCGCTGATGCAGCTCGCTGCAGTCAATCTGCTCGGCAAAGTTGGCGATGCCAATGGCATTGCTGGGGTCTAGCTGTTGGGCCAGGAAGTCAGCACAGGCGCGGACCACGCTGTCGATCTGGTACATGACGGCACCATTCATGACGTGCAGCACACAGCGCTCACCCACAGCAATGGAGGCTGTGTAGGCAAATTCAATGAGACGCTCCATGACCCGTGGGTGGATGCCCTCGATGGGCACCACCTCCATGCCCTGTTCCCGCAGCCCTGCTGTGAACATGGCACGGAAAACAGGGCTGGATGAGGCCAGCACCACTTTGTGGGCCTGGAAATCAGCAGGCGGCGCATCGCGGTAACGCACACGCAGTGTCACATCGCAGAGCTGCTGGCTCAGTCGTAGCTCATTCATGATGGCCAGCGCTTGGCATGGGTGCTCATCCAGTGTGTAGCTAAAGGAGCGTGGCCCTGCCGGTGATGGTGTCACCTCTGCCTGGCACTCAGGTGCATACATCTTGGCAGCTCCAGCGGAGGTTGGCTACACAGCTAAGGACAGTACTGTGGAGCTTGGGTGCTGGATGGTGCCGTCAAACCTGCAGGGGAAGAGGGAGGGGGTTAGAAGGGGGACCTCAAAACTGCTCTCCCACTGAAACCAGGGGAAGCCCAAATCTGCCACTGTTCCCCCACCCCAGGTCCTGGAGTGTGAGGGCTACAGCACACTGCCCAAAGTGGGAATAGGGGACCCAGATGTCTGGGAGGGGGGTAGGGCCCAGTAGCTGGTAGACGTGGGGGCCTGGATGCCTGGGCTCATTCCTAGTTCAGGAACAGCAGTAGGACCCAGGGGGGTTGCTGGGAGCTTGGACACCTATGTTCCCCTCACTCTGGGTCCTAGATCACCCTGTCAGGTTGGTTTCAGGGAGGACCCTAAACCTGCCCCCCACCTAGAACCAGGGGGACCACAACCCTGCTCCCCCTCCCTGAAACCAGGACAGGACCTGTCTGGCACCCTTAATCACCAGGCTGGCCTCACAGTTTTGACCTGTGGGGACACTGCATCCTGGGTGACTGGGAGTGCAGGCCCAGCAGTTAGGTGCATTATGGTAGCAGCCCCCCAACCACCTTCAAAAGGCAGGGCTGTCCCATAGCCCCAGGCACTGGGCAGACCCCCCATGCCAGTGGTTCCCCCTGGGCTGAGCACCACAAGCCCTTCACTGGGACTGTTTCCCCCCCAGTGTCAGGGGCTGCACCCAGGGCCTTGGCTCCCCAAACCCCCTCCCCCACTGCCTCCAGGCTTGGACTAGGCGCCCTGGTCTCCGTTCCACCATGCTGGAACCAAGGGGACTCGCTAGCAGGCAGGAGCAGTACCGGGCCCGTGACACAGCCGCCCTGCCAAGGGTGGCGCCTATCTCCGTCTCCTCCCCAGAGCCCTGGGCCGGTACGGGCTGGCGTAGGGAAACTGAGGCACGCTCGCAAGAGGGCGAAAACATGGGGCCCAGTGTCCCCGCACTCCCCTCCCCAAACCAGCGGAGAACCCAGGCATCCAGGCTCCCAGCTCCCCGCCCCAGGCCCTGCTCCCCTCCCACCACGGCGGACGGAACCCAGGCGTCCGGGCGGGGGCGGGGCCGGGCCGGACCCCCACTCCGGCGAGCAGGGCGCGATAACGTGTTGCAGCCGAGGGGCGACCCCCACTC
>NW_005842065.1:1961783-1963215 GCF_000455745.1 Alligator sinensis | reverse complement strand
GGAAGCGGCAGCGCCAACGTTCGGCTCGGACCCGGGCTCGGACCAGGCTGAAGTGCCGCATCCGCTTGTGGGAGCGAGGGGACCCCTATTGCCACCCCAGGACGGGAGGCGGCGGGGAGGAGAAGGGTGGGCGAGCGAGCTCCTAAGCTTCTGCCCACCGCCCTGCCCGGAGCGCTGCTCGCTGCTCCGCCAAAGTGGGGGGAAACTGAGGCACGGGGCGCCGCCGAGGACTCCTCCGTGACTCCGGCTCTCTTCCTCCCAGGCTCCGCGCTCTACTCCCGGAGTCCGGGATGGGTGTGCACTGGTGTGTGTTGGAGTTTAGGCTGCTGCTGGGATTTAGACACAAGGGGGGCGGGGAGGGGTTGTGAGGTCCCAGCTCTGGGGGGAACCTCAGTGCTGAGATGCAGCCACCTCTAGGGTCGGCCGAGGGCAGGGAGGAGAGTTGGCCCCTGTCCCGGGGGTTTCCATTACCGCCTGGAGCTGAATTCCACTGGGTTGGGGGGAAGGCACCACCAGCCTTGAGTGCTGCCCCCCCCCCAATGGCTGAGGTTCCCCCCAGAGCAGGGGTAGCTGAGCCTTGTCTCCCACCCCAATACACAGCAGCAGGAAGCTATTATCCCCCTCACACCAGCCTTGGGTGGGGGGGTCATCCCTGCACCCTCAGAGCGGGCCTGGAAGGGGACATAAGCACCGTTTCCCACATAGGCAAACAGGTATGACAGGGTATGGAGGTGGGGCCAGCTGAGGCTGGAAGAGCAGCATCCCCCCACCCCAGTCCCCCTGTGACAATTCAATAACAAACCCAGGATTTTATTAAACATCCATTCAAAGCCATTAAAGGGGAGGGGAGTGGGGGGACAGATTAGAGCAGCATCAGCCCGACCCCCTACCCCCACAAGACAGACACAGGGGGCTGCCCCCAGGGGAGCAGGGGTAAAGACCAGTCCAGTGGGCAAGGGGCAGGACCCCACCTATTGCTTTGGCCACCAGGGAGCACAAGTCCAACCCCCACCCCGAGCCTGGACAGACAAAGGGACACTGGAGAGACCAGTGTGGGGTGAGGGGCTGTCAGGGACCCCGCTTCTTGGGCTCAGCCACCAGGGAACACTCATGGGGGCAGATCCAGCACCAGCCCCTTCTGCAGGACAGACAGACAGATGCAGGAATAAAGACCAGTCCAGAGGGGGTGCTGTCTGGGGCCCCCCACTATTGCTTCAGCCACCAGGAAGCACCGCAGGGTAGCAAGGCAGCTGCAACTGCCCCCTGCCCCAGCATGGTTCCCCGTAGATGGGGGGCAGGAGTCCAAGAGGGGGCAGAAGTCTGGGAGGATCTCAGATGAGTCGCTCCTCAGGGGGCAGTTTGAGGTGGGGGCTGGGCCCGACGCGGGCACCCGCCTGCTCCTCGCTGCTAGGTCGGTAGGTGGCCTCTGTCT
>NW_005842065.1:1959830-1961648 GCF_000455745.1 Alligator sinensis | reverse complement strand
GTGGGGGGTCCCCGCCCCCCCCCCCCAGCTTCATCTGAGGTAGGACCCAGAGCCCACCCCCACTCCCTGCACCCAGTCTCCAGCCCAGTCCCCTCCTACCCTAATCCCGCCTCCCCCCCGCCCCATACCCCTGTTCACTCACCGTGAGCCCTGAGGAAGCAGCTGGACCATCTGTGCGGTTACTGCTGGTCGTGTTGGCCTCTGGGTTGGAGGGAGGCAAAAGGAATGAAGGGGTTAATCCGGGGGGGTGGGAAATAAACAGCCATGAAGAGGCATGTGCTGGGGCAACCTCCCCTCCCAGGCAAGGCGGTGCTGTGCCTGGATCCACCCCCTCAAGATGCAACCAGCTCTGGGGTGGGGCAGCCGCCCAGGGGAACAGAAAGTGAAGGATCCCCCCCCCCACCTCAGCTGGAGGCAAGCAGCGCACACCCTGCCCCACCCCAAGGGACAGGTGCCCCCAACCCTGCCACCCCCCATAGAACCCAGACATCCTGCCCCCCCCACCTCACCAGCTCTGCCACACCCACCTGACGTATGGCCGAAACTTCCAGGTCTTGAGCAATGGATAGGCTGGTCAGGCCTGATACCATCCTGCAGTTCTTGAGGGACCCACCTCCCTGGAGAGCCCAGGTGTCTGGCCTCCTGCACTATGCCACCCCCCCCCAGCAATCAAACCATATCCCCAAAGTGGTAGAGTGGAGAACCCAGGCAGCCTGGCTCCCATGTCCCCCTGCTCCCCCCCAGCCGACCCCCCCCCCCCCCCCCCCCCCCCCCCCCCCCCCCCCCCCCCCCCCCCCCCCCCCCCCCCCCCCCCCCCCCCCCCCTCACAACTGGAACACAGGGAACCCAGGTATCCTGATACCCCGCCATGCCTGGGAAGTGGGGGTTGGGTATTTACACAGGGGTCCATGGAGGGGGTCCACCTGCTTGGGCAGAGCCTCTTTGTGCCTCACCCAGTTGCCCTACCCGGCCCTGCTACTGACATGCAGCCACCTCTGGGGTGGGGCAGTGGCAGCCACATAGCACAGAGAAAGGGGTGGGGGTCCCTCCTCCATCCAGGCCCATTTCTCTGGCCCCAGGTGCAAGGCACTGTACGTTTTCTTCCTCCCCTCTCCCATGAGCAGGCCCCTAACCCAGCACCTCTGGGGTGGCCCCAAGCTGCTGCTGGCTCTGGTGTGGAACAGGGCAGCTGCACAGCATGAAGTCAGCTCATCCTAACTTGCAGGTACCCCTCCAGACCCTGGCCCTCATCCCCTCCCCTCCCTCTGCCAGGAAGAGAACCCAGGTGTCCTGGCTCCCATCCCCCTTGGCTCATTCACTTACCTTGGCCCAGGGCTGGGTGGACTATGGTCTGTAGCATCGCTGCTAGCAGCAGGGCCAGAGGGGGCAGTTCTGCCATCACCCCCGACTGGGGGGGGATATAGTGACCCCCCCCCCAATTAATCAGCTTCTCAGGGTGGTATATGTAGCCGAGCCTTCGGTGAGATGCAGCTGCTTCTGGGGAAGACCACGGGGTCCCCAACCTGGGGAAGGGGCAGGGGTCGGGCTCAGGAGCAGTGATAGCAGTGGGGGAGGATGCAGCACAGGGCGCTGTACCCATGGGGCAGAGACCCCACTACTCCCTGTGCTGCAGAGAGAGGGGAAACTGAGGCACAGAGAGAGGCCGCAGCAGCAGCACACCCAAAGACTCCCTCGGCCCAGGACATTCTGGGATATGCCCAGTCCCCCCATCTTGATGGTCAATTTTTAAGACCGCAGAGGCGGCCCCACGCGGGGGGTAACCCCTAACGTGCTGTCCCGCCCAGCCATGGGTGTCCC
>NW_005842065.1:1957434-1959701 GCF_000455745.1 Alligator sinensis | reverse complement strand
CCCCGGGGCAAGGGTTACCTGGCGGATAGGAGGCGACAACTACGCCCCGCCCCCACGCGTACCCCCTCCCCACACTCACTCACCGCCGCGTTCGTCGGTCGTCCGCCCCGAGCTCCGTCGGTCCGGCCCCGCCCTTCCTCCTGCTCACGTGACCCGCGGCCCCGCCCCCTACACCTGAGACCGACAGGTACCGCCCCCCTGCACCTGGGCGGGGCGCACACCTGGCTGCCAAGGCCCCGAGGGAGGGGCTCACCTGAGAGCAGGTGCGTTCAGTCAAGCGGAGAAGCCCGGCGTCCGGGCAACTGAAGCAGGGGGAACCCAGGCGCCCGGCCTCCCCCGCCATGTTCCAGCCCTTCTCAGGAAACCTGGGCGTCCTGGCTCCCAGCCCCTTCCCACCCGCTCTAACCCCGCTCCTCTCCCAGGCTGGAAAAAACCCGGGTGTCCTGGTCCCCCGCACCGCTGCGGCCTGCCCTCCCCTGCGCTCCTCCCTGGCTAAATGCGACGACCTGAAAGTCGCCCCCTCCCCTGCTCTTCAAGCTCTTGGCGGGTGAATGGCCCCGCGCGGGGGTAAGCCGAGCGGTTGGGACCCCAGGAGTCCTGGCTTGGCATCCGGCACCCTTCAGCTGGGCTCCACTCCCCTCCAAGAGCAGGGAAAGAACCGAGGTGTTCGGGCTCCCACGTCTAGCAGCTCTTGCCTAGAGAGAACCCAGGTGTCCGAGGCACTTCCCTACCCCCTTGAAGCCTTCTTGGTCTGATCTCTTCTAGGGAAGAGTATGGGGTGGGAGATGCCTCTGAGATCCCCCCCAGACCCCGCCCTGGTTCTGGGGGGCCCTGGCGCTGGAGGCCGGGCGAGGTGGGGTTATCCTGAGCTAAGTGCATGTGTCTGGGCCCTCAACACTGATCAAATGAAATAGACCCTAGAGAGGCACGCTGCCAGGCTGCCTCAGTTTCCCCCTGGTACCACAGTGCTGTGTGCCCACCCCAGGGGAGGGGGCTGGTTTAATCCCGGGCGGGTTAATCCGGGGTAACTCGCTAACTGCCCCCTCCAGGACCCCGGGTTAAATGCGGACACGCGTAACACCTGACCCCCGCGGCTGCTGCGCCCTGGGTTCTAGGGGCGGTCCTGGAGCCTGGATGCCTGGGAAGGGGCGGGGGGGTGGGCAGTGATTGGATAAAGGGGTGGCAGACGGGGCCCAGATACCTGGGTCCTAACTCCCTAATCCTGCTCCCAAGAGCGCAGGTAGCGCTCCCTGCCTCAGTTTCCCCAGATGCAAGAAGCAAACGAATTGCTTTGGTCGGGGGGCTGCAGCCAATCAACGCGCCCGGCGCCTCCCATGCAGGAAGGCATGGATGGAGCTCAGGGGGGAGGCTCAAAAAAGATGTCTGCATCTTTAAGAGGGACCGGCTCTTCCCCCACGTAACGACCACGGAAGGGTTAATGGCTCCTCGCTCGCCCCTCACGGCTGCAAACCGCAGGGAAGGGGGGCCGGCTCCGCCAATCCGGAGGCGGGAGGGCGGGAGCAGTGGAGGCGGCGACATTGAGTTTCGTGTTTCCTCCGGGAGAGCAGTGCGGTGCGGGCGGGCGAGAATTTCCTTCCCTTGCCCCGGGAGCGGGCCCCATGGCCCCGGCTGCCCCCTCTTCCTTCCCGGGCCGCTGCCAAGCGACGCCGCTGGCGGAGGAACAAACCGACCCATTCACGGCGCCACTGTCGCGGATTAAACCCATTCTCCCCCGTGACCGGCTAATACACTGTAAAGGGGATTAATGACGTCAGCGGGGGACATCGTGGGAACCTTTCTCCCGCCCCCAGCTCCAACACCTCTAGGGTGCGTTGCAGCCGGGGCCGGTATCGCTCCCCCACCAGAGGTGGCTGCATCCCAGCCCCCGCCAGCCGCTCAGGTGGCTGCATCCCAGCCCACTCCAGCACCCTCCCCTGTGGCTGCATTCCCTCCCCGGGGTCCCTGCCCCCGCCCCCACCTGCTCTCCACGTGACCGGAGCTGCTCCCTCCCAGCCATTGTTGTGCCGCACTCTAGAGCCGGCTGCATTTCAGAGCCTAGGAGCGACGTGCACCTGCGCCCCTCCCCCCCTCGGTCAGAGTTGGCTGCACCTGAGCTCGGGGCCAGCGATTGTGTCCACGGTCGCCTCCCCGTCCTGGCGGAGCCGCGGCCCACCCCAGAGAGAGCTGCTTTTCAGCGGCAACTCAAGCCTAGGACAGAGCGCTCTGCTCTCCCCCCCCCCCCCCGCAAACCCGGGCGAACTCCTCGC
>NW_005842065.1:1953135-1956986 GCF_000455745.1 Alligator sinensis | reverse complement strand
GCACCAGGCTCGCGGCCCGCGGCTGGCATGGCGGGACGGCGGCGCGGCGCTCGGTGCTGCACGGACCAGGCTTGAGCGGGGCCATGGGGGGCGCGGGTGGGGACGCGGAGCGCCGGCGGCAGTGGGGGGCCCTGTTCGACCAGCTGGACGCCAATAAGGACGGGCGGGTGGACGTGGAGGAGCTGCGCCAGGGCCTAGCCCGCCTGGGCATGAGCGCGGGGGCCCGGGCCGAGGAGGTACTGGGGCGCCTCGGGCCTGGGAGGGATGGGACCGGTCGGGTGCCCTATCGGGGTGGGGGTTGTGGGGAAACTGAGGCAGGGGATGGAACCCAGGCGTCCGGGCTGCCGGCTTCTGCCCCCCCTCAACCGCTGGACCCCCCACCGGTCTCCCACAGCTGGGCAGGGAACCCAGGCGTACGGGCTGCCGGGCCTCAGCCCCTGCTCAGACCGTTAGATCCAGGCTGCTGCTGGCACTGGGGAGGGAACCCAGGCGTCCTGAGCTTCCCCCCACCCTTGGCTGGACCCTAGTGTGCTGCCAAAGCTGGAGCTACTACCCAGGCGTCCGGGGGGCTAGTGCCAGAGAAAGAACCCAGGCATCCGAGTCGGTTCCCCACCTCTGCTCTGCCCCGTCAGGTCCCCCCTCTCCACTCAGAGCTGCAGAGGGAACCCAGGCATCCAGCTGCCCCCCACCCCCTCTGACCACTGGTTCCTGCTGCCTCCTGCACGGAGGCAGGGGGAAGGGCTCAATGCGGAAGCAGAGCAGGTGGCACATGTAACAGGCCTGGACACGTGTGCACCCATCGGGTCTAGACACACACATGTGCAAGGCGATCCCAGTACCACATGCTCTCACATGCCTGGAGGAGGCACGTGTGTGCCCTGCCTGCCCTGGGGAGGTGGAGGGAATGACTGCACCACAGGGGGCTGTGACACACCTGTGACGTGTGTGACACGTGGGGTGTACAAGCCCCAGGCTTCCTGGGCCAGCGAGAGCAATGGGAGCCCAGATACCTGGGTTCTCTCCTGCTGTGTGTGGGGAGGGAGTGGGGGGCTGCCAGATGCCTGGGTTCTTTGTTTTTCTTGCAAAGAAAGAACCTAGGCATCCAGCGTGCCCGAGGGCAGCAGGATCTGGGGAGGGAGGCGCAGCACCCCACGGCAGAGGTCGGGGGGTTGGCCGGGCCCCATGTAGTATAAATAGCACCTGGCATGGGGCTGCACAGTATTTTTAGTGCCTAGCGTAGCTCCTCGGGGCAGAAGAAAGTGGCTGGTGGTGCCCCAGGCACTCAGCAGTTAAAGGGGGCACCCCACAGTAGGACCCAGGAGTCCAGGCTCCCAGCCCTCCCCTGCTGTAACCACTAGCCCCCACTTCCCTGGAGGGAACCCAGGCATCTGGGCTCCCAGGGGTGTCCCCTCAAGCCCCAGTGGTCATGTGACCAGCTGGGCATGCATGAAATGTAAACATACAGGGCCTGATCCTGCATCTGGATCCTGGCCAGAGCACACGGGAAGGTGGGGGGGCTCAGGCGCCTGCATTCTATAAGCCGCTGTGGGGGGCAGAGCATGACGGGTTGGAGGGCACCTGAACATTTGGGTTCCCTCCTGCTCAGGGAGGGGGGTCCAGTGGTTAGAGAGGGGGGTGCTGGGAGCCCAGACACCTTAAACCCTCACTGCCCACAGTGCTGCCAGCTGATTCCTTCCACTGTGAGGAGCTGCAGGGCACTGAAAATACCAAGCAGCCCTGACGGGCAGGGGGGGCGGGGCAGTGAGACAGAGGCAGGCCTGGCTTCCTCATCCTGCAACCCCCCCATGTTTGTCCCGTGCACTGACTCCCACACTGAAACTACCTGCTGTGTCCCCCCAGGAGATCCTGCGCGAGGGTGACACAGACCACGATGGGCAGCTGGACTTCGAGGAGTTCGCCCGGTTCTTGCAGGAGCGAGAGCGGTGCTTACGCCTCATGTTCCACCGCCTGGACCGCAACCGTGACGGTACCATGACCCCCTGCCTGCGCCTTATGTTCCAACAGTACCAATGCCCCCCCATGGGACCCCCCTTGACCCCTGACTTGCACCAGGACCCCTTGGGTCCCCCCATCCTGTCCTAAGCACTATGGCGATGGGACCCCCCCTGACCCTCCCCCGCCAACCAGCATCTCATGTTCTACCCCCTCAATTGTAGCTGAACGTACCAGCACCCCACAGGACCCCTTGGACCCCCCCACCTGCACCTCATGTCTCACACAACGGTACCAAGACCCCCATGGACCCCACCACAGCCTTCCCAGGCCAGTGCAACCACAATGGTACTGGGGGGACCCCTCCCTTGGCCCCACTGTGGACCCTCCATGGACCCCCCCGGGACACCTCCCCACTTGTGCCTTATGCTCCACTGCCTAGACTGCAACCACAACAGTACTGGGACCGCTCCCCCTCCCGAACACCACCCCCCCGCTCCCAGGGACCTCCCCAGTGCGCCCCACATGGATCCCCGCTGCTGCTCCCAGGACCCCCATGTGCGTCATATTCCAGCCAGTAAAGTACCAGGACCCTCCACCTTCCAGGGACCCGCCAGGACCCCTCCCCCACCTGTGCCTCATGCTTCACTGCCTGGACCACAGCCAAAATGGTAGTGGGACCCCCCCTCACTGCCCCCCCACCCACTGCCCCCATCCCCTGACCTAAAGCCCTCCTTTCTGCCCCTCAGCCCTTCTCCCTCCCCCTGAGCTTGTGTGCTGCATCCAGGGAGCACAGACCACTCCCAGACCTCCCAGATTAGAACTCCTGGGTTCCCCAACCCCCCACAGTCCCCCCTCATTCCTGGGTGGGGGCAGCCAGGGGCTGGTGGGGGAACCTGGAGGCTGCTGCCTGGATGGACTGAGGCTGATGGAAGCTGGATGCTGCCAGCATAACACCCCCCCTACCCCCCAGTCCCATCTGCCTGGGCATCACCAGCCTGGAGTTGGGGGCAGGGGATGTCTCTGGGGCCATCACTGATGCTGGGGCAGGGTGGATCAGGTCTCAGTCTGGGGCATGGGGGCATCCCCCCCTCCGGGGGCCCTTTAAGCATTGGGCTGGCCCCTGTTGATACACGTGTGTAAAGGGTGGCATACTTGTGCGAGACGGGCTGGAGGTGTCTGCCCAGGTCTCCCAGTGAGCAACTGTGAGGCTGGAGGAGGGGAGGGGTTCTGTCAGGGCCTAAGTGGGGAGGCATGTGTGTGCATTCTCACATGTGTGCAAGCAGGACCAACCCCTCCCTGAATAGTGCATGATGCCCAGTGGGCATGTGCCTCAGGTGATAGGGGTAGGCACTGGCTCCTGCTCCCGGGGGCCAACTTGCATGCTTCACACACCTGCACACACGTGCATGAATGATACATGCCTCCTCAGGCTGAGGGGCACGGCGACCACCTGCAGGTGGCAAGCAGGGACTGCCTGCAGGTGACTGTGGTGACATTGGCGGTGAGGGTGGGCCAAGTGGGGACTGCCCACAGGCAGCTGCGGTGGTGTTGGTGGTGAGGGAGGGAGGATGGCAGGCAGTAAGGGGTCCTAGCAGTGCAGGGGGCTTCAGCAGTGGCCAATCTCAGGAGGGGCACATGCCCCCCCGTACCCCTCCTACGCATTGCATATGCACTTGTGAACCTTTACACTTGCATACTCGACACACATATGCTGATCCCCACCCTCCCGTACTTGTCCCCAGGCCAAATTGATGTCTCTGAAATTCAGCAAACCTTCCGCAGCCTGGGGGTGCCCATCACTTGCGCTCAGGCCCAGAGGATTCTCGCCAGGTGAGTGCCACCCTTTGAAGCCCCCTAGACTCCCCATAGCCCTGGTGCCCCCCCCCCCACCCCCG
>NW_005842065.1:1945952-1953107 GCF_000455745.1 Alligator sinensis | reverse complement strand
GGGATGCGCCCAGCACCCCCCTCCTTACATTCTCCTGGGACCCTCTATACTGCAAAGATGCCCTAGGCCCCCAGACACCCCTGTATTCCTGCCCCCTTTCCCATAGTGCCCCCCACCCCCTCTGGGACCCCCTCTCTGGCCCCCACACCCTTGGGACCTGCCCCCAAGCCCTGCTGGAGTCTCCCCCCCGATGGCTTCCACTAGCGGGGGTTAGATCAAGGGGGGCTGGGAGCCTGGACACCTGGGTTCAATCCCTGTTCTGGGGGGTAGTGGGGGCTGAGAGCCCAGATGCCTGGGTTCTCTGGGAGGAGAGTGTGGGACTGGGAGCACAGACACCTCATTTCTCTTCCTGCTCTGGGAAGGGAGTAGGGACTGGTGGGTTAGAACAAGGGGAACTGGGAATCCAGACACCTGGGTTCTCTTCGCAGCTCTGGGAGGGGCGGTGGGGATGGCCTGGGAGCCCGGATGCCTGGGTCCCTTGGCCAAGTCTTCCCTGTAGGGCGGAGTCCTGCCACAGCTGCAGCCCCGAGATAACCCAGTCCTGCGGCAGGGGGGGTCAGGCAGGGCCGTGGCCTTGGCCTTGGCCGTGGCCTTGGCCATGGCAGGGGCAGCCCCAGGCCCCAGTGCAGCCCTCATGGGGTCGGGGGGTGGCGGCAGCGTGGACCGGGATGGCACCATGACCATCGACTGGCAAGAATGGCGTGACCACTTCCTGCTGCACCCGCTGCACGACATGGAGGCCGTGGTGCACTACTGGAAGCACTCCATGGTGAGCCCCCACTTGCCTCATCTTGGGGAGGAGTGGGAGCCCAGACTCCTGGATTCCCTTGCTGGGGGCTGCTGGAGGCAAGGAGAAAGGGGAACTGGATGCCAGGATTCCAGGGTTTGGTTGCTGCCTCTGAGGAAGGCAGAAGGTGGGTCCAGGAGGGAGGGACCTGGAGCCCAGACTCCTGAGTTCCGTTCCCAGGGTTGGGGAAGCTGCGGTTGCATCCAGCTCTGGGGTGGAGCCAGGAGGAAGGTAGGGGCTGGGCTCTGGCCTGACACTGTGACACTTAAGTAGCTTGGGGAGGCTGGGGGAGGGAGGAAGGTGACACTCCTGAGCCAAGCAGCAGTGGTCAGGGGTGGGGGGATCCCATTCCCCCCCAGCCGTATCCCAATCACCCTCCATCTCCATGTTCCAGGGCTCTGGCCTGGGGTCAGGGAGGGCTTCCCCTCCACCTCCCCTTGTCCTGGGGCTGGTCCTATCGGGGACTGGAGATGTCACCTCAGAAGCTCATCTAAGAGGGAGGGAGGCTGAGAGCCAGTGGGGCTTGCTGCCCAGACTCCTGGGTTCTCTGGTCAGGCCAGGTGGAGATTACAGGTTATAATTAACTGGGTTGATCCCCTGGCAGGGACTGGGGGCGGGGGTCATGTCCTGCCTCCAGCATCATGGGAACAAGCAGGGGGGGCTCAGGATGGGGTGGAATGACCTGGGTCCCCACTCAGCAGGGAGTGGGGAATACTGGTTAGAGCCCTGATGCCTGGGTTCCACCCCTGAGTTTGGGAAGAGGGTGGAGATGAGTAGTTAGAACAGTGTTGGGGGCAGGGGTGGGTCTGGGAGCCGGGATACCTGGGTTATGTCATGAGCTCTGGGAGTGGAAGGGGGTCTCATGCTTAGAGCAGGCCAGATGGGACACCTGGGTCCTATCCCAGATTAGAGAGGGAGTGGGAGTCTTGGAAGCCAGAACTCCTGGGTTCCTCCTTCCTCAGCTCTGGGGGATGGAGGGGCCTGGACTCCTCAGTTCCCTCCCCAGCTCCCCTTTGCACCCTTTGCACCCTGTGGCAGTCACCCCATCCTCCACCACCCCCCTTGCATTTTTCCCCTTTGGTGACGCAGGAGGTGGGCGGAAGGGAGGGATGAGCTGAGCAACCCCCAGCTTTGATTGAGCATCTGCCTGGCTGATCCCATTAGGGGGATTTCATGGGGTTTATTGCACAGCACTGCCCTGCACCTGCCCCACTGCCCTGTGCCTGCCATGGACAAGCTGGTGCCCCGACCCCTGCCAGACCCTGAGCTGGTAGGCTCCCAGACACCTGGGTTCCATCCCCAACTCTGGGAGGACACTGGGGGCTAGAGCTGGGGTGGGGGGAGCCTAGACACCTGGGTTCTATCCCAACTCTGGGCAAGGAGTGGGGTCTGGGGGGGGTGAGGTGGGGAGGGTGGTAGAACAGGGTGTGGGAGTTTGGGAGCTTGAACACCTGGGTTCTCCTTAATTTGAGGAGGGGAGGGGGGCCTAGTGGGTTAGAGTAGGAAAGATGAGAGACTTCCATCCCTTATGAGCCTCTTGGGGAGTCACCTGCCACCGCCACCCCCCCCCCAATTCACCCATCCTCCTCCACTCCCTGCTTTTGTTTCCCCAGCTGCCCCAGGGCCCCCCTACACACACTCTTCTAAGCCCTGAGCTGGGATCTAAGTTAATGGGACATTCAGGACATCTCCCCGCCCCCACCTGCAGATGCACCTGGTCTCCATGAGGGGGCATTGCTTCCATCCTGGGATGGGTTGGGTCTCAGCCCCCTCAGGTCCCATATTGGGGGGGACTGCTGGAGCACATATGGAAGGGACAGCCTCCCCCCACCCCCATCAGGGGCAAGGAGGCAGTTAGAGGTCAGGCTGTGGTCGAGCAGACCTGGGTGGGCCCTGATCTGGGCCGGGGGTGGAAGTGGAGCCAGGCCTGGTGTCCATTCTCAGAGCTCCCCGGGCTGGGGTTTGGGCTGTGGTCCTGATCCTGATCCCCGCCCCCACCACCACCAGGTCCTGGACATCGGCGAGAGCCTGACGGTGCCAGATGAGTTCTCAGAGAAGGAGAAGACAACGGGGATGTGGTGGAAGCAGCTGTTGGCTGGAGCCGCAGCCGGGGCTGTGTCCCGTACCGGCACTGCCCCCCTTGACCGCCTCAAAGTTTTCATGCAGGTACCACCCCCAGTGCTGCCTTTGACCCTGTGCCCCGTGCTGCACATCTACCTGGGGCAGTCCCAGCCCACTCCAAGGGCCGAGGACCTGACCTCTGAACTTAGGCATCTGCCCCCACCAGGTGCATGCCTCCAAGTCAAATGCAGTGAATGTGCTGGGGGGGCTGCAAGGGATGGTACGTGAGGGCGGCATCCGTTCGCTCTGGCGCGGCAACGGCATCAACGTCCTCAAGATCGCGCCGGAGTCGGCCATCAAGTTCATGGCCTACGAGCAGGTGGGGGCTGGGCTGGGCTGGGCTGAGCTGGGGGCGGGGGAGGAGGGCAGAGCAGGGTTGGGAAGGAGTAGCCGGTGGAGGGACACATCTCATGGACTGTCCAAGCTTTGGGTTTATCCCTTGTAGAACCTGTGTCCATCCCTGTTTCTCACCTCCCAGGCATCTGCTCACACAGGACTTTAATGCAGCTCCATTATAAAGGGAAACCCAGGTGTCCAGGCTCCTAGCCCTGCCCCACTTCCCACCCCCAGACCCCACACCCCTGCTAGAGCTGGGCTCCCAGCCCCTCTCCTAGAATCCGCACCCCCACCCCACCTTGAAGCCTGCCCCTCAGGGAAAGGGCTGGGGCACGCCCCAATCCATGATGCTGGGCAGGGGTGATTCTGTTTCTTCCCCAGATCAAGCGGGCAATTCGGGGGCAGCAGGAGACTCTGCGGGTGCAGGAGCGCTTCGTGGCCGGGTCACTGGCTGGTGCCACCGCCCAAACCATCATCTACCCCATGGAGGTAAGAGCTGAGGAAACGAGCAGGGGAACTGCCCCTGCCTCACCCCCAGTGCCTGCCTCCTGCCCTTGCTATAGCAGGGACCTCTCTGGGGTGTGTGGTGGCAACTGGGGATGCTGTGTTGCAGTGGGGGTGGTTTTGGGGGAGAAACGCCCTTCTCCCATCCCCAAATCTCCTTATCTCCTTACTTTCCAGCCTCCCTCCTAGGGCAGTGCCTACCCTTCACTTTCCTCCTCACTCCACCCCAGTCTCAGCCACATCTTAGCTCTCAGACCCTCCTGCTAAACAGCACTCCCAGGGGCAGCTGTTCTCCTCCCCTCCCCAGGGGTCTGCTGGTTCATGCCCCCTCCCTGATTTCATCCCCCAGGTACTGAAAACACGGCTGACGCTGCGGGCCACAGGGCAGTATGTGGGCGTAGCTGACTGTGCCCGCTCCATTTTGCGCCACGAAGGCATCCGGGCCTTCTACAAAGGCTACTTGCCCAACATGCTGGGCATCATCCCCTATGCTGGCATTGACCTGGCCATCTATGAGGTGGGACACAAACAGCACCAGGCACCCGGTCAGGGAGAGCCTGGGGGGCGAGGGGGGGTGGGGGAGGGGGAAGGCTGGAGAGCTTCTTCCTGGCAGCTGGAGACTACCCAGCCCCCATTTTCTGACCCTCCTCCTCCCCCAGACCCTGAAGAACGCCTGGCTGCAGAAGTATGGCAAGGACACGGCAGACCCAGGTGTCCTGGTGCTCCTGGCCTGTGGCACTGCATCCAGCACCTGCGGGCAGATTGCCAGCTACCCCCTGGCACTGGTCAGGACCCGAATGCAGGCACAAGGTGCCTATGTGCTATGTGGCTGTGACCCTGGTGCCTACCACATTCCTCCCCCAGAGGTGGCTGCAGCACCAGCCAGCTGCCTTGGGGATGCGATGAGGGGCTAGGGGGTGACTGGCTCCAGGCTTGACCACGTCTCATCTCCTCTCCTCTCCTCTCCTCTCCCCTCCCCCCACCCATTCCTGCAGCGTCAGTGGAGGGGGCCCCACCGGCCACAATGCGGGGGTTGTTCCGGCACATCGTGGCGCGTGAGGGGCTGCCGGGGCTGTACCGTGGCATCGCCCCCAACTTCCTGAAGGTCGTCCCAGCCGTCAGCATCAGCTACGTGGTCTATGAGAACATGAAGCAGGCACTGGGTGTGGTCTCCAGGTGAAGCTGTCACCCTCCTGGTGGGGGGCACCACACAGCCCTCCCCCACATGGCCTTCTGGAGCCCCTGCACCCTGGCTGGATCGGGGTAGAGAGTTGCAGGGGTGGGAGGGCAGGAGGCCTCCGCTCCCCTGCTGCTGCTCAGAGCTTGCTCCATATAAGTGGAGGCCTCCCAGGCAACACCCCACTGGTGGCTGCATGTCAGGGCCCTGGAAAGGGGCTGGAAGTCCCCAAGGTGGAGCTGCCTCCCTCTCCCCAATGCCAGAGCCACTCTGTCCATGCTGGATCCCAGCGAGAGATCCAGGCAATCAGCACTTGTCTGTGTAGAGACACTGAATCCCATCCTGGGATCCTACCTATCAGCAGTCACCTTGTGTGGGGACAACACTGGATCCCAGCTGGGGATCCACCCAATCAGCAATAATTTGTATACAGGCACTGTATCCTAGCCTGGAAATCCCACCTATCAGCACTTAGTGACAACACTGGATCCCAGCTTGGAATCCTGCCAGTCAGCACTTGCCTGCATGGTGATGACACTGGATCCCAGCCCAGAATCCACCAATCAGTGCTCAGCTCTGTGCAGGTGCTGGATCCTGGTAGGGAAATCCTGCCCCTTGAATCTGCTTCTGTAGTGATGTCACTGGATCCTGCCCATCAGCACTCCCCTACCTAAAGACACTGGGGGGGTCCCCACCCCCAACACAGGCCCCCAAAGCTCCATGCTCCCCTCCCCTTCTGACCCAAACTGGCCTGGAGACCAAGGGAGGAGCAGCAGGGGCCACTTGCTTCCCCCTCCCCCCGTGGAGCATGCACCCCTGCTTAGTTTGGAGGGACCCCCCCTCTACCTCCCACATCCCAGGTGCTGGGGCCCAATGAAGGAGCTGAGCTGAGTGGGAAGTGGGGGGTAACACTGTACATACATGCACTGACAGAGAACCCAGGCATACCACCCACCTCCTCCACCTCAGGATTCAGGCATCCAAGCACATGGAGGCAGCAGGTCACACACACACACACACACACACACACACACACACACACACACAGAGCGTCTCACCACCCCCCCACAACACCCCCCAGGCTAAAGACAAATGTGTGCATTGCCCCCCCCAACCTCAAGCCCCTTCCCCACTCTGTATATGTTGTATATTGATTGCACTGCATGTGTCCCAGTCCCCCTCTGACCCCCGTGGGGGGGCACATCCCTCTGCCTCCCCCGCCAGCAGGGGGCCCTGGGGGCAGTTTGCAAGGGCTATGGGGGAGGAGTCACCTTTGTTCCCCCCCCCAACATTCATTCCCCAGCCCTTGGTCCCATTCCCCGTTCTGGCAGGGCTACAGCCTGGGGGGAGTGGGTGAGAGGGGGTCGTGAACCCCCCCCCCACAGCCCAGCTCGGGTGGGGAATCGGGATCGGGCCGAGGATCACTGCACAGCGCCGCAATACCCTACACTGGCCACTAGGCAGCACCACACGGGCGCGGGGGGTGGGGCTTCCAGTCTCAGGCAGAATCGTACTCCCCTTCAGCAGGGGCAGGAGGAAAGGTGGGGCTGGGGTCGGAGGGATCAAAGCACGTAGCTGAGGACGCGGGAGATCGTGACGCGAGGAGGGAGGAAGAAACCCGAGGCGTGGGGCGACGCTTCTGGAGTGTTTTGCATAGCTAATGAATGTTAATGTTATGTAAATGAAGTTAGTGTTGTGTAGCTGATCCGTCCTACCATTGTGGGGCTGGGGAGGCAGCCCCCTCCCCCTTTCCAGCCTGGCACCCGGGGGCGAAGGGCCAGCAGGGGGTACTGCCTCCCACCGCCTTCCCCCGGCTGTTGGCGCCCCCTGCGGGCTGCCCCGGTGGACGGGGATCGCAAAGGGACAGCAATGAGGACAAAGCCGCTAATAAAGGGTTTGAAAACGTCGCGGCTCACTTGGGTTTTCGGGGCGGGCCGGAGCGAGGCATGGGGGCCAGAGGGGAGGGGGCTGGGGCGTCGTTCACACAGTCACACGCGTGATGCTCAAAGGACGTTTCCTCTTTACTCGGTGCCTGGCACTGCACAGCCAGGGGCTCTTTGCCCCCCCCCCCGGCGGGCCCTGATCCCAGCTGGACCCGTCTAAACCTGAAACCTCTGCCCTCCCCCCAGCACATACACACACTTCGGGGAGTGTATACATACACACGTTCCCGCCGGTGGGGGGAGGCGTTTAAATGGCAGGGGCTTGGGGGGGGGGGGGGGGTTTGGGC
>NW_005842065.1:1935711-1945930 GCF_000455745.1 Alligator sinensis | reverse complement strand
AAGGGAGGGGGTTGGGGCGGGGCTTCGAGGGGGTCCCGGTTCCGCCACGGCGCCTTGAAAGGGGTGGGGCCAAGAGGGGACTTGATGCCCCACCCCTTTCAGGCCGACAAAGGTTTTGGAATAGGTGGGGAATGAAGGGGGCGGGGCTCTGGGGGGCGGGGCCTGCCCCTAGCAAGCGCAGGAACGGGTGGGTGCGGGCGAGGCCTCGCTGAGCCGCGCCCCCTTGCCGTCGGCTGCTGGGGCATCGCTGACGTCTAGGCTTTCGTTCATCTTCTCGCAGATGACGTCAACTAGGCGCTCGAAGACCTGCTTGACGTTGATGTTGTCCTTGGCACTGGCCTCGAAGAACTCGAACCCTGTGGTGGGGCGGGAAACCCGGAGGGCTTGCACGACTGGGGTTTGCACGCCTGGATTTGCACAATGGGGGTTGCTTGCACGGCTTTGCACGACTGGGGCTTGCACGACTGAGATTGCGCGCGCGGATCTGCACGAGTGTGATACCCACGAGCGGGGGTTGCAAGCACGGCCTGTAGCGCCCCCCACCCCGACCACGGGGCCCGGGGCGGAGCTCCACGGGCAGCAGCGGCAGTAGTAGGGCTCTTCTCTCCCGCAAAGCTTCGGGAGGGGGCGGGGAAGCAACGCGCGGGGGCTCGGCCCGGAGTAACCCTTCCATGACTGGCGTGAACAAGGACCCCACGCAAGGACCCCACGCAAGGACCGGGCCCGGTGAGCGGGGGGATGCCCCGGATCGGGGGCGGAGGTTGGGCACCCACCGAGCTCGTGTGCCAGGCGCCTGCCCTCCTCTGTGGGCACCACGCGGTCGTCCTCCAGGTCACACTTGTTGCCCACCAGGATGACCTGGGCGTTGTCCCACGAGTACGTCTTGATCTGCGTCGCCCTGGGGGCAGTGGGGACGGGGTGAGATCCCGCGATCCTGTTTCCCCCCTCCCCGCCCATCAGCCCCCATGCCTTTCCCGCAGCTGGGAGAGAACCTAGGCGTCCAGGCTCCCGCCCCCACCCCGGAGGCCCTCACCAGTCCTGCACGGCGCTGAAGGACTCGGCGTTGGCCACGTCGTAGACGAGCAGGAAGCCCATGGCGCCGCGGTAATAGGCCGTGGTGATGGTGCGGTACCGCTCCTGCCCCGCCGTGTCCTGCAAAGACACCGCCCATCCCTGTCTCAGTTTTCCCTTCTGCCCCAGTGCGGCCCGGGAGGGGTTAATCCTTCCCTTGGGCCTCCAAGTTCTTGCGGGCTCCGCCAGGAGGCTCGGAGCCAGGGGATCCTCCCTTCTCCCGCCTCCTCGGAGTCGCCGAGATTCTCCCATGCCTCAGTTTCCCCTTGTGCTCCAGCCCAGCCTGGAAAAGGTTAATCTGCAAGTGCTGGCAGTGAAGGAGGGGCCGCAACCCCCCCGCGCTGTTGGCCCGGCTTGTATGTCCCCCCCATCCCAGTGGTGCGCGGGCCTGGCCGTACCCATATCTGCAGCTTGACCCGCTTGGCTCGCCGGTACACGGTCTTGACCTTGAAGTCGATGCCGACGGTGCTGACGAAGGAGGGTGTGAAGGTATCCTCGGCGTAGCGGAACAGCAGCGATGTCTTGCCCACACTGCTGTTCCCGATCAGCAGCAGCTTGAACATGTAATCGAAGCTCTGGTCCGCCGCGTCGGGCGGCGCCGGGCGGGGCTCCCCGGCCGATGCCATCTGGGCGGGGAGGGGGTCAGGGCACCTGGATTCTATTCCTGCTTCGGGGGTGTCCTGGGCACCCGGACGCCTGGGTTCTTTTCCCAACCGAGTGATACTGGGCAGTTCATTCCCTTGCACCGTGCCTCAGTTTCCCCTCCCGTCCCATGCTCTGTTGCCCGTGATGTGCAAGAGACACTGCGGAAGCCGGGGGTCCCAGTGGCACCCGGTGCTGCATGTCCACGGCCTGCCCCAGCTATCTAGGGGTTCCCCCTCTCAGCCTGGGGGGGAGAGGGGAGAAGGGTTGTGCCTACATCCCCATTCGCAAGTGCGGAAACTGAGGCGGGGCCTAAATGACCTACCCAGGGGCACGCCGTCATCGGTGACAGAAGGAAGCAGCCTAGGTCATACACCCTCCTCCCTCCCTCCCCCAGTGCTAACCACTGCACCCCTCCCTTTGCGCTAACCACTCCACCAGATGACCTTTCCAGGGGATCCGCCCCGGCAGCTCCAGCTCTGAGTCACTGTGTGTGCACAAGGCTTTGCTCACCAGGAACCAGGTAATGCTGGTGCCCCCCACCGCCCCGCCCCTCTTTGGTCCTAACACATGGTGGCTACAGGGCCCAGTTAACCCATGCCAGGTGCTCAATCCTGGGAGTCTGTTTGGGCGTCTGGACAGTGTCCGGCAGCCCCTACCCCCGCCCAATCCTGGCCTGGGGAGCCATGGCCCTGTCACTGCCTGGGTCACGCAGTCCAGTCGCAGCTGCCTCCCAACCCACCTGACCGGTTCTGAGCCTGGGGTACCGAACCAGGGACCTTCCCCAGTCCTGCCCTAGTGCCTCCTCCCCATGCTGCCCCTGCCCAGAGGTGGCTGGATCTGAGGGTCTGCTACAGCTGGGGCTTGATCTCAGCCTGAGGGGTCTGTACAGCGCCTGGAATGGCCCTTATTGCAGCCGGGCAGGGGAGGGGGGGTGTACAAAGCCTGGCATGGCCCTGATCCCAGCCCGGGGGCCTGTACAGTGCCTGGCATGGCCCTGATCTGAACCGGGGGGAATCGGTACAGTGCCTGGCATAGACCTGATCCTAGCCTGGGGTCTGGCTTGGGGGGCAAGTGCCTCTTAGCCCTGGTCCTGGGGGTAGCAGCAGTTGGGGGCTGGGTGGGTTGCAGCTGCTAGGGCTATTAACCCTTCTTGCCCCTCATTGCTCTGATGCTGACAGGTTCCCTGAGGTCATAGTGACCTCAGAGGCGGCTCAGCCAATTCCTACCTCCTCTCCCTTGCACGGTTCACAGGACACTCTTTGATTGGCTAGCACTGCGAGGGGGAGGCGTTCGCATTGGTCTACGGCACTGCCAATCTGTAAGGAGAGGGTCTTCGTGGCACCGTGGGCATGTGGCAGGGCGGGGCCCATCTGGGCATCAGGACAGGGGAAACTGAGGCAGGGGCCTCCTCAGGGAGTGCCTGATTCCTTCCTTACCCCTTGCCAGTGCCTGTCAGTGTCCGCCCCTGCCCCACAGGGGTTGTTCCCCGCCCCATGCCCGCCCGCCGGCCAGGCCCTGTTGATTCTAGAGGGAAGGGCCTGTTGACACATGGCGCAGCTGCTCCTGGTGCCGGGGTCTGAGATGCAGTTGTCTCTGAGGTGTGGCAAGACCAGGGCTGGGTATAACGGGCCTAGCTTGTGCTCCCGTCCCCTGGCGCAGACCCTCTTCAGGCCAGGGTTGGTCCTGCCTCAACAGGTGCTGAGCAAGCTGAGGGCAGCACCGGGCACCCCCCGGGCACTCCTGCCTGGGGCCCGAGCCCCCCACCGCGGAGTGCTAGAGGTCTCCTCCCCACCCCAATTCCAGCTGGGAGCTCCCTGGAGGCCATGCCAGGGCGGATTTACTGCCAGCTTCCGGGCGTCTTATCAGTCAGCACCCAGCCAGGCTGGCTGGGAGGGGTGGGGGTACTGGAGGCATCCCCCAGGTTGAGAGCAGATCCCCTTTGCCCTGTACCAGGTGTTGCACATGCCTTGCTGAGATCAGGGCTCCAAAGGCAACCAACCCTCTTCCCAGTCCTCTCCCCCTACACACGCCCATTTCCCAGGTGGGAAAACTGAGGCAGGGACCCTCCAGTGACTGAGGGAGCAGGCAGCACCTAGCCCCTCACCCCAGAGACCCTGTCTGCCCCCCACTTCCAGTCCTATCACCACTAAGAGCCAACGCCGGGGGGGGGGGGGGCAGGAAGCCGGCGGGGGCAAGGCAGGATGTGGAGGAGGAGGAGAAGGGCGGAGGTTCCAGCCCAAAAGGGGGGTGGTCTTGCCTCCCCCACAGCCGCCAGCAGCCCCTCTCCCCCTCCTCTCCCCTCCCCAGTACCTGGCAGGCGCCTCTGCCTTACGCGGCAGCTCTAGGAGCAGGAAGGCAGAGCGGCCTCAGGGCTGGGCACAGCCTCCCCGCGCTCCTCCCAGTGGCCGGGCGCCTGGCTCTGGGCGGGGGTTGTGGGGAAGGGCTGGCAGGTGCGGGGCGGGGGCAGGTGCGAGGCGGGGGAAGGCCGGTACGAATTAGCCCCACGGAGCAAGACCCGAGCCACAAGGATTTAATGCCCGGCCAATGGGGGTGGGGTCGCCCTGGCCCTGATCTACCTCTTCCGTGTCCTGGGGCAGCCCCCTGCTTGGGGGGTGGGGCTGGGACACCCCCGGCCTCCAAACTCCCCCTTTATATAGCCTGCCTCCGCCCCCGCCCAGCCCCCTGCAGATCCTGCCCCCTCAGAGGCAGTTTCCCCGTCCCCCACCGAGGCCCCTCCCAGCAGCCAGGAGCCACCAGTACCTGGGTTTGTGCAGCACCGAGCACAGGGCTGCCCTGGGAGGGGTGGGGGGGCGCAAGCCCCCACCTTTATTGTGGCAGCTACGGGTGGGGAGGGGGGGGCTGGCATCACCTGGTGGCCCCTTGAGGCAGGGCACGTGCCCGTCCCCGCTGAGAGAAGGGTTGGGGCATAGGGGCACGAGCTGGTCTGTGACCCCGCCCCCACTCAGCGCGCACACACACACACACACACACACACACACACACACTATGTTCCAGCCACAAGCACATAGGAGAGTGTGTGAGTGCACATGTGGGTGAGCATGTGCAAGTATGGGATTGAGTGCACACGAGTGTCAGTACATGTGCATGTATACGAGTGCACACGTAGGTGCACACGTAAGTACATGAATGTATGAGTGCACACATTATTGTATGCGCATGTATGAGTGACTGCACATACGTGTGTATACGAGTGAGTGCACACGTGTAAGCATAGGAGTGTAGATGTGCACGTGTGAGTGCACGAGTTGCACATGCCTGTGAACACGTGAGTGTGTGGGAATGAGTGGGTGAGTGCCTATGAGCGCACAGGCAAACAGACGTCAGTATGAACGAGTGAACACGTGTGTGCGCATCTGAGCAGCCGTGTGTGTACAGAAGTGTGTGCGCCCAGCCGTGTGTGTACAGAAATGTGTGTGCCCACAAGTGTGAGTGCACACGGGTGCGAATGCATATGCACGCATGCATATACCAGTGCGAGTGAGTGTGAATGCATGTGCGTGTGAGCATGTACTGGTGTGAGTGCCTATGTGAGTGCACGTGTGTCAGTGTGAGTGCACACACGTGTGCCCATCTGCTCTTCCCGTCGCACAGACCCAGCTCCAGATACTCCTGGATGAATCTTTATTGACACCAGAGAGCAGAAGCGGCGGCGCCGAGAGCAGGGATCCGCTCCCAGACCCCACCAGGGGGCGCTGCACAGCGCAGGGGGGCCATGACACCTGGGTTCCATCCCCAGCGGGACCCCCACCATCCTGGGGGGCTATTAGAGCTCCCACCCTCGCCCACCCCACGTAGGGCCAGAACGCCTGGAGAGTGTGCCCCCGGGATGTAGCTCCGCCTCCTCAGATGTGGGCAGGGCTTCTAAAGTACATGCCCACCCCTGCGGAACAGGCTCCACCCAATGGGGGCGGGGTTAGCGGAGAACACGCCTTCTGAGGAGGCGGGCTCAACCCCGATATGGGCGGGGCCGCCGCGTGGGGGTGGGATTTACGGGGAACACGCCCACCAACCCCAGAGGCGGGGTTCCGCGAGGCTCCACCCTGATGCGGGCGGGACTTCCGAAGGACCCGCCCACTCCTCGGCGGAGACAAGGCCCCGCCCCGGGGCGCTGCAGCTGGCTAGGCGCCCCGGCGAGCGGCGATGAGCAGGGCGGCGCCGTTGCAGAGCAGCGCGCCCAGGTTGCCCAGCGCCGAGAGGCCGTGGGCTGCGCTCCGCGCCCAGCCCCCGCTCCCGCTCAAGCGCCTGCAGCTGCGCCGTGGCCCGGGCCGTTGCCGGAGCGAGCCAGCGGGCGTTGAGACCGGACAGCACCAGGGAGCCGCCGAACAGCCACACCTGCGGGGGTAGAGGCGATGGCGTGGGGCCCGGGACGCCTGGGTCCAAGCCGCTTCAGAGCCCGGACGCCTTGGTTCCAGCCCAGCTGGGGAGGATGAGGGAGGGGATGGAGCTGGAGCGCTCAGCTGCCATCTGCGGAAAGGGGCTTGGAGCCAGGACGCATGGGTTCTATTCCCGCTGAGAGCCAGGACTATCCCCGCCTGGGGAGGGGTAGATGGGAGCTCGGACGCCTGAGTTCCACCCCCGTGGCAGGCTGGAGCTTGGACCCCTGGGTTCAGTCGCCGCTGAGAGCAGGGGCGAGGCCAGGCGGTACCTGGAGGGTCTCGGCGGAGCTGAGCTGGTGCCAGGGGCGGCCGGCGGCAGCAGCAAGGGCCAGGTTGAGGGCGGAACAGCCCAGCAGCGTGTGGAAGTACCAGGGGAAGAGCTTGCTCTGCACCTGCCCGAACACGTGGCGACCGACCCCGCGGGCCAGCACGAACCCTGCAGGGGGCAAAGGGGAGAGAGCGCGGGCAGCCGGACTCCTGGGTCCTCTTCCCAGCAGTGACAGGATAATGGTGAGGCGGGGAGGGATAGTGGTTCCAGCAGTGGGGAGCCTGGACACCTGGGTTCCTCCCCCGCTCCCGCTCCCTACCTGAGATGAAGGTGACCCAGACCTGCATCCCCCAGGCCGTCGCCAAGACGAAGAGGTGGGCGACCCCCACCAGGCTTCCGCCATCCCCGTCCTTCTGCATGCTCCCTGGGGCGGAGAGGACAGGGTCTGGGGATCGGGCGGGGAGACAGATCGGGGTTCCCGGGCAGGGCGGGGCGGGGTGCAGCGCGGCAGGACGCCTGAGTTCTGCTGGCGCTTCCAGGGGGACAGTCACGTGGTCGGCGGGATTGAGCAGCCTGGACTGGACCCCAGGCATTCTGGCTCCCCCTTCCCTCCGCGGGGTGCATATCACGCCGGCCGGCCGCGGGCTCACGGAGCGGGCAGAACCCGAAACTCACCCCCGCCTTGCCACCTACCTCCCAGCTCAGAGCAGCTGCCCACCAGGCCCCGCCCCCTTCCGGGTTCCCACCCAATCCCGACGCCAGCGGGCGGCCTGGCCAATGGCGGGACTCCGCGGTGGGGGTGGGTCCCGTGCCCCGCCCCCTTTGTGACAGCGGCGAGGATAAAGGGGCGACGGAGGCGGCCCGAGTGGGCCAAACTTCATCGCTTGGCGGAGCCGAGAGCTGGAGCCCCGCTGTATGGAGGCGCTGCGGGGCTTCGTCCTCAGCACCACGGTACTGGTACCGGCCCGGCGCCCCAGGCGGGGCCCCTCAGCCCCCTGGTCCCTCTTCAGCCTTGCTGCTGCCCCACACTGTAGACCGGCAGCCCCCTATCCCCAGCCCCCCAGCCCTGCCCGTGTCCTCAGCCCCGAGCCCAGCCGGTCCGAGCCTCCGTCTGTTCCAGGAGACGACGTTAATCCAGGGGGAGAAGAGCAGAGCCCCCGGGCCCAACTGCTACCTGTCCCGAGCCAGCAGCAACACGGGCCTGGTAAATGCCCCTGTCTCGGGGGTGTCCCCCACCGCCTCCCACCTGCGGGGGGGAAGGGGGGAACGTGGCCCTTGAAGAAATACCCCCTGCCCTTTAATGTCTCCTGGTGTGGATGGAGCTCTGCCTGGGCCGGCTCTGACCCTTCCTTTCTGCTCTTCCTGTCTCCCGCCCGGGCAACTGCAGACTGACGCCTTCAAGGCTGATGGTAAGAGGAGTCTGGGGACGGGGCCAAAGTCAGGGGCGGGGCCGGTCTGGTCACACCCCCTTGGGGCAGGCGGGTTGCGCCAGGTACCCTGAGCATCCTCTACTGGGATGGGGCAGGTTCACGGCAGGGATGTGGGGGCAGGGAGACGCCGGCTGCGGGGATGGCAGTGGCCACCCCCTGCCCCAACTCCCAGCCTCCCCTGCTCCGTGCCAGGCCTGATCCTGCCCATGCCCCTGAAGGACGAGTTGGAGATTATCAAGAGTCAAATGCAAGCCCAGGCCCAGGTGAACCCGGAGGGGGGGGATTGGGGGCCTCAGGCCCATGATTGGAGCCCAGGAGTCCTGGCTCCTCGCTAGGAAGCCCCTCGGACCTCCTAGGTAAACTGAGGCAGCTTTGCCCGGTCCCCTACAGGCCTTCGAAGCCCTGAGCCACTCGCTGTCGCTGCTGGAGCAGGAGAGCGGGCAGCAGCAGCAGAAGATCCAGCACCTGGAAGGTGAAAAGGGGGACGCCATCCTCCTGTCCCAGGGCTTGGGTGGGGGGGGTCTCCGCTTGCCCCTCACCCCACTTTCCTCGCCCCCAGAGGAGTTGCGGCGGATGGGCCCGGAGCGACTGGAGCGGACGCTGGAGCAGCAGCTGCAGGAGCTGCGGTTGGCGCTGAGCCGGGAGCTGGAGGCGGCCCGGGGGCAGCACCGAGACCCCCTGGACGGGCTGGCCAAGGACGTGATGCAGAGGTCCGAGGGGCTTATTTGCATTGACCACGCCCTAATTTGAAGAAGCCTTGCATTGGCACTGCTGCGGGGCGCCGCTCCAGAATATTTGCATTGGCCACGCCCCCGGTGTCCCGCCCTCTGCAGCCATGGACAGACCCGAGGGGCAGCGCGCACTTCGCCCAGCTATTTGTATTAGCCCCGCCCCTACTATTAGCCATGCCTCCTCCGGTTAATTGCATTCCTGAGGAGCATGGCTTACTTTTGCCCACCTATTTGCATTAGCCCCGCCCCCTGGTACTAGCCACACCTCTTCCAGCCATGGGGAGATTGCCCACCTTCTCCCAGCTATTTGCATTAGAACCCCCACTCCGTATCCACTCCCATTACACCATGCCTATCTGTCGCCCCCCACCCTCTTGGTGGGAGGTAAAGTGACCCCCAACCCGTGTCCCCCCAGCAAGAAGCTCCTGTGTGAGGAGCTGGAGTTGGTGCAAGGAGAGATGCGGAGGATTCACCAGAAGCTCGGTACGTACCCGCGACTCCCCTCCGTTCCCCCAAACCCAAGGGGAGGGCATCCCTTATCAAGGGTCAAATGCAAGCCCAGGCCCAGGTGAACCCTGGGCCTGGGCCCAACCTGCCCCCCCAACCTAAAGGGGACAGCCCTGAGCTGAGCCCCGCCTGCGGAGCGGAAGTGGCCCCGGGATTTGAACCTAGATGTCCCAAAACCCAGCCCTCTTCCGTGCTCCCTACTTGTAGCCATTAGGTCATAATGCCTAACCCAGAACTGAGAGGGGGCGGGGAGCAGAACCCAGGCATCCGAGCTGCCAGGCAGCTGCCCCCTAGTCTCCCCCTGAGGCACGGGGGGGGGGGGGCAATGAGGGCCTGGGTGTGACCCCTGCCTCGCAGAGGAGCAGGAGAGCGACATCACCCGGAACCTAGCGAGCATCAGGCGGATGCAGGAGAACCAGGTGAAGTGCCGGAAGGTTAGTGAGGGCCGGGGACCCCCCCCATCCCGCCAGGGCACCTCTAGTGGTCCCAGGGGGGGCTGCATCCCAGCCCCATGCCCCCCTCCTCTACCCCCCCAGTCTTAGCTGGGCCCTGATACCCCTGTTCCCCCTTCCCAGATCCTGACCCAGCTGAAAGCCCGGGAGGCAGCAGGGGCCCCGGAGCCGACGGGAGGCAGCGGCCGGCAGGTGCAGGCGGAACTGAGCCACATCTGGTACCTCCCCCCACCCTTCCCGGCACTTGGGATCCCGATCCACCCATTTGCCTGACTGGTATACTGAGTTCCAGCAGCCTGGTGCGGCCGGCCCTCTCCCGGGGGGGCATGACTTATTACATGGAGGGGCAGGCTGGTAACCGGGGGAATCCCCCTTTCTACCCCCACTCAGGTCGGCTCTCCGCACCCTCCAGAATTCCCTGCCCGGGAGCGAGGCCATGGGGGGCATGAGGGTGACGGGTGAGTAGCAGCAGCTTGGGGCGGGGGGGAGAAGAGTTGGGGACTTGGGGGGCAGGTAATGGTGCAGAGTTTGGGGGCAGGGAGCAGCATGGGGAGTGGGGGAGCAGACTGGGGAATGATTTGGGGCACAGGTAGATTGGGGGGCAGAGCTAGGAGGCAGCTAATCCCCCTCCCCTCCCTTCCAGGTCGGAGGAGCCGCCGGCTCCGTCTCTCGGTGGCGGCCACCCCCCCCGCCCACACCCCCCGAGACGGCAGGAGCC
>NW_005842065.1:1934793-1935622 GCF_000455745.1 Alligator sinensis | reverse complement strand
AACACGAGAGGCGGCGGGGGTGGGGGGGGGGGTGATGAGGGAAGGGGAGCAAAGGATCCAGGCGTCCTGGGGGGTCACTGGAAGGGAAAATGGAACTGAGGACCCAGGCCTCCTGCCCACTCCACCAGAGGCTGGATGTGATGGGAGGCGGGGCACTTAAAGGGTCAGCACCTTGATTTCTCTCCCATTCCCCCTCCTCGTGTCTCCAGCAGGAAGCAGAGGCTTGAAGCTGATTAAAATGAGCTGCTTGGAGCCACTGGACTCTTGGGTTCCTTGGGAGCGGGGGCCGGGGCAGAACGGGTCCCTAAGGGAGAGGGGGAGGCTGTGTAACACCCCCTCCCCCAGACCCTGGTGCCTCTTCACTGTCCCCTGCCTCAGTTTCCCCGTAACACAGACCCACCAGCCCCCGCGGGCGGATGGGGAAGCTGGACCGGAGGGAATGGGGAAACCTACAGCGGTGGAGCTGCTCCCTCAGACCCCCCAATCCCGGGCTCTTGGGAAGGGGGCGGGGTTTCGCAGGGAGGAATCTCTGAAGTGGGGAAATATCCTTTGGCAGTGGAAAAGGGGAGGTGGGAGGAGGTCTGGGAGGTAGAGGCTGGGAGCCCGGACGCCTGGTTTCCATCCCAAGCTTTGCCTCGCTAAGAAAGCCCCCCGCCCCAAATGAAGGGCATGGATGTCGTGGGGGAGGACGGTCGCAGCCTCGGGCCGGGTCCCGTCCCTCCCCGCATCAAGGGCAGCTGGGGTGGGGCGGTATTATCCTAATGAGGGCGCCTGATGCGCGCGCCCACCCCCCATCGCCCCCCCTCTCGGCGCCCGCGCGCTGAGTCCG
>NW_005842065.1:1930470-1934343 GCF_000455745.1 Alligator sinensis | reverse complement strand
GGCGGGGCCGTGTTACTCGGGGGCGGGGCCGTGTTGCACAAGGGGGAGTCACGAGGGACAGGGGCTATTGCACGAGGGGGCGGGGCATCAAAAGGGGGCTAAGCTGCCCTTCTTCCCCGCCCAAGCTGGGCATCCTTGCAGGCACCGTGCTGTTGGCCTACCAGCTGGAGTTCACCGACACCTTCCCAGTGCATGAGCGGGGCTTCTTCTGCCACGATGGCGCGGTCGCCAAACCCTACCCAGGCCCTGAGGCTGCCAGCCGGGCTCCCCCCCGCCTGGTGCATGCCCTTGTGGCTGCTGTGCCCACCTTGGCTGTGAGTGTGCGTGCAGGGCCAATGGCTACAGGTCTGGAGTGAGGGGCACCAGCAGGGCCAGGGGCCCCAGGTCAGGAGTGAGGGGCACCAGCAGTGTTGGGGGCTGCAGATTGGGAGTGAAAGGCACCGAGGTGGGTATTGGGGTTTGTCCCAGCCTGGAGGAGAGGGCCAGAGGCAGGGGGCTGGCAACTGGGTCTGGGGATCTGAGTACAGCGGGATCATGGCCCCAGGCACTAACCCCCCTTGTCCCCATCCCCCAGATCCTGGTTGGGGAAGTTGCTGCCTTTGTGCGCCAGCCCCGGTGGCGCCGGGATGAGGAGGAGACAATCGTGTCAGGGGCCTGCTGCGCCTTCACCCCCCTGCTGCGCCGCCTTGTGCGCTTTCTTGGTGAGGCCCACAGCCCCCGCCCCCCAGCCTTGCTGGTGCTCCTCACTTATTCCCTGTGATCCTCAGCCTTGCTCCTGCCCCTCACTCCTGATCCACGTTCAACATCCCCCACCCAGGCCCAACTGATTCCTCTTCCTCCTGCCCCACAGCCCCATCCTCCCTAAGCCCTGCTGTTGCTCCTCACTTCTGCCCCACAGCTTTGCTGACTGCCTCCCCCTGCAGGTGTCTTCTCCTTCGGGCTCTTTGCCACAACCATCTTCGCAGGCGCTGGGCAGGTGGTGTCGGGCACACAGGCCCCACATTTCCTGGCCGTTTGTCGCCCCAACCTCACAGCACTCGGCTGCCACCTGCCTGGGCCACGCTACGTGGCTGCTGCCTGCTCCGGGGATCCCGTGCTTGTGAGGGCTGCGCGCCGTGCCTTCCCCTGCCGCGACGCTGCCCTGGGCGCCTATGCCAGCGTCTATGCAGCTGTGGGTGCCTGGGGAGGGAGAAGGCGTGGCTTAGGAAATGGAGGCGTTGGGCTGAGGAGAGGGTGCAGCTTGATGGCAGTCGTAGCCTGGGAATGGAGATGGCAGGAGGGGTCTTGGGGGGTGGGCCTTGGGTGATGAGAGGGTGTGGCTTGGTGTCAGGGGCAGAGTTTAATGCAGGAGGTGAGGGGGTGGGGCTTTACAGTTGACAGGATACAGCCTACTGTAAGGGCAAGACTTGGGGTGCTTATGGGAGAGAATTGGGGTGGGGGCAGAGTCCTGGATGGGGGCAGTAGGAGGGGCTGATGCCTGCCCGCCCCCCCTCACCTTCAGATGTATGTGACCCTGGTGGGCCCACGGGGCTCCCGGCTGGCACGGCCTGCGCTGTGCCTGGCACTTCTGGCTCCCGCCTTCCTGCTGGGCGTTGTACGTGTGGCAGAGCACCGCAACCACTGGGCTGACGTCCTGGCCGGCTTCCTCACTGGCACCGCTGTTGCTGCCTTCCTGGTGAGTGGAGGCTTGGCTGAGGGCTCTGTGCCAGAGGGGCCTGGCTGGTGGGGGCTGATAAGGGGGCGTTCTGTGCTGGGGGGCTGATACGGGGCCTCTCTCACTCCCCCCACCAGGTGACGTGTGTGGTGAACAATTTTGGCAGCCGGCTGGCAGGGCGCCAAGGCCGAGAATTGGGGCCAGTGGGGGGTGAGGCTCCAGCCATGGTCTCACCGTGCCCCCACAGCCCCCTGGAGAAGCTCAGTGTGGCCCAGGTATGGATGGACCCCTGTTAAGTTCCCTTCCCCCACAACAGGAGCCTTGAGGGAGCAGCACATCTACCACCCCTCCTACCCACTCTGTGCCATGCGGCTGCAGCTGCTCTGTGGGACCAGCAGGGGCCTCCACTGGGGGGTCAAGGGGGCTCTATCACCTATGCTGCCTGGCCCCTGCCTCCCCCAAGCAGCTGGGATCTGGGGGGCAGGCCTGAGGTTGGGGGGGTACCCCCTACCCCCCCTAACTGTTGTGCATGTGCTCTCTCTCTCTCTCTCTCTCCTCCCTGGTGGGTGGCAGGGAGTCCGGCCTCCACTGGATGAGCCAGACTTCACCCTCTTGACCCGGGGGCTGGAGCGGCAGCTGCGCATAGTCCCCCCCGGAGGGGCCTACCCGTAAGTACCTGTGCCCCTTTAGCTATGCCCTCTGCCAGGGAGGCCACACCCCCAGGGGAAAGGAGAGGGAAGGAGGGGGCTGCCTTGAGGGTCCCCTAGGGGATGACCCCTGCTACCTGTGGGGCGAGGGGGCCTCTGGCTCCCCTACTAACCCCTTCTCCCTTGCAGAATCCCGGAGCTGGGGCCATCTCTGTCCCCTGAGGCCCGGCTGAGCCTGCTGCTGACACCCCCCGACGTGCTCCTGGCTGCCCGCTCTGTCACCAGCCAAGTCTGACCCCCTGGTAGTGGGGGTCTCGCTCGGGGTGGGGGGGCAGCAGGGGGTAAGAGGCTCCCAGCTCCCCTGGCAGGTCATGCACCCAGGCAGCATGTAATAGGGGGTTGGTCTGGAATGAGGGGGCAGCTCTGGGTCGGAGGGGACTGGTTACCCCCCCAGAAAGAGGGGGCTGGGAAACTTTGGGGGGGTGGGGGAGGGCATGGGCACCTGTGTGCCCCAGATGCCTGGGTTCCCTGTGTGAGTGTGGGCATCCCTGCTGGAGACAGCAAGGAATTGTGGGGTGGGGGGGACAGCATGGGTAGCTACCCCCAAGCCTGGACTCTTCCTCCAGAAGCTCAGGGTTGCTGGGAGGAAAGGACGGGGCTCTTCAAGGCCCCACACACTTGATTCCACCTGTTTGGGGGACTTGGTGGAAGTGGGGACTGGAGGTGCTCAGGCCTGTTCCTCAGCTGATGTAATAAAGCCCATGTTTGTAACCGTGCCCATCTGCCTGCTGCCTACTTCCTTCGAGGGGCACCACAGACCCCCCTCCAACCTGCAGCTCTGCTAGAACCACTAGCTCCCAGCCCCATTGTTCCCCTTAGCTGCCTTCGTACTTTTCTGCCACCCTTAAACCCCCAAGGCCTTTTCCATCCTCCTAATGCCCCTCACTCTGGACCTGCAGCCCCCTGTCCCATTTGCTTTGCAAGTGTCCCTCACTCTGAACCTGCAGCCTTTCCAAGCCCTGGACCCCCCCCCACCCAGTGCCTACCCCAGAAAGAAGGGGCTCCTGCTGCATCTCTGCCTACTGTCGCCATATCTGGCCCAGTTCCTCCAGGGGAGCAAAACCATTTCCCAGACCCCACCACAGCCCTGGGGCAGGGGGTTGCTATTCCTGCCACTGGGGCTTCTACCACAGGCTACCGGGGGTGTGGGGGGTGTTGTAATCCTCGCATCCATGGGCACGGGGCAGGGGGTGCTTTCTGGGGTATTCCCTGCCCCCTTCCATTGCGGGAGAGTACCGCTGGGAGCCTGGATGCACGCTTGGGTTCTCCCCCTCCCCTCCAGCTCCGGGAAGGGCTCAGCTTTGCTGGGGTGGGGGGTGAAAATCTCAGCGACCGCCGGGCTGTGCTGGACTGGGAAACTGAGGCACGATATGAGGAAGGGTAGGTTCAGCCGGGACCTGAGCGCCGCGAGAAGGATCCACCCACTGCAGCGCGCTGTTCCCCGCCGCGTGTGCGTGGGCCCCGCGTGGGCAGCGGTCGGGGCGGGGGTGCGCACGCGCGTGTGCAACACGT
>NW_005842065.1:1929021-1929855 GCF_000455745.1 Alligator sinensis | reverse complement strand
GGCCCCTGCAGGGCGCTCTCCCCTCCCCTGCACCACCGTCCTCTGCCCCGAGGCCCCCGAGGTTGCCAATTTGTGCTTTGCTGTGTGCGCGTGTGTGTGCAGGGCAGCACGTGTGCGTGCGTCTGTGTGCTTGTGCCAGGGTATGCGCGTAGGGTAGCATGTGTGTGTACATATGTGTGTGTGCCAGTGTGTGCGTGTGCAGGCCGTGTGTAGACGAGCGTAGGCCACCGTGTACATGCGTGTGCAAGTGTGTGTGGAGGCGAGCGTTCGTGCGGGGGGATGCATGTGTGCAGGGAACACACAAGCGTGTGCAAGCGTGTATATGGCTGCACGCGTGTGTGCCGGCGGACATGTGTGTACTCGTGCGTGTGCGTGAGTGGGAATTTGGCCGGGGCCGGGCGGCTCGGGGGAGCTGTCCGCGGTGCTGAGGGGAGCGGCGGAAGAGGAGGAGGACACGGGCTGCCGAGGCGGGGGGTGGGCTGGGCGGGGCCCCGATCCCGCCCGCGGGTGCCGGCCCCGCCCCGCTGCTGCCAAGCCGGGGGCGCGGGTGGGTCTGGGAGCCCGGACCACTAGGTTCCCTCCCCGCTGCGGGAGGGCGGTGGGGTCAAGTGTTTGCCCCAGGACAGGAGCTAGACTCAGGACTCCTGGGTTCTCTTCCTAGCCCTGGGAGGCAAGGGGCTTCGGGTGCCTGGGATCCGGGGTCCATCTGCTTGGCTGGGGGAGGGAGGGAGGGAGGGGGAGGTCTGTCTGTCTCCGACCGGGTGCGTTTGTCCCCGCAGGCCGGCGAGCCCGGAGCCAGGAGGCGGAGGAGGCTCGCGGTGTCCAGCACCCCTC
>NW_005842065.1:1927278-1928254 GCF_000455745.1 Alligator sinensis | reverse complement strand
CCCAAG
Source organism: Alligator sinensis (assembly GCF_000455745.1). Lineage (NCBI taxonomy): Eukaryota > Metazoa > Chordata > Crocodylia > Alligatoridae > Alligator > Alligator sinensis. Next base: position 1,928,248 of record NW_005842065.1, on the reverse strand, counting down.
CACTGGGCCTGTGCACGAGGGCCACCCTGGGCAGGATTCAGGGAAGGGGAGCCAGCGGTGCTTGGCTTCCATCCCCGCCCCCCCTCCCCCAAAAGCTCTGGGGGTTGCCGGGCAACCGGATCAGCAGTCGCTAGGCAACACGGTTGCTAAGGAGCGCGGGTGATTGACAGCCTGGAAAAAAATGGTACTGGGCATGATGAGCAGCCGGAGGCAGCCCGCCGCCCCCCGGCCCTGGATGCGGGGGTAGGCGCTGCGGCCACACCCTGGCCAGGATCCACGAGCCCCAGCGTGTGCCTATACACACGGGGCTGGGGCTGCGGGTCGGGAATGAGGGACACTGGCAGGGCTGGGGGGGAGGACTGCAGGTCAGGAGTGATGGGGGGCGGGGGCAGGGGGCTTCGGGTTGGGAGTGAGGGATACCAGCAGGGCTGGGCAGGGCCGGGGTAAGGAGAGGAGCCTCCCGGACTCCTGGATTCCCTCCCCTGATCTGGGCCGGGTAAGGGGCTCGGAGACGGGGCGGACGAGTCTGGCTCCTTCAGGGACGCCTGGGTTCCTCCCATGCGTGCCCCCGTCCCGCTTTGCAGCACCGCGGGACTAAGAAGTGCAGGGACTGGGCGTAGCCCTCCGCCCCTTCTGATTGGTTGAGAGGTCGAGTGGGCGGGACCAAGAAAAGGGCGGGAACCTTCTACCAACGGTATCGGATTGGATGAGCGCGGGCCAATCGTAGGCGAAGTGCGATGTTTTACTGGCGCAGGGTTAGAGTGACTGTCTACTCGGATTGGCTGCAAGCCCAGTCAGCAAGCCGTTGCTCCACGCAGATTGGCCAGGGAGGGGTGAGCGTGGGGTCCCTGGGGGGTGAGCGTGGTCAGCGGGCTCTGATAGGCCGCGTTGCCGGGGGGGGCGGGTCCTTTTCCCGTATTGGCTGAACGGATGGCGGCGGCGCTAGAGCGGGCGATGGGCGAAGCTGGGG
>NW_005842065.1:1922596-1927009 GCF_000455745.1 Alligator sinensis | reverse complement strand
AGGAAGATGGAAAAGCAGTAGAGTAAGCTCTGACTGGAGGGGACTTGTAAGGGCGGGACTAGTATAGCAAGGATGGGCAGGAGGCTCGAGCGAGGTTAGGGACAGAGCTTAACGGGAGGGAGGAAGCAAGGGGCCGGGGGTTGGAAGTGGGCGGGCTTTAGTGAAGGAAGGGAAGGGGCTTAGAAGAGCTGGATTTGGGGTGGATGGGTCTCGTCCACCCGCGGCTCACATCACCTCCCCCGCAGCACGTGCAGGTACTGTCCCCGCGCAGGCGCTGCTGCCCCTGCTGGCCGCCCTGCCCGGGGCGTTGCCCCGCAGCCCTGACCTGCTGCTGCTGGACGGTCTGGAGCACTACGTGGCTGCCTGCCCCTGCTCGCGGGGGGCCGCCCGCCTCGCTGCCCTGCTGGTGGACACCGCTGTGGCCTGTGCCACCTGCCCGCACGCCCCGGGTCTCGGCTGCCAGCTCATCGCCTCGGTCTGCAGTCCCGGGACCCCCGACGCTGCCCAGCGCCTGGCCGCCCTCGTCCGTTACTTCCCGGCCCGCTGTCGGCTCAGCCCTGCTCCGGGGGAGGAGGGTCCCGGGCAGGCATGGATGGCCCACTTGTGCCAGGCAGGGGCCCCCAGCCACACCTGGACGATCCTCTTCAGCCCCCATGGGGAGCTGAGCATGGCCCCAGCACCTGGAGAGGAGGCCCTGGGGCTGGGGGGCAGCTGGGGGGAGGGAAGGGAGCACAACCGGCAGCCAGCAGGGGAGGTTTGAGGCTCAACCCCTGTCTCCCGGATCCTGCCCCTGAGCTGGCTGGTTCTGTGGAGCTGGGGTTGGGGGGGGTTGGGGGGGGTTACAGCTGGAGCTGGATGTTAGGGTTATAGCACCCATGTGTGCCCAGCTCTGGGGACACCAGAGCTGCTCCCAGACCAGCTGGGAGTGGAGGTGGGGGGCTTTTGGGCTGGAAGCTGTATGTAGAGCCCCATCTCTTCCCTGAGCTGAAGGAACCTAGGCATTCGAGTTCCCAGCCCCCAGGCTCTCCCCACTCTTACCCGTCCACACCACAGGGATCCAGTGTGGTTGTCAGAGTGCCATGGCTCTAACCTGGCTGGGGCTGACCCTGGGCTGTGGGGATGGGGAAAAGAGGGCAGCTGCAGGTTTCCCCCCCCCCTCCCCCCAGCAGCCTGATGGGCCCCTGAGAGAGAGGAAGGGCTGGGCCTGAGGGCCCTGATCCCTGCAGTGTCCCTGCCTAGGCTGGGGCTGGGCCTCCCCAGATGGGGCCTGGTGATAAGGCCCCAGCGATCTGCGCCCTGCAGATAAGTGCTATCAGCAGGGAGAGGCCTCCTGGGTCGAACGGTTCTGAGGATGGAGGAGGGGCCCACAGTCATGCCAGTGACCACCACCCTCCCAGAGCTGGAGGAAACCCAGGCATCCAGGCTCCCATCCCCTACTTAGCCCAACAGCCCCCTGCATCCTCTCCCAGAGCTGTAGGGAACCCAGGAATCCCAGTTCAAAGCTGCTGCTTAACCCCCCAGCCCTCACTCCCCTCCCGGAGCTGGAGAGAATCCAGGCTCCCAGACCTGTTCCCCCCAAGCCATCTCAATACAGAAAACCTCCATTTCCAGAGTTGCCAGGGTTTTTTTTTCCATCCTCCTTTAATACAAAGAAAACAACAGTAATGGGGTTTCCATAGGAACCCAGTGACCCTGGCCGGTGCTTGGGCTGGTGCTGGGCCTGGCTGGCACAGACAGGCAGCTGTGGTGCCCACCTTCCTAGGAGTTGCTCCAGGCTGGTCTCTGACCCCCCAACCCCCTTTTCCCCTCATGGGGCAGCTCTGCCATTAGCCATCTCTGAGGCTAGTTGGTCCTGGTCCCAGTTCCCATGGGAGACTGGGCAGGGGTGGGGCTCCATGGCAAGTGGATAGGAGAGAACCTAGGTGTCCGGGTTCCCAGACCCCCTGCTCAAACCCTTCGGACCCTGCTCTGCCCCAAAGCTGGGAGACAACTCAGATGTTGGTGCCCCCAGCCCCTGGCCAATCTCTGGCCCTGGTACCTGCTGCAAGGTGGAGGGCTAGGCTCTGTCCTGGGGAGCAGGTGCCCTCGTTGCCCCCTGCTGGCTGGAGGCGGACTCTGCACCCTTCCCACCCAGAGGGGCTGCTCTGTGCCTGTGGGGTCTTCCCTGACTCCCACACACACGGGCTACTCTCCACCCCACTGCATGCTCCTGGGTATCCCTAGCCTTTTCCAGGATGGAGTCGTGGTCCCCTTCATCATCCTCCTGGCTCCACAGGGGCCTAGGTTCCTCCTTCCCCCAGTGCTAGGAGCAGGCCATCTAACTGGGCAGGGGTGGGGAGGTGAGGTTGGAGTACAGGCTGGGCAGGGAAGATGAGGTGTGACTGGCCTTGGAAGAGATGTCAAAGTTGGAGAGCAGCAGGTAGCTGTACTTGAGGGCCCTGTGGGCTGAGGGGCTGGGTGGGCAGGGCTGCAACTGGGCCGAGTGGGGGTCAAATCGCGTGTACTCGAAGCTAGATGAGGGTGAGACCTGCGCCAAGTGGGTCACTCCAGAGGGGTTCAGCTGCCCCTCCAGATCAGGTGGCAGTGCCATGTCCTGGCTAGGGGAGCAGGGCACCAACTGCTCATCCAGCACCAGGTAGTCTTCAGTGGGGGCAGGGAGTATGTTTGGGGGTGGGTAGGGGATGTCAGGAGGGTCAGAGGCCTTGGAAAGGATCTCCAGCAGGACCAGCTTCTCCTCCGCATTGTTGGCGTTCTGGTTCTGCCTCAGGTAGGAGCTGTTCTGCCCCACCCACAGCTGCAACGGGACAGGGGTCAGTGGGGGGTTCTGCCCTGCCCCATGGATCCCAGCTTCATGGTTGGCCCCTGGTGTTTTGGTAAGGTCTGTGTTTGGCTCCCTGGGGTATGAGAGCCCAGTGCTGGCTCTGACAGGGCATGACCAGGTCCCCTAGACCAGCCTCCACCCCTACCCTGCCCCAGCTTCACCCCGCACCTCCCCCACAGCTCCCCTGCAGGGCTTGGAGGATGGATCTTGCCTGGAAGTTGCCCTTGTAGACACTGAAGAGCTCATCAAAGCTGTGCTCTGGGCTGGGGATCACCGGCCATATCTTATTCTTCAGGAACCTGGAGGGAGAGCTGCCATGAGAGCAGATACATGTGAGGGGTGAGGCCTTCTCCATGCCCCAGCCAGGGACAGGGGGCTTCACACTCCAACCCCCTCCCTGTGCACAGCAATATGCATGCATGCACACACACACACGTGTGCACCCCACCACCCTGATACATGCACATGCACACCCCCACTGGCAGCCACACACTCATGCATACACATGATGGTGGACACCTGGGGTTTTGGGGAAGGTGGGATGGTTGTGGTGACCCCCAGGAGGTACCTGCAGTGGCAGAGCGGGGTGACGAACACCGTCAGCAGAGTCAGGAACACCACGATGAGGGACAATGTCAGCACCAGTGGGTCCAGGTCTGCAAGGCAGGAGGGCAAGGTCAGCCCAGTTGGGACCCAGGGAAGGGAGGTGTGGTGGCTCCCACAGTGCTACCCACCCTGTAGCCAAGGAGACAATGGGCATGAGGCCAGCAGCTGACTTCCCTGCCACCCCACCCCAGGCCCTGGCCCTGCCCCTGCCATCACTGGCGCATCCATCCCTGCAGACTATGGTCCATCCTATCCCAATGGCCTTTCCCACCCTCCTTCTCCAACCCCCAATGGGCCATCCATCCCAGTGGTGCCATTCCACACCCCCATCTTATCCCAATGGGCCATCCTGACCCCCCAGCAAAGGCCTATTCCACCCCCCCCTTTCTCAAATACCAGTTTTATTTCATTTCCCTACCCCAATGGTCCCTCTCACCCCCACATCCAATCTCCAATAGTCCATATCCCCTTCCAACCCAATGATCCATCCCAGCCCCCACCCATAAACCAATGGCTCATCCCTGTCCCCTCATCCAAGGCCCATCCCACCCTCCAGCCCAGTGGTCTTGCCCACCAATAGTTCCTCCAACCGAATGGTCACGCCCACCCCCCATGCTACCCCAAGGTGCTCCCAGTCCGGCTGGTCCATCCATAACTGCATCCTGCGCCCATCCCGGCCCGGCTGCATACCGCTGGGCGTGACAAGGCTGACTGGCTCTGACCAGGCGCTCCAGTAGCCTTTGTAGCTGACGCCGTCGGGCTTGACACGGATGGCGAAGGTGTAGCGCGTGCGCCCGCGCATGGCCAAGGACAAGCACTTGGGCCCGTTCGCGGGGAACTGCACCTGGGGGGCGCAAGGAGGTGAGCGCCGGGACCCTGGTGCATCTCATCCACTGTCTAACCCCGGCAGGGCCGGCCGCACCTACCATCTGGGCAGTGGCGCCTGGGGCAGCAAAGGACAGCTGGTAGCAGAGGCTGGGTTCCAG
>NW_005842065.1:1921063-1921881 GCF_000455745.1 Alligator sinensis | reverse complement strand
CTGCTTGCCCCTGCTCCTGCCTCTTCCCCTCGCGTGTCCTGCCCCGCAGTCCCCTCCCCCCACCCCCAGCCTGGTCGGTGCCCCTCACTCCTGACCCGCAGCCCTCTGCGCGTCCCATCCCAGCAGCGGGGGAGGGGAGCACAGGGTAATTGGGGGCATGTAGTTGGGGGGCTTGCCTTAGGGGCTGTGGGGGCCTGGTGATATCACTGGGGGATACCCCTGGGGTGCACTCACTCCAGGCGGTACTCCAGCTCGTAGCCGCCGGGGCTGAGCTCAGGCTCCGACTCGAGGTTGTCTCTGGTCTCCCAGAAGCAGGTCAGATCGTCCTGCAGCCGTGTGAAGCACTTGGGGTCCCGGGACTCCTCGGCCAGGAGCAGGGCGGCTGCGGGGGGTTGGGGACACCTATTAATGCCCCCGGGGGGCAGGAGCCCGGGGGCGTGCGTGGGCAGGGTTCGGGGGGCACCAGCCAGGTCCATCCCTCCCTGCTCCGGAAGGCTCAGCCCCCCATTCCCGACAGAGCTGGGGGGCGGGAGATCTGGGCTCTAGCGCCGGGGTCTGGATCGTTGCTGTGGACCCGGCCCTTGACCACGGGTGACCCGGCGACCTACGGCCCCCGGCCGGTACCTTCGCGCTCGAAGCCCCCTGGGTCCCAGGACGCCCCTGCGACGCAGAGCAGCAGGAACCCAAGGGCGGCGGCGGTGGGGGCCATGCCGGGCCCCGCGGCTCTGCTCGGTCTGGCTGGCGGGAGCCCGCGCGGCCCCTGATAAGCGCGGGGGTGGGGGGCTGGCATGGGGCCACTGGGGGCAGGATTTCCCCCG
>NW_005842065.1:1915185-1920655 GCF_000455745.1 Alligator sinensis | reverse complement strand
CCCCCGGGGGTCACACCACACAGAGCCAGGGCTATAGGTTTCAGCTTTATTGGGGGAGGGGGGGGGACAAGGGGGACAATGCCTAGGCAGAGTGGGCTCTAGGGCTCTATTCCTCCTACCACCACCTTGACTTTTGCCTCATGACCCCAGGGCAGGGGGCCACTAAGCGCCTAGGCAGAGTGGGCTCTAGGGCTCTATTCCTCCTACCACCACCTTGACTTTTGCCTCATGACCCCAGGGCAGGGGGCCACTAAGCCTTGGGATCCTTGTGGCGGGGCCCGGGGGGGCGCGGCGCGGGCCACGGGCATCCAGGATCTGCTGCGCCTGGCGCTTGAGGGCAGCACGGGTCAGCACCTCAGCTTCATCCTCCCCACTTGCCTCCTCCTCTGTGGGGGGAAAGAAGGGTAAGAGGGGAAGGGACACCCCCCCCCCATACACCCTCATTCCCCCCCAGGGGCTGCACAGGATGTGCAAACTCCCCCATCATGCCCACGCACGTGCCCCCTGCCCCCTTGCCTGTGCTTGTGCCTACACATGTGGCCCATGCTCCCTTGCATGTACTCCTGTACACACATGCCCACTTGCATGTGCCCCCTTACATGCCCCTTACTCACCATAGTAGGCATCTGGCTTGCGGGGGCTGGGCAGGGCCACTCGGACATTGGCACTGGGCAGACACCCCTCCAGCTGGGCCTGGAACTGCAGGAGATGCCCTATCAGCTCAGACATGGTGCAGGGGGGGGACTAGGTGGGTGACAGGGATGGGACGGGGGACATGGACAACTGGCATGTGTCATGTGACACAGGTGCAGTGTGCATGGGGCCTGTGGGCAGGGCTAATGCAATTCAGGGCATGTAGGCCTGGTAGTGGGGCTTGGGGGATGTGGGTGGAGCCAAAGGGGTGTGGTAGTACATAAGTGGGTGGGGCTTGTTGTGGGGCAGGGTTAACTGTGGGATACAGCTGGGGGCAGGGACAGATATGTGGTGGGTAGGGCTTGCTGGGGCACAGCCAGTGCATGTGGCGGCTGGGTCCCACCTCTTCATGGGCCACAGCTTGACACAGCGCGGTCTGATCATGCCCCTCCAGTGCTTCCTGCAGCTGCTGCAGCCGCTTCGCTGTGCGCCCCAGCAGCTCAGGCAGGTGCTCACGGGAGCCTGGTGGGGGCAGTGGCTCTGCCCAGTGCCCGCTCTCCTGGAAGGAGAAGGGGGCTCAGGTCTGTGCATAGGGGGTAGGGGAGAAACTGAGGCATGCAGAGGGGCTGGGCACAGATGTCACCCCTCCTGGAACTGGGGAGGAAACCCAAGCATCCGGGCTCTCCCCACCCCATGCCAGATGTACATGGACCCCCAGCACTGACCCCGTGCCCCAGGGGTGATCAGGGGGGCACTCACCAGGGGCAGATGCTGCACCTTGCTGGCCAGGTGCTCCAAGCCAGCGCCAGCTGCCAGCAGCACCTTCGTAGCCCCCTCCAGCCGCTGCCGCGTTGCATCGCGCCGCCCCTCGGCCTCCCGTAGCTGGCCCTGCAGTTCCCTCAGCAGCTGCTGGGCTCTGGAGGAGGCAGGGAGGAGCATGAGTGGAGGGTCCTGGCCCCACTCTCTCACCCAAAGAACCAAGGCTTTGGGCCCTGCTTGGTGCAGTGTGGGGGGGTTCCATGGGAGGCTCACCCTGTGTGTTGGGCATCCCCTGAGTAGGCCAGGGCCTGGCGTTTGGCCTGGAGCTCAGCTGCCTGCACCTGCCGCCGCTCCAGCTCCTTGGCCTGGGCCTGGCCCAGCTGTCGCAATCGTCTTTGTGTCGCCTCCTGCTCCCGGAACCGTGCCAGCACATCCTGCCGCCACAGGGGGGGAAGGGGTTAATGCCCCCCAGCCCCACTCCTCTGGTACAGCTGGTTAGTTCCCGCCCCCCAAGTCCCCTGCTCAGCCAGCTACTGACTCCTGACCCCATCCCGTTCCACACCTGTGTGACCAGCTCTGGGGGACAGTAGTTATGATGGAGGAGGGGTCGTAGTGCACACAACTCTGGGCAGGCACCTGTAGCTGCCCTTTGATTCTGTCTGGGGAGGGGAAGCTGGGGGCCTGGTCTCCTGGGTCCCAGTTATGGGGAGGACACCTTTTAAATGCTGTTACTGCCTTCAAGAACCAAGCAGTTGGTTGGGGTGGCAAATGGGAGGGGGACCCAGGTGGGTATTATGGGGCAGGTCTCAGGCACCTGGGTTCTGCCTCAGCTCAGAGAGGGCAGTGGGTCAACCTGGGGTGGAGGGATCCCAGATATCTGGGTTCTCCCTGTCCCATTACCTGGGCACGGGCCACACCAGTGGCTGCCTTAACCTTGTCGAAAGTCTCCTGGGCACCGAGTAGGCGCTGAGCAGTTCCGGGAGAGGGCCCTGTGGCCCCTGCCCCTCCGCTGGCTGCCACATCCTCGCCTGGCACTGATCCCCGCTCCCGTGGCACCTGGGGGGGGCGGGATGTGGGTCAGTGCAGGGGTTCCCCAAGCTGGGGCTGGTCATGTCCTGAGGATGCAGCAGGTACGTACCCGGCGCTCAGGGCGTTCAGCCTGTGCCCGCCGCTCCTCAGCCTGGCGCCGCAGCTCCGCCAGTGCCTGCTCCCGATTCTGCCGTCCCCGCAGTGCCTCCGCTTCCTGCACAGCCAGCTGCTCCTGTGGGGCAGATGGGGGCAGTGAGTACCTGCAGGGGGCAGGGAGTGCCAGGGGCAGTGGGGGGCAAGACCCAGGCACAGGTGGGAGGGGCCCTGGGGTATGAGGGTGGGGGGCAGGGCTCCCTGTGCCCATGGGGGGGCAGAGACAGCCCCTTCCCGTACCCGTGCAGCATCGCGGGCAGCCTGGGCCTCAGCCCTGGTGCCCTGTAGGTCACAAAGCTGCTGCCGCAGGTGCCGGACCTCGGCCTCCAGTGCATCCAGCCGGGGTCCCCTGCTCCGGCTCTGCTCCTGGAGGTGGGGGGAGGGTCAGCGCAGTGGAGGTCAGTCTGGGGGTCCCAGCTTGGCCCCCCAGCCTCCTCTGCTGTGCCCACCTGCATGTGCGCCTTGAGCTGCAAGTACAGGGCACCCACGCGTGCCGCCTCCTCCACCTTCAGCTGTGCTTTCTCCAGCCGGTTCTCCAGTCCCCGCAGCACCTGGTAGGGACAGTTGTCTCCGCAAGGCTCACAGAAGGCCCGGGCAACAAGAGATCCCCTCAGCCTTCCCCCTCACAAGGTGGGGCATGTGTCCTAGCAGCCCCCAGGGCACCCCCACTACATCCAGCTGGAGCAGGGGGGTAAGAGGGGCATGGGGGGCTTGGCACAGCTGGCAGGAGGAGGGATCTCCCCCTTCCCTCCCCCCAGCTTCATGCCCAGGCTCCTGCCCCGGCACACCCACAAAGCCACATCATGCCCAACTGCCCACTCCCACACCCGAGGGAGCTGCCCCACTGCCCAGCCCTGGGGACTCAGTCCCTCCCTGGGTCTCACTGTGGCAGGATTAGGCTGGTGTGGCTCCTCCCGCACCCGGGCATCCCATTGCAGCTGCAGCTGGGCCAGGCGCTGCCTCCGTGTTCCAGTCTGATGCCGCAACAAGTTCAACCGGTTCCGCTGCTCTGCAAGGCGGTGTTGCAGCAGCTCTGCTGCACCCTGGGGTGGGGGAGATCAGGAGAGGAAGGGGACCAGGGGGAAGCTCCAGTCCTGGTGCCCCCCAGCCCTGCTTGGTGCCCCTCACTCTCGACTCACAGTCCCTGTTGTTCCCCCCAACCCTGCCATTGCTCCTCACTCCCAAGCTAGAGCCCCTCACTGCCTTCCCCCTAGCTGTACTAGTGCCCCTCACTCCTGACACACAGCTTCACCCCTCTCCAGCCCATCCAGTGCCCCTCACTATCGACCCACAGCCCCCTTCTCCCTCCAGCCTGGCCAGTCCCTTCACTCCTGACCTGCAGTTCCTTGCACCCCCCCAACCCTGCCAGTGCCCCTCACTTCTGCCCCACAACCCCCTGCCACACACACATCTCCAGTTTTGTTCTTCATTGCAGCCTTGTCTGCTGCCCGGTCCTGGAACACTTCTCTGATGAGCTTCTCATCTCCCTGCACAATCAGACACAAGGAGGGTGGCACTCCCAGCCATCAGGTGGGGTGATCTATAGGTGGGGGCTGGGAGTGAGTCCACCCTGTGACCAGGATCAGCCCAGAATGAGGTGCCCCTGCTAGGGCACCAGGTGCTGTATGTTGGTATGTGTCATCTCCTCTTGCAGCCCCCGCAGTGTTTCACCCCGTCTCCCAGCCCAGAGCCAGGCCTGGATTGCATCTCTGAGGGTGTTCCCCCCCCCCCAGCCCAGCCCCCTTTGTCTCACGCACCACCAGGACATCTGCCAGTCTCTTGCGTAACTGCTTGTTGTCGCGGCGCAGACACAGCGCCGTTTCCCGGTTCCTTTGCACAGTGCCCTGGGCACTCTCATAGAAGGCCTTGCGGTCACCCTCTGTCATGGGGGATAGGAGGCACCTGGTTACTGCTGCACGTACCCCGCAGGTGTCCCTAGCTGGAGCTTGGCATCTGGGGGCCAATGAAGCCTGCCCAGCCCAGCTGCCTTTTGACCTTGCTTGAGCCCTGATCAGTGATTTGGGGAAGCAGTTCTGCAGCCCCGATCACCACAGACATCAAGTTTATTTTTGTATTGGTCCGCCCACACCAGGCAGTGCCCCTCACTCCCAACCTGCAGCCCCCCCTCCCCCCTTTACCTCATGGTGACCCTCACTCCTGACCTCCAGGCTCACCTTCAACGCCATAGTGCTTCTCATTCCCGATCTGCACCCCCGCCCCGACCCCACGGTTCCCCCCAGCCTCGCCCCCCATACCCAGCAACTGGATCTTGCTCTGCAGCTCCGAGATCTGCTGGGGCACTGAGCCCTTCACCCCGGCGGGGTCCAGTGTCGCCGGCATGGAGGCGGCGGGGGCCAGCAGGGGCGCCCCGGGACAGCCCAGTAGTGGGTCAAAGAAGGGGGGGGGCTGCCCCCGGCACCCCCGGCTCGCCCGGGCAACCGCCACCCAAAGCCTCCCATTGGCTGTTCGGGAGGAGGACGGTTCGCCAAGCACCATGGGAGGAAGGTCGGCTCTGGGTCCTCCCCGCCTCTCTCCTCCATTCCCCTAGCCCAGACACACGCGGGTGGGAGGCCACTCGTCGTCATCTGGGGCTCGACGGGGCAGCTCCTGCCGCACTCAACATGGCCGTCCCGGTTCTCATAGTAACCAGTGGAGAGCGCCGCTTGCCTGCGTGCCGCCGCCACATTCAAAATGGCCGCCCCTGCGGGCCCTCGCCACTCTCAAGATGGCGGCAGAGCAAAGCCATTCCCTTTGTGCTACCCACCCCCTCAGCCGCGCGCCTTCCTGATACCAGTCCGAACCGGAAGTCACTACGCTGTTCGCTTCCGGTTTCTTGAGCGTGGTCCTGGACTTGGCTCCGCGCGACTTCCCCCACCCACCCCCTCACGTGACGGGT
>NW_005842065.1:1911802-1915175 GCF_000455745.1 Alligator sinensis | reverse complement strand
GGGGGCTTGGCGCCAGGGAGGCCTGATGGGGGCGGGGTGGTGGGGGGCTGCTCTATAAGGGTTAACGGGGGATGTTCTAAAGGGGTCCAGCTGGGAATGGGCTCAGATCTATAGGGATCTGGGGGTTCTCTTATTGAGGCCTTACTGGGTCTGTGGCAGGATCTGTAGGGGCTGCAGTCTGGTCTATGGGGGCCTTGTTGGCCCTGGGGTGGGATCTATAAGGGCTGGAGAGGGATGTTCTCTAGCCGTTCTGCTGGGTATTGCCTATAGGGGCTGCAGCTTGGTCTATAGGGGGCCCTGCTGTGGGGTGGGGTGGCATGTATCGGGGCCATAGGAGGTGTTCTGTAGAGGCCCTGCTGGGAGTGTGGTCTGTGAGGGCTCTGCTGAGGGTGGGACAGGATCTATAGGGGCTATAAGGGGGTGTTCTATAGGGGCCATGCTGGGGTGGGGTAGTATCTACAGGAAGTGAGTAGTGAGGTGGCAGAGCATGGCTTATAGGGCCCATCTAGAGGCAGACAGAGCTGGGTCTACAGGGGCTTTGATGGGAAAAGGATGTTCTATAGGAGCCACAGGGGAGGGGCTGGCTCTGCAGGGTGACCCTTCCTACATAGGGGTCTATATGGGATGTGCAGGGAAGTACTGATCCTCTCCCTGCCCCCAGGAAGTACCCTTGTGCATTGACTGTGATGCTGCTGCTGGTGCTGCTGTGCCCCTTGCTGGGCGCCCTGGCCTGTGCTGTGGAGGTGATGCGGCCCCGGGGTGTCTCCCTCACCAGTGAGTGACGGGGACCCTGGTAGCAGGGGGGAAACGGAGGTGAATTCGCAGCCATTTCTGCTGTACCCACAAGTCTGTGCACCTGTAGCTGGGGGAGAACCCAGGTGTCTCAGCTGACAGGGGAAACTGGTGGGTGCTGGGGAGGGGGGCGAGTAGGTGAAGATTCCTCCTCACAGGAGGCAGCATGCCTAGTGGGCAGAGCTGTCCTGGGTGCTCCCCCTGTTTGGGGCAGGCTCTGGGGAGCTCTGGGCTGGCCCCTGCTCAGGTGGTTGACTCCTTGTTTTTGCCCTCAAGACCATCATTTCTATGATGAGATGAAGCCCTTCACGTGCCTGGATGGGTCGACAACCATCGCCTTCGAGTGGGTCAATGACGACTACTGTGACTGCCCCGACGGCTCTGATGAGCCAGGTGGGGAGGGGCCCTGCTTGGGATGGGGGGCAGGAGGGGGTAAAGCTCTGAGCTTCCCATCCAGGGGACCTGTGGGGGGGACCTGGTCTACTTTGTGCCAGACCGAGGAGGATTGTGTGAAGACCCTGGAGGCTTTGTTGGGAGTGGGGGCATCTGGGGTCCCCAGTCCTAGCCCTGGGATTGTTGGTGGGAACCCATATGATCCATGCTGGGAAGGGGGGCATGGTTCCATTGGCTGCCCCCTCACCCCTGGCAACACACATACACCCCAGGATGGTGGGGGTAAAACTCAGGTGTCCTGCCCCCCCCCAGGGACTTCAGCCTGCCCCAATGGACGTTTCCACTGCACCAATGCTGGGTTCCGGCCTCAGTACATCCCCTCGTCCCGTGTCAATGACGGCGTCTGTGGTGAGTGGGGGGGAGTGGCTTGGGAGGTCTGTGGAGGCCTAGGGGGTCAGGAGGGGGATTTCTATGATGAGATGAAGCCCTTCACGTGCCTGGATGGGTCGACAACCATCGCCTTCGAGTGGGTCAATGACGACTACTGTGACTGCCCCGACGGCTCTGATGAGCCAGGTGGGGAGGGGCCCTGCTTGGGATGGGGGGCAGGAGGGGGTAAAGCTCTGAGCTTCCCATCCAGGGGACCTGTGGGGGGGACCTGGTCTACTTTGTGCCAGACCGAGGAGGATTGTGTGAAGACCCTGGAGGCTTTGTTGGGAGTGGGGGCATCTGGGGTCCCCAGTCCTAGCCCTGGGATTGTTGGTGGGAACCCATATGATCCATGCTGGGAAGGGGGGCATGGTTCCATTGGCTGCCCCCTCACCCCTGGCAACACACATACACCCCAGGATGGTGGGGGTAAAACTCAGGTGTCCTGCCCCCCCCCAGGGACTTCAGCCTGCCCCAATGGACGTTTCCACTGCACCAATGCTGGGTTCCGGCCTCAGTACATCCCCTCGTCCCGTGTCAATGACGGCGTCTGTGGTGAGTGGGGGGGAGTGGCTTGGGAGGTCTGTGGAGGCCTAGGGGGTCAGGAGGGGGATGGGTAATGGGGGGGGGCAGGAAGAAGCTGGCAGGGGGATCAGGAAGTGCGCAAGGAGGTCTGCAGGGGCAGGAGGGGGTCTGGCAGGGGTAGAAAGGAAGCAAGGAAGGCCTAAGGGTGTCAGGAAGGGGGTGGAAGGCCTGTGGTGGCAGGAGGGGCCTTGGGAGGTCTGTCAGGCCAGGAGGGGGATGGGGTCAGGAAGGGGTTTGAGGACCAGCTGAGCCCTGTTGCCTCCCCTCCACCTACCAGACTGCTGTGATGCCACGGACGAGTACAACAGCGGCTCTGTGTGTGAAAACACCTGCAAGTACGGCTTGGTGGCGGGGTAGCTATGTGAGGGGGAGCAGGGGCTAAGCCCCATGAGTCAGGCTACTGGGCAGATACCTCCTTTGGCCTGTCCTTATGCGGGGGGCACAGGCCTTGGCCCCATTTGAGGCCCCTGCACTGTTCCTTGGGTGCCCAGTGCCTGGCAGCTGGTGCTTGGGGTAGGTGGGGTCAGTCTGGGGTGCACAGGGCTCATGGGGTCACCTTCCCTCCCCCTCAAGGGAACTGGGCCGGCGGGAGCGTGAGGCACTGCAGCAGATGGCAGAGGTGGCACGCGAGGGCTTCCGGCTCAAGCAGGTGCTGATCGAGGAGGCCACCAAGGGCCGTGAAGAGAAGCAGGTGAGAGATTGGGTGGGGCTCCTGGATGCCTGGGTTCTTTTCCCAGCTCCATGCTAGGGTGGAGGGGGTGATGGGGTCATACTGTTGTGGAGGGACACCTGGGTCCTTTCTTCAGCTCAGGGGTGGGGTGATGAGATGATACTGGTATAAAGAAGCTTGGAGCCTGCACATCTGGGTTCCTTCCCCAGCTCTGGGGGTGGTTGTGGGGTCATGCTAGGCAATGGAGGTGGCTGGGCTGGGGAGGGGGAGCATTCAACTAGCTCTCACTCTGCCCCCCATCCTCCTCAGAAACAACTGGGGGAACTGCAGGAAGGCAGGCGGGGGCAGGAGGAACGGGTGGGGGCACTGCGCCTGGCTAAGGAGGCGGCCGAGAAGCCTGAGAAGGAGGCCAAGGACATGCATCACAAGCGCTGGGAGGGTGGGTGTGGCCCCCACATCTTGCTCCCCCCCCCCCCCCCCCCTCCCCCTCGCCCCGTCGGGCGG
>NW_005842065.1:1911374-1911759 GCF_000455745.1 Alligator sinensis | reverse complement strand
TGGGAGCCAGCATCAAGTGGGACCTGTTTCTGTGCTGGGTGGGGTCTTGGGAATGGGGCTTGCAGGGGGTGGGGGTTGGTGCTGGGTGGGATGTAGGCTTAGTTCTGGGTGGGGCCTGGGTCAGTGCTGGGCAGGGCCTGAGTCCTGCTGTCCCAGCAGAGCAGCAGGCCCTGGTACAGGCAGCCCAGGAGCAGGCGCAAGCCCACAAGGCCTTTGAGGAGCTCGACAGTGACAGCAATGGCCTGTGAGTGGGGATGGGTGTGGAGGGGGACAGACGTGGCTCCAAGAGTGCCCCAGCTACCCCTGGCTCACATTCTGCTCCCCTCTGCCCCACACAGGGTGACAGTGGCTGTGCTGCAGGCCCATGCAGAGCTGGATGTGGACG
>NW_005842065.1:1907936-1911333 GCF_000455745.1 Alligator sinensis | reverse complement strand
GGGGGAACCCAGGCCCCAGCCGTGGAGGGGTTGTGCTGAGCCTGGATCTGCCATGTGCCCCTGCTGGGGAGAGGACCCAGGTGTCTAGATTCTCTTTCCTATCCTATCCTGAGCTGTTCAGTCCTATTCTTTTCCTAAAGCAGGGGTAGAACCTGGGCATCTTGACTCCTATCTGTGCTGTCCCTAATCACTAGTCCCCATTTCCTTCTTGGAGCTGAGATAGGGAGCCTAGACACTCAGGTCCTTTCCTGCTCTTTGTCTAGCCACTAGGTACCACTCCTGTTTCAGAGATGGAGTGAACCCAGATGTTCTGAACAATCCCCCTCCATCCCCCATCACTTGCAACCCTAGACCGGCACCAGTAGGTGGTGATAGCAGCTCATAGCCACATCCAGCCCCCATCCCCACTTTGCTGCTGGAGGAAACTGAGGCACAAGGGGATGGGAGAGTCAGTATCAAAGCAGGACACCAGCTGTTCCCTGCCAGAGCCTGGGCCCCACAGGAGCCCTGAGGCCCCCTTTGCAGGGGGGCGGGAAACTGAGACACGATGCAGCTGAGAGCCTGCGGTGATGGAGCCTTGTCTGGCAGACGCTGCTGGGGGACACGGTGCAGACTGACCTGCCCGGCTTCCATGACACCGTCTGGGCCGCAATCAAGGAACACTACAAGTCTGAGGTCAGTGCCGGGGAGCAGAGCTCTGGACGCCTGGGTTTCCCCCTAGGGGTGGGCAGGGGTGTATGGATGGAGCCCTGGATGCCTGGCTTCTTTCCCCTGGGTGGGGAGGGGCAACAGGACAGACCTCTAGACACCTGGGTTCTCCCCTGGGTTGGCTGTCCCTCCTTCCCATGGTGGGAGGTGCTGGGAGCCCAGATGCCTAGTTCCATCCCCATGGTGGGGGAGGGCATGGAGGGAGCACTGATGTCTGGGTGCTGTGCCAATGCCTCCTTCTGCCCCAGGGTCCAGCTGAGGTGGCACCTGAGCCTGAGCCCCCCACAGCTGAACCCCCGGAGCCAGTGCCTGAAGATGAGGAGGAAGAGGAAGATGATGATGAGGGAGGCTCGGAGGATGAGCCCACGGTATACACTAGGATTCCCCACCCCCAACTTGTCTGCTCCCCCAGGGGACAATGGGAAGGTGCTGGAGGACTGCAGGGGTATCCCCTGGGCTGATCCCCCCCCTGCTTCTCCTGCCCTCAGGTGGCCCCTGCTAAGCCCCCCTCACAGGAGAGCGAGGAGGAAAAGATGCCGCCCTATGACGCTGCCACCCAGGCTCTAATTGACGGTAGGGAAGGGGCATGTCCCACCCTGGACATCAGAGACAGGCCCGGAAGGGTCTGCCCTCTGTGTGTGTCCCCCCAGGTCCTCCCACAGCTGGTCTCACATGTGTCCCTCCCACATGCCACACATGGGAGCCCCCAAGGGTCAGCAGTCGGACATGTCTGCACTCACCAGCACCGTGGCACCAATACTGATGGGCTACAAGCCAGTGAGGGTTGAGCTGGGAGTAAAAGGGCTTGGGGAGGGAGTTGAGGGCCCAGATGCCTGGGTTTTCCCCTGGTTCTGGGGGCCTGGACACCTGGGTCCCCTCTCTGCAGAGGGGCAGAGGCCTGGGGTATCTGTTGGGGCAGGCAGTGAATCCCCAAGGCAGTGAGCAAAGCGTGGGAGTTGCCAAGGCTCTTGGATTTGCTCTCTCCTCTCAGGCTGAATGCTGGAACCTGAAGCGGGGAGAGGGGGCAACTCCTCCCATCCTAGGCCTGCCACCCCTCCCCTCTCATCTCCTCCCACCTCCCTTTGCAGCTGCCCAGAAGGCGCGGGAGGAGTTTGAGGAAGCTGAGCGGTCCCTGAAGGAGGTGGAAGAGTCCATCAGGTAGGAGGACCAGGGCAGGAGCTGCTTTTGAGCTGGGGAGCTCTGATTTCTGGGTTGTTCCCCTGCCTTGAGCAGGGGAGAAGCCCTGTGGGTTTCCAGGGTTCCTGGGTCCTATCTCCAGCCAGCTCGCTTGCGCGCTCTCTCTCTCTCTCTCTCTCTCCCCCCCCTCACCTCTGTCATGGGCCCATGGCCTGTTCTGCCTCCCCCCCAAGAGGACACAGGGATGGGTGCCAAGCCTGGGATAGCATGAGCTGACCCCCCCCACCCTCTTCTCGGCCTTCTAGGAACCTGGAGCAAGAGATCTCCTTTGACTTCGGCCCCCATGGGGAGTTCTCCTACCTCTACAGCCAGTGCTATGAGCTCAGCACTAGCGAGTAGGTGCTGGGGGAGGGCAGTGAGGGGCAATGGGAGGCCTGTGGAAGGGGCCTGGCTCAGTTGTCTTCATTTTTGTTAGGGGTCCAGACTCCTGGGTTCTAGGCCCAGCCTGGGGATGGGTGGGCGGGGAGGGGGATGAGAGTTTCAGGGAGAAAGGTTGGGGGTTAGAGCTGGGAGCCGACTCCTGGGTTCTTTCCTGATCTTGGGGAGAAGCTGACAAGCTACAGGTCCCCTGCAGCCTCTTTGGGGCCCATCCAGAGGGGAGGGGGCTCAGAAAACCTGCTGCCACAGCAGTGACGAAGCTTTAATGTTGAGGGGGAGACTGGGCTTGTGAGCCCCCACAGGAGTGGGCTCGGGTCTCACTGCTTCTCCCCCATTGTCCCCTGACAGATACATTTACCGGCTCTGTCCCTTTAAGAGAGTGTCCCAAAAGCCGAAACACGGAGGGTCTGAGACCAACCTAGGGTAAGAGCTACCCCCCCCCCCCTTTCTCCCTCCACCCTCTGGGGCTGTGCTGGCACCCCCCATGCCTGCCAATCCACCTTGTGCTGCTGGGGTCAGATGCTCCTGGAGAGGGGCTGATGCAGCCTGTGCCCCCCACCCCCCATACCCCCAGGAGGTGGGGCTCCTGGGCTGGCACCGAGGACGACCGGTTCAGCGTCATGAAATATGAGCATGGGACGGGCTGCTGGCAGGGCCCTGCCCGCAGCACCATGGTGAGACCTGCCCCTGCCCCCCACCTGCCCCCACCCTGTTCACAGCACTAGTGTGAGTGCCCCCCCTCCCTTCCCCTGCCACTGCTGGGAATTGCTCCCTGCTAGCCCTAGCAGGACTGGGCTGTAGCCTGTGCCCCTGCCTCCCCTTACCACAGGTGAAGCTGTTGTGTGGGAAGGAGACGGTGGTGACAGCAGCCACGGAGCCCAGCCGCTGCGAGTACATGCTGCACTTGGAAACCCCAGCCGCTTGCCAGGAGCCCCATGAAGTCCCCCCTGGTGACCATGATGAGCTCTGAGGTAGCACCTGCAGAGGGGGGGAGTGGGGGAGGGGCACTGCCTGCCTGCCTCAGTTTCCCCTGGGAGCCCCCTGTTCCTCCCCCAGCAAGCTCTCAGGGTCTCTTCCCTCCCTACCCTGCAGGCCCATGGATCAGTGCCAGAAA
>NW_005842065.1:1906573-1907926 GCF_000455745.1 Alligator sinensis | reverse complement strand
TACCCTGCACAGCACCTGGCTGGACCTGTGGACAGATGGACAGACAGGACCTGCCTCAGTGCTTTTTGCACCCCTGCACTGATGTGTGGCGGGGCAGGGGGGCGGCTCCCCTTCATCCCAGGAGCGCAGGGAGCGGTCTCCCCTTCATCCCAGGAGCTGCTGCTCCCAACTGAGCCAGGTGGGGTGGCTGAGGGTGGGAGGGAGCGTTTCACCCAATAAAGGAGCCATTCTTTCCACAGCCCTGTGTATGTGTGCATGCATGTGTTTGTGTGCGCAGTGGGGCTGTGGGTCGGGAGTGAGGGGCACTGGCAGGGCTGGGGGGGTAGCCCCCCCATAGCTGCCAGCTGCCTGGGGGGGCACATCCCCTTTCATAGATTTCATATGAAATCCCCTTTGTTGAACCCTTTCACCTGCTCCCTCTTATTTCCATGACAAAGTGTAGCCCCTTGGGAGGTGTGGTTTCCTGGCTCCCTCCTGCCTCTGGGGGAGGGGTGGCCTCGGCCTGCCCTAATCCAACCCTCCCTAGCTCAGCACCATCCCCCAGCTGGAACCCCCAGCTCGCAATGTGGGGGTAGGGCTGTATCCCAGACAGTCCCCACACAGGCAGTCCTTACACACACATCCACAAGCCCATCCCTCTATGTTTGCACACACAGGCCTTCACCCTGAGGGCCTCCCAGCCCCCCTCCCCCCACACGTTTCACTCCCAACCTGGGGGGCATCTTCTCCCCCTGCTTAGCCCCCCATACATTTCCCCCATTGGCACTCCCTCCAATTAAGGGGGTCTGAGCAGTGGCTGGTGTGACAGGGCCCTGATTGTGGCCCAGGGGATCACACTCCTTGCACAGCGGAGGGAGGTCTTGAAATCCCTACGCACATGTGCATGCACCCTTGTGGACATCTGGGTAGCATCCACCACAATGGGGCCCCGATCCTGGCCGGGGGGGAGGGATCCTGATCCCAGCTTGGGGTATCTGGGAATTCACCCAGACACCTCAGCTTCTGCCCCCCTGCCAAATATTCCCGACCCAAACCGTTCCCCCCCACCCTCAAAGGCGCGTCCCGAAATAACATGGCCAGGACCCTTGGCAGCAAATTAAAAAATAGTTTCCTTTTTAACTTGCAAAGGCGCCGGGGCAGCGCCGCACACGGCTCCGCGCGGCAGAATAAATAATGACGTTAACAATAAGTTAAAACTACAAGAAGCTAAAAAAGGTCCCATCCGTCCCCACCACAATGCCCTCCGGGGGCCAGGCCTCAGCTGGCTCTTGCCCCCTGGAGGGGGGAGGAGTGGGTGGTGGGGGTTTTTTTTGTCCTTTTTTTGTTTTTGTGTTTTTTGGGGGGTTTTGTCCG
>NW_005842065.1:1904102-1906531 GCF_000455745.1 Alligator sinensis | reverse complement strand
GGGGGGGTCTTCCTCATTTTTCCCTGCAAACAGCAGCTCCCACGACGGCACAAACACAAGTGAAGCGACACGGCGAGAAACTCAGGAGAAGCCTAAGAACTAAGGCAGGAACCGAGGGAAATTGGAAACAAAAGCCAAAGATAGTGAGGAACTAGAGGCCTCAGTGTCCTTGTGACAGCGGCTGGCGGCAGCCATGGGGGGGCATCTCCCTGGCACGGGCTTGAGGGGCAGGTCAGGCCCATCCTGGCCCTGGGCACAGGGCATCTCTGCTCCCACGGACAGACACGGCGGCAAACCAAAGGCGGAATCAACTCAAGGCAAAACCCACGGAGACGGCAGCAAATGCAAAGAAGGAAAAAGAAACACACAGCGGCTTGGGCAGGCAGTGGTGGAGCCGAGTGGGGGGCAGATGGGCTTGGGCTTGGGCATGTGCATGGGGTGGGGGGCGTCCTGGACACCTGGGTTCCATGTGCATGTGTGTTGGACACCCAGGTTCCTTGTGTGTGCATGTATCCCAGACAGCTGGGTTCCGTGTGCGTATCAGATGCCAGGGTTCTGCGCACGCATACATTGTGTGTATGTGGACGCATGCAGGTATTTATGGTTTGTGTGTTCCTGGATGCCTGGGGGGAGCTGTGTGTGTACACGTTCATGCCTATGTGCATGCGTCAGACTGTGTACTTGTGTGCATGTGGACAGATGTGTCCCATACTGGCTTGTGGTGGGGTCTGTATGCACATGTGGATGTGTTCCATACTCATACGTTCTGCATGAGTCTTGGACAGCTGGGTTCCATGTCTGTTTGCAGGTGTGGGCTGCATGTGTGTGTGTGTGTGTGTGTGTGTGTGTGCACGCGCACATGTGCACATGTTCTATACTCCTGTCTTCTGGGTGGATGTATGTCCATGTCTTGCACACATGGGTTCTGTGCATGTGTGCATGTCAATCTGCATGTCCATGTCCTGCATGCCTGCGTTCCATGGGTGTCAGATACTTGGGGGGGGGTGTCCCAGATGCCTGGGGCAGGCGTGCGTGCATGTGTGTGTGTGAGCTCTGGGGGTGGGTGTGGGTGTGTGTGTCCAGGGTTCTGGGTGTGTGTGTGCATGTGTGTCTCCTGGATGCCTGGGTTCTGGATAAGTATGTGTCCCCTTAGAGAGAGAGTGAGTGTGTGTGTGTCCATCCCACAACCCCACTCCATCTCCCTCTCATAGGTCCACCATCAAACTCCCACAACCCCACACCCCTCCGCTCGCCAGGAGCAGCCAGCACTGCAGGGGGCAGACAAGGTTTGTGGGTATTGCCCCCAGTCCCAGACCCCAGTGCCAGCCAAGCTGCCTTAAACAGAAAAAAGGGGCAGTGTCTCGTTGGTTAAAGGGGTGGGGGGGGTTGTTTTTTTGTTTTTTTGTTTTTGTTTGTTTTTGTGGATTTTTTTTCTGTTTTTGTCGAGAATCCCAGTAAAAAGCCCAGCAGGTGGGCAGGGGAGGGTTTTTTTTTTTTTTCTCCTTTTTTATAAAAATAGAGGTTTTTTCCCTTTTTTTTTTTGTCCCTTTTTTTTTTACATTTTTTTAAAACTGTTTTCAGCCTTTTTATTATTATTATTATTTGTTTCGTTAGTAGTTCTTGTCATCTTTATTTGTTCGGCTGCAACGTGGCATTGAGGGAGGAGAGAGAGAGAGAGGAAGCTCTACCCTCCCTTTGGCAAAAATCACCCCTCTCGATTTTTTTAAAGGGAGGGGTCCCTTCCTCTCTCTCTCCCACCTCCTCACCCCCCCCCACCCCCAGTTTTTGGCCAGTACCACCCTTTGCCATGGGGCAAGAAGGGGTAAGACCCCCAATGCCAGTCAGGAGGCTGGGGAAGGGTTCATGCCGCATGGCCAGCAGAGGGCTCTGGGCCCCGTTCAGAGGCCAGGACCAGCTCTACTAGCTCTAGGGCAGGCTGATGAGGGGGGGCGGGCAATGGAAGGCGGTGCCCCACCCCCCACCCCAAAGGAGTTCAGGGCCTGAAACCCAGGGACCAGAAGTACCCCTCCCCTGCTGCCCCAGTGGAGCCGATGCACCTGGGGCATGGAGAAGATATGCCCTGTTTTGCAACTGAGATGGAAAAATGGGTGGGGCAGAGCCACGCCCTGGCTCCACCCCCCCACCCCCCCCAGCCCAGCCCTGAACTTGGGGTTGAGCTGGGGGTGGAAGGTAGAAAGCATGCAGATCGTCCTCGGGGGGGGCAGGGGTGGACCAGCCACCGGCACAGGGCAATAGTGAGTAGAGGACGTGGCCTGCTTGCCGGGGGGTGGGACTTACACACCAAAAAGGGTGTATCTTAGCCCCATCCCCTAAACACACACAAGCAAGCACCTGCTGCCACCCCTTCCCCCCAGCCTTGTAGCCTGGCCGATGAAGCCTGGTGCCCCCTCTGCCCCCCAACACATCCC
>NW_005842065.1:1903135-1904038 GCF_000455745.1 Alligator sinensis | reverse complement strand
ATTACCCTCACCTGGGACACCGGGGGGGGGGTGGAGAGGTGGGGTAGAACCAGAGAGAGGCTGCCTGGTGGGGGGGAAACCCCTCCCAGAGATGCTTTGTGCATGTCCCTGCTCACACTGGTGGGCTGGGGCAAAGGGCGGGGGCGGGGGCATTACTACAGCTGTCCCACTGTTGCCCGTAGCAACTGGTGACACAACAGCAGCACATGCCCCCTCACCCCCCCACCCCACTGTTCCTCCATGAACCAACCCCTCCACACCCAAAATGGCAGCAACAGTGGAGCCCCCACAGCAAGGGTTGAGGGGGGCAGACTTCCACCAGTTTGGGGTGGTGGGGATGGGTATGGCAGGGTCTCCTGCCCTGGGTGGGGTGGGGAGGGCGTTTCCTGTGGGGGCAATATTGTACCTGCAGAGGGCACTACCTCCTGCCATCCAGCCCAGAAGGACTGGTTTGTCCTCCCACACATGGGGTTGTGGGCATCTCTCAAAGACCCCTGCTGGGGGAGGGATCACCAGTTTATTGCCCCCCTCCCCTGGCATTCAGGGAGAAATATCCAGCTAGCAGGGGGCACCACACCCCCCCACCCCACCTCCCAGTTGGGGAGAGGTTAGGGCAGGGGGTGACCCCCAACCTGGGAGAGGGAAATAGCCAGGCAGCAGAGGGTGCCACCCTCCCAACCAGAGCAGGATGAGGAGGCTGCCTTGCCCTCTCCAAAGAGCCGGGGGTGGGGGGGGGGCACTGCTCTGTTCCCCACTCCCTACTAGGGGGGTCATGGGGGCAGTGAGGCTCAGGCCTTGTGCTGCTTGCTGGTCTTGAAGGAGACCTGCAGCACGCGGTCGCCCAGGCGGTAGCCGTTGAGGGCAGCAATAGCCCTGGCGGCCTCCCCCTCGGTGGTGCTGGGG
>NW_005842065.1:1898037-1902957 GCF_000455745.1 Alligator sinensis | reverse complement strand
GCCCCGCCCCCCCCCGCCACTGGCGATGACCTAGAGAGCAGCGACAGCGGACTACCCTGGGCGTCACGCCACCGCACACCCAGGCAGGCCCCCCCCACCCCATGTGTACCCACGCATACACACCCATGCACTTGCACACGGGTATAGCCACCCCCTCAGCACGGCCCCCACCACCTCCAGGCTGGGGTGGGCACTGTCCCTGCCCTGGCTCACAGATATCACCCCTGCCCCACATGCCTCCAGCAGCAGAGACAGGGCCCCCACTACAACTATGAACTGCCCTCCCTCAGCTTCCAGGCTGGAATAGCCTCCTCTCACCCACCCACATGCTGGTGTGGGCACCCCCCCCTTCCTGTCATGCACATAGACACCCCACCCCCAGTTACTATGAGCATGCCCCCCCCTCACCAGGGCTTGGTTTGGGCATAGGTGCCCACCCATCTTGCTCCGCCTGACTTGTGCATGCATATGCTCACACACATACACATGCAGCTCCACCCCTTTTCCCCTGCCCCCTCCCCCTGACCCCCGCAACACATATATATTGGCATAGGCACATCCCCCACCCCCCAGCATAACTGCCACCCCTTTAACAGCCTTACCTCCTGCCCCATTCCCACAAATGGCCTGGCCTAGCCTGGGCATCCCCCCCCCTGCAATAAGCTGGCCTGGTCACAGCCTCCCCTCCCCTCCTTTCTGGGCAGCAGGCCTTTGGCAGGAGGGGTGGGGGTCTGGGAGGTGCCCAGGCTTGTTGGGGTGGGGGGCAGTTGCGGGGTGATATTTACCTCTTGACGCCATAGGCCATGTTTAGCAGGTTGTCAAGCCTGTGAAGCAAGTGTTGGGGGTGGGGTGAGTCAGGGCCAATCCCAACTGGGGTGGGGGTAGCGGGGAGGGGGCCGGGACCTGTGTTGGCTGGGCCAGGGGCACCCCACGCATGCATGCCCACACACACACATGCATGTGCATGTACACACATGTGCATGCATGTGCACACACACACGTGTACATGCATGAGTATACAAGTATACACATATGCATATGGGGCAGACTGGTAGCCAAGGGGGCAGAGTGGAATGAAGGGGGTGTGGCCTGATGTGGGAGGCGGGGGGCAGAGCTGGCAATGAGATGAGTGTGGCCAGTGCCCAGTTGGGGGCAGGGTGGGGGGGCAGGTCTAGCAGCCAGGTCTGATGCCAAGGCAGGGAGCCTGGCCGCAAGGTGGGCGGGTCTAAGGCTAAAGGGATGGGGCTTACTGTGAGATGGGCGTGGCCAATTCCCTGGGGCCAGTCATGAGGTAGGCACAATGCAATGCCAAGTGTCTTGCCACAAGGCAGGCGGGGGCGGGGCTTACCGGAAGCGCTGGGCATGGTGGTGCAGGGGCCCAGGGTAGCGCCGGGCTGAGCCCTGGTAGAGGTGGCTGAGCAGTGCCTGCCCCGTCTTCTGGCTTGGGCTGTTGGCAAACTTGACCGTGATAGGCTCAGCTGCGCCCAGTGGCTTCTGCCCATTCAGCCCCTTGATGGCCTCCTCAGCCTCCACGCGCTTGTCAAAACGGATGAAGCCCACGCCACGCGACACTCCTGCCAGGGAGCATGGTGGTCAGGCCTGTGGAGACCCCAGGCATCGGGGCTGCCCGCCCCTCCTGACAACCCCAGGGCTGGCCCTGATGCCCAGAGAGAACCCAGGCATCCGGGCCCCTAGCACTGACTCCCCGACCTAAGGCTGTCTCTTGCACTGAGGGAGAACCTAGGCATCTGGGTTCCTTGCCCTCCAGCCCTGTACCCTAGAGCTGGTAAGACCCCAGGCATCTGGGCTCCCCGCCTCTCCCACCAACCCGAGTTGGACCCTGCACCGAGAGAGAACCCAGGTGTCTGGGCTTCCAGCACTCTGACCCTGGTGCCTATGGGCTGGTGAGGACCCCATCATCTGAGCCACACTAGGCAGGTGGGGGTACCTGTAACCTGGTCGACCAGAATGCGGGAGGTGATGATGCGGCCGTACTGAGAGAAGAGCTGCTCCATCTCCTTCTGGCCCATGGTGCGCGGCAGACCGCTCACATACAGGTTGGCATCGCGGATAGAGGCTGAGCTGGGCCGTGCATATGACACCTGGGGGTTGGGTGAGCATCAGGGGGGAGGACATCAGGAGGTGGCTGGGCCCCCAACCCACCCCCTTCCAGAGCCCAGACACCCCCCAGCCCCCACTGCCCTCCCAGAGCTGGAGAGAACCAAGGTGTCCACCCCCCAACTCAGTCCCCACCTTGATGGTCTTAGTCTGCAGCTTGAGCCCGTTGAGGGTGCTGATGGCCTTGTCGGCGTCGTTGGGGTCCACGTAGTTGACGAAGCCATAGCCGAGGCTCTGCCCTGCAGGGGGAGGGATTGGGGGAGGCCTTGCATCCCCCTGCTGATGCCCTTCACTCCTGAACTGTAGGCCCAACCCAACCAGTGCCCCTCACTCTGGGCCCACAGCCCCTTGTGTCTCAGGTGCCCCTCACTCCCAACCTGCATCCCCTGCCCACCAAGCCCCATTGGTGCCCTTCACTCCCGACCTGCAGCCCCCTGCCCCATGGTGCCCCTCACTCCTGACCGCAGCCCCACCAGTGATCTTGTCGCGCACGAGCTTGCAGCTCTCGATGTCGCCGATGCTGCCAAAGAGGCTCTTGAACTCCTCCTGCGTCATGTTCTGGGGCAGGTAGTTGACGATGAGGTTGGTCTTGGAGTCATCGGCCCCGTTGGCAGCCAGGGGGGGCCCAGTACCAGTGGCTCCCGTGCCCGCGGGGCCATTGGACGCCTGCGTCTCCATGGTGCTGATTATCTGCTGGAGACAACACAGGGCCGGGCCCATGTGACTGGGAGGGCAGCCATACAGCCCAGGCAGCTGGGCTCTCAGACCCCGCCACTGCTCCAACCCCCCTCCCAGAGAGCCCAGGAATCTGGGCTCCCGGGCTCCCCCCACTCCGCCAATCCAATCCTTTCTTCCCAGAGAACCCAGGCATCTGGGCTTCCACATCCCTGCCCTGCTCCAACCAACTCCCAGCGAGTGCAGGTGTCTGGGGTCCCAGACCGCCCAGTCCAACGCTTCCCAGACCCCACTCTCCCCAGGGAACTCAGGCATCCAGACCCTGTCCCCAGCTCCACTCCCAGAGAATCCAGGTGTCTGGGCTCCCAGACCCCCAGTTCACACCCCCCGCCCGACCCCACTCCCCTGCCAAAGAACCCAGGCATCTGGGTCCAAGCCCCCAACCCTGGTCAAAACCTCCCTCCCAGAGAACCCAAGCATCCAGGTGCCCAGCCTCCTTGCTCTCACCCATCAGAGCCCACTGCGCTCCCAAATGTGGGAGAGACCCCCAGCCCAGGCCAGTCTCCCCTGCCCTGCAGTGGCTTAGCCCAAAACCCACAGATCCATCCAAAACTTGCCAAGAAATAGGCTTAAATTCTTGGTTTCTGCCCAAAAAATAATTTAAACACCTGCATGTGAAGTGTTCAAGGGGGATCTCAGCCCCACCCATGGCCCCTTGCAAGCCCCGCTGTGACTTCCAGGAGCAGGTTTGATCAATATGGCCTCAAATCCCCCCATCTGGGGCCCCTGGAACTAGCTGGTGCTGGAAGCCAAGGGCGGGAGGGCCAGTGGGGGGCTTTATGGAACCAGCTTGGCATTGACCTGGGACCCTCAGGCCAGGGCCTGCATATCTCACAGTGTACTGCACAGGTTTCACCCCACAAGCCCGAGGGCCAGGCAGGGCCCCAGGTGCAAGGCAGCAGCATCTGGAGCCACATCTATACCAGGGATCCCTAGGACCACATCCCCTGCAGCCTGGCACCCCTGGGGTCCTGCAGCTGCCCCCTGCCAGCCCCCACAACACTGCTGGCCCCACACTTCTCCCACCCCCACCTGCCCCCTGGACAAAGCAATTGGCTCCTGCAGAACCATTGATCGAGCTTCATCGATGTCACTGTGAACCTCAATGGTGCCTTGGGGGAGACACTGACAGCAAGACAGACCCCCCTCTACAGTCCTGCTGGTGCCCCTCACTCCCAACCAGCAGCTTCCAGCCCTCCAGCCCTGCCATTACCCCTCACTCCTGACCCACAGCCCCTGGCCCCAACGGCCCTTCCGGTGACCCTCACTTCCAACCCACAGCCCCCTGCATCCTAGATGGATGGACAGATGGAGGAGCAGGCCCAGGCCCACCCCCTCGCGGTGTCGGTGTCGCCTGAGCCCCCTAAGCCGAGCTAAGCTGCTAACAAGCAGATTCCGGCAACGAGCTTAGCACCCCCCCAGAGCACAGATGCCACTGGAGGGGGGGGGGGGGCAAGATCCAGGGCCCCCCCAGCCCTCCCCTCCCCCCCAACCCTTGTAGGCCCCTAGGCAACTCCAATGGGATCTATAGAGGGCCCCAGAATATCAGCAAGGGGAGCAAAGCTTCTATAGGGGGGCTTACACAGGGAGACGCAGGGATGGGCCTCCATTAGCCACCATAGGAGACATTCCCTATAGGTCCTGGTGACCCCAGTGGGGTCCCTGAGAGCTAAGAGCAAGGGACAGCTTGTGTGTTCACTCCTCTGCCAGAAGCAGGGAGAGAACCCAAGCGTTCGATGCCCAGACACCCCCCCCACCCGAGCTAACACCCCAGAGCCCCTCCCCTCCCAGTGCTGGGTGAGAACCCAGGTGTCTGGCTCCCGGCCCCTGTCTCCCATACCCCAACCCCCCCACAATTCCAGAGATGGCACCCAGGTCCGGGCTGTTGGTAGGTCCCTGGGCTAACAATCCCCCATTGTGCGGGGTGTGGGGGGGAGGGGGAAGATGGAGGCCCCTCCCCTGCCTGCAGGGGGGTGGTGCACTGGGTACCACTAGCTCCCCACCTCACACAATGGGCCTTTCAGGCCCAGCCTGGGGCTGCCAGCCACGGAGGGCAGGGTTGGCCAC
>NW_005842065.1:1897027-1897998 GCF_000455745.1 Alligator sinensis | reverse complement strand
GGAAAGAGGCAAGGAAAAACCTGTGGTTGGCCCTAGGGAAGGAACTAGGGGCACTAGTGGGAGGGGGAAGGCTGGACACCTGAGTTTCACAGCTGGCTGGGGACAGGGGGCAAGACACCTGGGTCCCTTCCCTTCCAGACTGGGAAATGGGGTCATGAGACATGTATGAGACACGCATGTGCCAGGCACTGAGCACACCAGGTGGGCCTATGTGCTTGGGGTCACCTGTGTGCATGTGCATGCACATGTGTATGCTGGGGCCAACACTGCTGACTCCCCAGGAGACTCTCCCTGCACAGCAGGGGTCAGGACACAGACTGTGCCAGGGATACTAAGTCATATTGGGGAGGCAGCTGGGAGAGAACGCAGCCATCCAGGCTCCCCCCAGCCAGAGCAGGCCCGGGACCCTCATCTAAGTTCCCAGAATCCCCTGCTTTCACCCATCCCAGAGCAGAAAAAGGGACTGGGATCTTGGATGCCTGGGTTCCACCCCAGCTCTGGGAGGGGAGTGGGGCCCTAGAACTGTGCCCCCCCCCCCCCCCCCCACGCCCTGGGGGAAACACCGCCCCCCCCCCCCCCCGCCTGATGCTGAGCTGTAAACAAGCCATGACACATGCATGTCCCCAGGGTTCCTGGCCCCGTCATGTCGCCCAGGGTGACCCGTAGCCAGGAGATCTGGGTCCCTGACTGGGAGATGGCACCTGGGATTTGCCCTGAACCCAGCTGTACAGGCTCCTGGTTCTGCTGGTGCATCTCATCCCTGACCTGCAGCCCTCTGCCCTCCCCCAGTCCCGCTAGTGCCCCTCACTCCTGACCTGCAGCCTCCTGCACCCCCACCCCCCTGCCCTGCTGGTGTCCCTCACTCTCAACCCTCAGCCCCCTGTCCCTTCCAACTCTGCTGGTACCCCTCACTCCTGACCCACAGCCCCCTGACCCCCCAGCCCTGCCAGTGCCCCTCACTCCTGACCTGC
>NW_005842065.1:1894928-1897009 GCF_000455745.1 Alligator sinensis | reverse complement strand
CCCCCCCCAATTCCCTCCCAGGCAGTTCAGGCTTTGTAGGGAAGGAGCAGCAGAGGTCCAAGTTGTGGGGGCAGGTGCCAGGCAGTGCCAGGCCAGCTGGACATGAAGGGGGCAGGGCTGCCGGGCAGAAGAGACTGCCCCCCCACCGGCATCTCTGGAGACAACGAACCCAGGCGTCCGGGCTCCCCCTCCTCCCATCCATCACCTCCCAGCCCCCACTCCCCTCCCAGAGCAGGGAGAGAACCCAGGCGGGCAGCCATGGTGACTGAAAGGGACCCAGGCTGGGAATGACACTGATGGGGGTCAGGGAGGGAACCCTCCTGGATTCCTGGGTCCTTTTCCCCCCACAGCCCCCAGAGCCATCAGCATCCTCTCCAGAGATGCCATGATACAAAGACCACAGTGTTGGAGCAGCAGGAGGCCAGGCTGGCTCTAGGGGGACTTGGACACACATGTGTGCGTGTGAGTACATGTGTGCATTTGTGCATGCCAAAAAAGCACATGATCCCCCATTCACATGGGGGCTGGTGGCGGGGTGGGTCTCAGCCCCACTGAACTGGGTGGGCTGACACACAAGCTGATGGAGCATGTGCATATGTGTGTGTATGTACATGTGCATGCAAGTGCATGGGGCGTGGGGGCACGACCTGCTCCCATGGGGTAGAACCAGGGCTTTCCAAACCAAGCACCAATGTGTGAAACTAGGCCGTATGTGCAACACATGAGTGCCCCACTGTGCATACATGCGTGTTCAAGGTAGGAGGAGGGACCTGCATGCTCTGCACAGGAAGGGAGGAAAAAGCACTGGATGGACAGGCAGAGATGTACACAGGCCCCCCACGCATGTGCAGGCGTGTGCATGTGTGTGCAAGCCCAGAGCTAAGGTGGCACCACCTGACCTCATTATCAGGCCCAGCTCCCCCCCCCTCCCCAGGTGCCTGCTCCATGGGGGGCAGGAGCAGGCCCCAAGCAAGGGGGGAATTGTGGGGGGGCTCCGTGACACATGCAGTTGACACGGACAGGCCGTGTCACCCCCTGCCCATCCCCCACGCTCCCCGCCATCACTATGTGTGTCGCCGCTTCACCCAGCCAGAGCCAGCCAGATCCGGCACTGGGCACACAAGTGTGCGCTGGGCCCCCCAAAAAACTGCACATGCGAGAGCCCATGGCCATGGATGCACACGGAGAATATGCTAGCATCCCCTATAGAGACGTGCACAGAACCCCTATAGAGAGCATGCAGTCATTCTCTATAGAGCCAGCTATGCTGAGCCTACAGCCGCCCTTCAGAGATGTGCATAGAGAGCCCTATAGCTGCACCCGCCCATCCCCTAAAGAGACACGTCGAGCCCCCTATAGGGCACACACAGCCATCCCCTATAAGTGTGCATCGACCCCCTATAGAGAACATGCCTGCCCCCCCAGAGCCAGCGATGCCGAGCACACGGCCACCCCCTACAGATGTGCCTAGCGTTTCCTCCAGCGAGCACGCAGCAAGCACGCAGCCAGCCCCAACCCCCTACAGAGAAGCACATCCATCCCCTATAGATGTACCCCGCATCCCCATGGAGAACACACACCCATCCCTATAGAGATAACCGAACTCCCTATAGAAGACACGCAGACCCCCCCACCCAAGATGTACCCCCAGCTCCCTATAGAGGACACGCGCGTTTCCTCCAGCGAGCACGCAGCAAGCACGCAGCCAGCCCCAACCCCCTACAGAGAAGCACATCCATCCCCTATAGATGTACCCCGCATCCCCATGGAGAACACACACCCATCCCTATAGAGATAACCGAACTCCCTATAGAAGACACGCAGACCCCCCCACCCAAGATGTACCCCCAGCTCCCTATAGAGGACACGCAGCCATCCCTATAGAGACAGCCATAGAAAACCTACGAGCGTCCCCTATAGAGCGCCCCCCCCGGCGCGCGAGGGCCGTCCCCTATAGATGCGCAGCGCCGCCCGGAGCTCCCGCCCTCCCCGCGGCAGGACCCTACAGCGAGCAGCCGCCGTCCTCTATAGACCTTCCCCGCCTCCCCTCGCAGCTATACCGCCGTGCAACCCCCGCGGTC
>NW_005842065.1:1892633-1894352 GCF_000455745.1 Alligator sinensis | reverse complement strand
CCCCCCCAGCCACACACACACACACAAGCTGGTTGGGGCGGGGCTGGGGGGCGCGTCTCTGAATTGGGAGAGAAAGAGAGATATAAATAGAAGCGGGATATAAATAGCCGGGGAGGGAGAGAGCCCCCCAGAACCCAGGCATCCTGGCTGCCCCCACCACCTCCCCGCGGGCTGCAAGCCCCGGCCACTCCCCGCCGGGAGAACCCAGGCATCCTGGCACGGCGCAGCGGCAGGATCGGCCCCAGCTTGGAGTAAAGAAGGGGCAAGAGCCGGAAAGGGCTACCCCTCCCTGCCTCCCTGTTCGAGGGGAGCCCGGACGCCTGGGTTCTCTCCCCAGCTTGTGGAGGGGAGGGGAGCTGGCAACCCGAAAGCCTGGGTTCTTATTCTCAGCTCCTCCCCAGTTTATAGCCGCTCCCCACCCCAAAGCTGGGAAGGGAACCTACGCGTCCGGGTCCTCGACTCCAGCTCCCAGCCCCGCTGCCCCTCCTCCCCCACGATGGAGCTAGGGATGGAACCCAGGTGTCCCGACTCCCAGTGCCCCCCCCGCCCCCCATTGCTTTAACTTCTGAAGCCCGGCTTTAGAAAAAACCCAGGCATCCTGCTCCCTTCCCGGAGCCAGCAACGGAAACCCAGGCGTCCTGACACCGGTCCCCCTCACAGCCCCCAGAGGACCCAGGAGTCCGGGCTTCTCGCACTTCTCGCTGCCTGGCCCAGATAGGACCCAGGAGTCCGACTGCGAGCGGGGGGGAGCAGGACTCTCCGGATCTCGCAGACACTTCTCGAAAGTTGCTGTCCCTCCGGAGCCCTCCACCCCGGAGGCCAGGACATCTGGGTTCTCTCCCCGGGGCCGGGGCCAAGACGCCTGGGTTCTTTGGGAAGGGAGTGGGAGCTGGTGGGATAGAGCGGGGGGCTGGGAGAAAACCCAGGCGTCCAGGATACCCCCCTCCCACTCTTCAATTGCGGGGAGAGAGCCCAGGCGTCCTAGCCCTAGGGCCCAGCCCCGTTCCACACTCGGGCCCCAGGCATCCAGGCCACATTCAGCACCGCGGACAGCGCCGAGCAGAGCCTC
Source organism: Alligator sinensis (assembly GCF_000455745.1). Classification (NCBI taxonomy): domain Eukaryota; kingdom Metazoa; phylum Chordata; order Crocodylia; family Alligatoridae; genus Alligator; species Alligator sinensis. The sequence continues at coordinate 1,893,283 of NW_005842065.1, read as the reverse complement.
GGTCCTCCAGGCACCAGGTGATGGGCTGCATTCCGCCCCCCGCCCTTGGGAACAGAACCCAGGCGTCCAAGCTCCCAGCCCCTCTCCCCCACAAACCTCCCCCAGAACAGGGAGTGAACCCAGGTGTCCGGGCTCCCAGCACTCCACACCGCCATATCTTGAGGGCAGGGCCAGGGGGACCACAGGCCGCCGATTAGCCTGAGGCGGGGGAGTAGAGGCAGAGGCAAGAGAGAGCGTCCAAGAGCCTTATGGAGAGAACGCGCCTGTGGACCTTCCAGACCCCCTCAGCAAAGAACACAGGCATCCACCCCCCGCCTGGGGGTCTATTCCCCCCTCCCACCACTCACAAAGGTCAATTGCCCCCACCTGTGCCCGTCTTGGTTTTCCCACTGGTGAAGCCACTCCCTGCACTGACTAGGGGGGAAGCAGGAGCTGTGAGACTGCCCTTAGACCCGTGATGGCCTCCTGTCCCACACCAGTATCTTGGGCCCAGCCTAGTCACCCTTAACCTGCCTGGAGGTCATTCACAGAGGGGGTTTCAGTAAGCCCTTACAGGAGGAGGCTTAGCTGGGGGGGGCTCCTACCCCCCCATCCACCCCCTGCTGCTGGACTGCGATCAGAGACACGTGGAGAGAGGGAAGAGGGGCAGC
>NW_005842065.1:1887003-1892623 GCF_000455745.1 Alligator sinensis | reverse complement strand
AGAAGGCATGGGGGGGGGGGGTCAGCACCCCCAGGCTGCAGCTGGAACAGTTGAGACCTCCAGTGCAAGGCAGCCCCATTGCCCCAAGGGAGAAACTGAGACAGGGAGCAGGGGGAGTGGCAACAGCCAGTCCCCAGCCCTCCAGGATAACCCCCTCGTCCAGGCCCCCCCCCCCAGCAGTAGACCTGGCCCCTCCTGCTGCTGCACCTGGTGCCCTCATTTCCACATCAAGGGTCCTATGCTGCCTTGGTGAGAGGGAAATGAACTGGTGCCACAGCAGGTGCCAGCACTGGGGGAGGTGGTGTCAGCAAAGCAGAGGCCCTTACCCAGCCTTCCTGTGCCCACAGCCTCGGGCAGTGGGGGTAGGTGGCAGGTTCAGTACCCCAAGGCTGACCTGGATACCACCAGTGACCAGGGGGAGGGTGACCCACAGCCTGGCACCCCTCTGCAGGCCTGGCCGCTGCCCTGGTGCCCCCCTTGCCCCCCGGCAGGAAGATGCTGGCAGGCGGCAGGTAAAAGTAGTGTTGCTTTAATGGGCCAGGCCTGGCTGGTGCCAGGCTGTGCCCAGGCCGGAGGCCGCAGTCCTATGAGGGGAAGGCTGTAGCTGTCCCCAGCCCCGTCCCCTCAGCTGCTGGGGACTTGGGGTCATCACATGTGGCCACAGTCCGGGTGGGGAGGTTGAGGGGGGCAATAAATAAGCTGTGGGAGGGGGCTGGGTGGGGTCAGGGAGGCTTGGGCTCAGGGTGGCTCTTGAGCTTGTGGAACTTGACGCTGTCGAGGCGCTCAAAGCGTTTGCCGCAGAGCTCGCAGGGGAAAGGGTAGTGCAGCTCGCCCCGGTGCTTCTTCATGTGCCAGTTGAGGGAGGCACGCTGCCGGCACTGGTACCCGCAGATCTCGCACCTAGATGGGTATGGGGGGGAGACGGGGTCAGGCTTGGGCATAGACCCCTACCCTACTCCTCCACAGTTCCCAGCATGCAGTGACACCCCACACCCAGCATGCATGCAACACCCCACTGAAACCCCACACCCTGGCCCCAGCATGCTGTGGGGGGCGGGAATCTGCAACCCCTCCACCCCAGTCCCAGCTGCTGCCCATGCCAGGCACCCCAGGCTCTAGCGTGCTCATCTTGAGGGCACCTATAATCCAGATGCCTCAATGTGAGCTCTACGAACGCCTCGATACCGGCTCTATATGGGCCCAGTGGATGCCTCGATACCAGCTCAGCAAGTGCTTCCACATGAGCTCCGTAGGTGCGTGGGAGAAAGCAGCCGCATGGCCAATACCTGGCGAGGGCCCTGCTGTGCCTCCAGCTCCCAGCCCAGCCCCAACTCACTGCAGCGGCGTCTCCCCGGTGTGCGTGCGCCGATGCACCTCCAGGTGGTTCTTGCGCTTGAAGGACTTCCCACAGGTTTCGCAGGTGAATTCACGGACACCTGTGGCGGGGTGGGAGGTGCAGTTCATGGAAGGCCTGCGAGCAGGTCCCCAGCAGGGCAGCCTGGCCCAGCACCCAGACCTGCCTGAAGGGGGCAACTGGCAGGGTCTCTGCTGCCCTCTAGTGGCTGACCAATGCAAGACCTAGAGCCCAGGCTTGTAAGAAGCAGCTAAGGGGGCACCTACGCCCGGGTCCCTGCACCTGTGACACTCATGGAGGGGCGCAACCCCAAAGGGTTGGGGGGCTGGGGAGCAAAGCATGGCCTGGGGAGTGGAGGAGACTCCCTGCAACACCCAGGCAGTTGGGCAGTCTAACAAAGTCAAGGTAGGGAGCTAGGGATCCCACAGTGCCCTGGGGACAGGGCAAGGTGGGGAGCAGCCACACCTGAGTTGATGATCATGTGCCGCCGCAGATGGTTGGACAGGTAGAACTTCTTCCCGCAGCCGGGGTGGGGACACACCTTGGTCTTGCCTTTCCGGTGCACCAGGTTGACGTGGTTCTGGGGTGAGGGGGGCAGGAGAGGCTGGCACTGAGCCCTGCTGCCCCAGCCTGCCCCCCCAAATCCGTCCCCTTCACGGCAAGAGATTTAACTCCCCCCTGCCCCCCAGCTCAAACTCCGCCTACATAAGGTGCCACTGACAATTTCCAAGCCCCTGTGAACCAGGAAGTGAAGCTAACCAGAGCAAGGGCTGTGCCCACTTCCTATGGTGGTAGGGAGGGCACAGAGTCAGGGTCAGGTATCCCCAGAGGCAGGGGCCCTACCTGGAAGCTGCTGAGGGCCACATAGACCTGGCTGCAGCCCTCGTAGGGGCAGTGAAACATCTCCAGCAGGCCATCAGCATCGGTCACCCGCCCCCGCTTGCTGCGGCGCCGCCTGCATACAAGACAGCCAGGGCCCATGACACACAGCACACAAGTGCTTACATGCACATGCTGGCCCATGAACCCAGCCTGTGTCTGACAGGGTTGGTGTGGGAGGGGAAGGGGCAAGTGAAGTCACTGGGAAGTGAGTGGGGGGTCCTGATGAGGCAGGAGCTACAGATCCCCCCAGACTGTACCCATAGAAGGGAGGTGTGAGCACCTTCCTGGCCCAGAAAGGGAAACTGAGACAGGAGCAGGGGCTGGGGCCAGGGCCCTTCATGCTTGCTGGGCCAGGCTGCCATGGCACCCCACCCCACACTCACTTCTCAGGCTCCTTGGGGATCTCATAAATGATGGCCGACATGTCACTGGCTTCAGGCTCTGTGCCCTCAGGGGACGGCTCCAGCTCAGGGGGCAGCGCTATGGCTGTGGGGGGCAGTGGCTCTTCCTTCTTCAGCCCAAACAGCTCATCCTTCTCTGCAGGGGAGCAAGGTGCTCGCTGCTGCCTGGCCAAACAACTCCCAGTCCCCCCTGCAAAGGGAGATCTGGATGCCCCCAAAATGCAGCTGTTTCCAGGACTAGGGGCAGCTCCAGCTGGCTGCCCTGTCAGCTGCCCCCTCACCCCACAGCAGTGGCACTGGCAGGGGGCACCCCTACTGTCGCCCGCCTGCAGCACAGCACCCATGTATTCCCTCTGCCTCCTAAGGTGCCCAGATCTCCCCTCCCCTCTATCGTGCCCCCTCCTGCAGCTCAGTGCCTGGGCCCACCCCCCTCCCAGGCCTCCCCCCACCCAGCCCTGGTACCTTTCTTGGTGTGGATGTTGCTGGGATCAGGGCCGGGGCTGGGGGCAGGAGGGCTGGGGGCAGGGGGTGCCGGCTCCGGCTCCGTCTGGGTGTAGGCGGCGACACCCTCAATGAGGGCACAGGGTCCGTCGTTGAGCTGCAGCCCATCATAGCCAGGGCCAGCAATGATGATGACCTGGGAGCCGGGCACCACGCCCTGCATAGGGCAGCCAGCCACCACCTCGCCCAATGCGTCTCGTGCCACCCCCTCGAAGAGGGCACCAGGTGCCGTGCCCACCTGCATGGGCATGGGCACACAAACCACTGCTTCCAGTGCCTCGGTGGCACCCAGCCGCCGCCCACCACCCACCTCGCCCGCCTCAAATGGGATGTGGATGCCGTCTGGTGTGATGAGCCCGCTGCTGGCACCTGTGCCCCCCTCTGTGGCTGCTGGGCCCTGCCCTGGGGCCTGGCGCGGCTCTGTGGGATCTTCTGAACTGGAGCTGGAGCTGTCATCTGAGGAGGCTGAGCTGCTGGGTCCCACGCCATTACCAACTGTGGGGGAGCAGTGGTGGGAGCAGCACTGAGTGTGATGTCTGCACCCAGGAACCCTCACTTTTCCCCATCAGCTCCCAGGGTCCCCCACCAGTGCAGAGGGACAGGCTGCCCCATCAGCACCCCTCACCTCATCCCGGTTGCCCCAGTGCTCCACCAGGCTCCAGACCCCTATCAGTGCTGGGGGCAGGAACAGCCCTGGGGCAAGGGGTTTAGCTCCCACCTCATCCTAGTGGCCCTAGTGCCCAGTCAGGCCCCTCTGGGAGCCAGAGGGGAAGGGGGAGAGCCCTGGCATGGCAGATTTATCCTAGCACTGACCCACTTCCACCAAGGGAACCTGTGAAAGAGCTGCCCAGGGGCCCCCATCTTGTCCCAGTTACCCCAGTGCCCACTGAGGCTCCTCTGTGCTTGGGGGGGGGCACACAACAGCCCTAGCACCAGAGGCTTAGCCTAGCACCAACCTGCTTCCACCAATGGAGCCCATGCAGGAGCTGGGGCCGCAAAAAGATGTGGTTGCCTCAGGTGGAATATAGCAGCCCTGACAGTGCCCTGCAGACCTGCCCCCCACCCCGCCATCATCCCAAGTCTTCCCTGACCGTCATCACTGTCATTCTCCGAGTCGCTGAGGGGCTTGAGGGGCGAGTGCAGGTCCTGGAAGTAGCGGTGCCCAGCCTCACATTGCCACACGGCCGTGGTGTAGAGCCCAAAGGTGGGGTCCAGTTCCGCCAGGTGCGGCTCATACGGGCACCGGTTCTTGTGGTCCTCGTACCAGATCACCATGTTCTTCAGGCAGTTCACATTGCGCCGTCTCCCTGGGAGCGGGAGACATTAGGGAGGGGATATGGGTAGAGGAGCCCTAGCACAATCCAACCCCCAGCCTGCACCTAGAGCAGAGGGCAGGGCCAGGGCTGCCCAGGGCTTTGCTCCCAGACTGAAGTCTCCCAGCCCAGGCGTGGGCAAGGGGAGCGGGGAACTGCCCCAAGGCAGCTCTGGCTGTGGAGACTAGGTGACCTGGGGTGGTGGGAGGTCTCCATGCTCCAGCCCAGCCCCCCACCCCAGCACTGTGAACACCACTTACTTTTCTTCCGCTTTGGCTTCTTAGGGATCTGCTCCCAAGGCTTCCTGCGACAGGGTGGGCATGAAGAAAGAGGGAGTCAGCTCAGGGCAAGTCCAGTCCCTGTCTTTGTGACATCAGTTGCTCAGTGCATTTAATAAGGGGAGGAAGGGCAGGGCCGAGGCCCCAGACAGTGGGGGAGATGCAGCACTGGGCCCAGCAAAACTCAGCCCCAGCAAGCAGCAGGGTCATGAGCCTTGAGAGAAGGTCACTTCTTCACCCTATTACAACCATTATGCAAGAGCCCTTGACAGAGGTGCAAATGATGGGAGAGTATTGGGGGATTGCAGACGTGGGAGGGGATGTGGGTACAGAGAAGCTGCAGGTGGGGGTCCAAGACAGAACACAGGTCCAGGAGTGCTGAGAGGGGGTGCAGAAAGCAGGGGGGCATGTCCCCTGCAGCACCTACATGCTACCCATTCGCCAGCCCCAGCAGAGAGGAGGGTACAAGGGTGTACGGGGTTCCCAGCCACTGGCAGGGCAGGGGCAAGGGGGTGCAAGGGGCTGGAGGTGCAGGTAATGGGGATGCAGGGAGCCCATCTCACCCAGGCCAGCTCATGTGCTACCTGTGCTCCAGCCCCAGCAGGTAGAAGGGCTGTGGGTACCGACGGTGTAAGCGCAGCGTCCAGGGAAGACGCAGGAGTCTCACCCACAGGCTCCCATGCGCTGCCCATGCTCCAGCCCAGGCAAGTGGGAAGGGGCTGCAGATGCAGGTGATGGGGTGCAGGCGCATGCAGGCCCTGCCCCAGCAGTGGGGAGGGGGAAGGGGCTATAAGGGCAGATGACAGGGGTGCGGGGGGGGGTGTTCCAGCGCAGGAGGGTGCAGGATGCAGTGCAGGAGAGGCTTCTCACCCACAGCAGCTGCCTAGCAGC
>NW_005842065.1:1880150-1886653 GCF_000455745.1 Alligator sinensis | reverse complement strand
CCCCCGCGCCCGTTGCTACCCAGCGCCCGCCCCGAGCAGTCCGTTGTTAGGAGCTCCCGGCGCAGCGGCAGTGACGTAAAAGGTCCGCGCCACATTTCCGGCTGGAGGGGGTGGACAGGACGCGACGCCTGCACGAAAAGTCCCTCCTGCTCGCGGGGCGCGTGCGCAGGAGACGTTAGCGGTCACCCCCCCCCGCCCTCCCCTCAGGAAAGTGGGCGAGCTGTGCGTATGCGTCGAGTTTCACGCTTGCTGCGTATGGGCCACGGGAGGAAGGGGCTCAACAGGTTCCTCCAAGTAGCAGAAGCATGTTGCCCTTACTTTGGTAAGGGCATTACTGAGACACAGGGCCCAGGGAGCACCCCCCCATTGCAAAGCTCCACTTATGCCCTGGACAAAGGGCACACGCAGGCAAACTGAGGAGCACACTGCTTTATTGGGGGAGCCTTACGGGCAACACCAAGCGCCCACACTGCCACAGGCCAGGGGGTGTCCCCTAATGCTCCAAGCAGCCCTGTCAGGCCCTCGCTATCCCAGGTGGGCACAGGCCCCATCTACCACTTTGGCCATCAGAGCAAATGCTTAAACCCAAGGCAGCATGGAGACTGTTAAAAGCTCTGTTTCCACAGAAACACGGCATAGAACAATGTAACCAACTGCCCCTCTCACCCCCCACTCTCTCCAGGGTGGCTGGAGCAAGCTGCCCCCAGCTTCTAACCACCCTCTACAGCAGCTCTGAGCCACTCAGTCCGTGAGGCTGATGAGGGGTTTAAGCTTCCCTGGTCCCCCATCGTGCCTGTGCCTCTTCCTCCTCCTCTTCCTCCCTGCTCTTGGCTGCACTGGGTGCCAGCTGGAGCTCCTGGGGCCCTGGTCTGAGGTGGAAGATGACTGAAGTCTGGCTCAGGATGGGGTTGGTTTCCTGCAGGCCCACAATCCACTTTGCCAAGGTGGCCTGGTCTCCTGCACCCACCATACACATGGCAAATAAGGGCCCCTCCTCCACTGTGGGGGGAAAAACAGCATCAGTTTGGAGTCATGCAAGGGGGGGGGCATGGCAGAGAAGCAGTGTCTGGAAGCTACAAGTTCTGGTGTTCCAGGCTTGAGTCTTGTACAAAGGCATCAGCCCCAGCAGGGGGCATGGGGGGGGAGCTACAATCTGCTCTGTGCAAAGCCGCCAGCATCTCTGCCCCCACCCCCCCAGGTCCATGCACCCTGGGATTAGCTAAGCCTGAAATGAGGCCAGTTCTAGGGGGTGTGCTGCAGCTACAATAGAACACCCAGGCAAGGAGGTGACTGCTGGGAGCCTTGTGGCTGTTTCTAATTTCAGACCATCTGTGGGGCTGAGGTGAATTTGATCTTAGGGCCCCAGGCCCCTTCTCTACCAGGGAAGACCCAGAGTATAAAGACCCTTCCCTGCAGGCTGGCCTCACCACTGCTGGAAGCAGTGGGCGAGTGAAGGGCCAGGAAGCGCACAGGGGCCCCAAGAGCCACAGAGAAGGTTCCCACCCCTCTTCCCCCCCACCTTTCTCCACGTCAAAAGTCTCCTTGTCCCAGATGCCCCGGTCCAGGTCCAGGTCCAGCTGCAGTGGGTAGTAGAAGCTCTGCTCCAGATCTATCACCGCTTCCTGGGGAGAAGCAGAAGAAGGGGGCAGATGGGGCAGCTGCTACCCTGGGATCACCCACCCCTACCCCACAACCAGGAGCTCCAGCCCACATAGCTCACAGTAGGCCCCCACTGGTTTACGCCCTGCTAGGAAACAAGCTGAGACCTGACAAGCTTGCTGAAGGCTGGCGATGTGGAGCCACCACCCTTGAAAGGGGAAAGGGTCCTACTGCATCTGTACCTTCCAGCCCTGGAAGTAACCCCTGCCCAGCTGGTGTCTCCCCCTTCCACTCCCCTGCAAAGCCATACCTGCTGTTCCTTGGGCAGGAGCTCAGCACGCAGGATGTAGTAGTAGACGCACGTTGTCTTGAGCCACAGTCGGAAGGGGCCCTCCACTAAGACAGGCTGGGCAGGGTTGTGGCGGGCCAGGAGCTCCTGCTGGTCAGGACTCTGGATGCCTGGGAGGTGGAAACACAGGATGGGATTAGCAGCCCCACTCCTTGGTGGGGCTGAGATTTGCTGTCAGTGGTTCCCAAATGCTGACAGATTGCACACCACCAATTTAAAGCAACACAGCCGTAAGTACCACCAGCAAATTTTTCAGTTCAACCAGAAGTACCACCAGCAAATTTTTGTTATATGAAGTAATTATAATAAATCTGTTAACCTATACCATAGACAGGTGGTCTCTGTACCGCTGGTGGTACATGTACTACAGATTAGGAACCGCTGTGCTACATCATGTGCGGGGGAGGCGGGGGGGAAAGAGGCCATGGTCCATTACAGCCTCTCACCAGCCCATGGCTGTAGGTAGGCCCTCGTGTCAGCACCTATCCCCTGGTCCAACGTAACTGCCCCCCCGCAACAATGTGCCCAATTGCGGGAATCCCTACCTACAATGTAGGGCTGTGCAGGATCTATCCCTGGATCCTCCTGCTCTGGCAAGGGCATCTGCAGGGACATGAGTGCTATGAGACCCACCAAGCAGTGCCAGGCACTCAGGGGTCACTCCCAGCCCAGCCCCTGCATCCCATCCCAAACAGCCCAGCTCTGGGGCAGTTGGAGGTCCCCATCCAGACCATCCCTGGTGCCTGTCCCAGCACCAAATCTCCCTCCAAAAAGGGAAGTTCTGCCTTGTCTCCAGCCTCAACCTTCCCTGCTATAGTGCAAACCCATTGCTCCTTCTCTCGTCTCCTGTGGGCAGAGTCCATTCCCACCCACCACAGACCGCCCCCCCTGCCACCCCAGCAGGGCTGAGAAGCCTGGTACCCCCCTCCTCCCCCACCAGAGACCACAAGGTTCATGGCCTGGAGTCAGTAGGGCTCTGGGAAAGGCAGGGAGGCCAGGGATGGGCTCACCTGGTAGATGGTGACACAGGCGCTGGCATCAGCAGCGATCCTGGTTAGGCTATGCCGTGCCAGGTCAACAGGGTCACGGGGCAGGGGATTGGGCAGCGGGTAGGGGTTAATGTGCTTGAACTTTGGGAACCAGTACATGATGCGCTGGTACTTGTATGCAGGGTGACTGGAATCTGGTCTGCTGGTCAGGCATGATGCCTGTGGGCAGGAAAGGGCGGGCACTGAGGCAGGGCTCCCTGGTGCTGGGGTGCTGCTACAGTGGGGGAAGCTGAGGCATGGACTAGCTGAGGCATGGACTAGCCAAGCGATGCGCCTCACTCACACCCTGAACCAGTGGTGGGATGAAACCCAGGCATCAAGACTCCCAGTTTCTCTTGCTCTGGCCCACCAAACCCCACTCCACTCCCAGACTGGAGACAGAATCCAGGTGTCTGGGCTCTGAGCACCCCCTGCTCTAGCTCCTCCTTCTCCAACATTGATGGTCTTGGTCTGCAGGCTGAATCCATGGAGGGTGCGGACAGCCTTGTTGGCACTGTTGGGGAAGAACTCAGGTGTCTGGGCTCCCAGCCAGCCCTTGCCCTAGCTCCCCACCCTCTCCCAAAGAAAGACTAGAACCCAGGCGTCCAGGATCCCAGCACCCACGTTTTAACCCACCAGATCCTGCTCCCCTCCTATAACTGGGATGGAACCCAAGTGCACTGCCCCACCCCTTCTGCTCTACCTAACCAGCTCCCTGCTGTCTCCTAGACTGGGCCCAGGTATCTGGACTGCCAGCCCTCACTGCTCTAACCCACTGGGACAGAATCCAGGCATCCTAGTCCTAGCACCTGCCTTCTCTAACCTACCAGACCTTGCTCCCCGCCTACAACTGGGATGGAACCCAGGTGTCCGGGTTCTCAGCCCACCTTGGTTTAACACGCCCAGCCTCCCAGTTCCTTCCTACAACTGGCATATAACCTGTGTCCTGGCCTCAGCCCCACCTCCTCTAAACCGCGCACCCCCATGCCCTCCAAGACCCCCAGTAGCTGGCCGTACCATAGGTCTCCATCTGCTCGAGCACCTGGATGCCGCACAGCTGCTGGCGCGGGTAGTGTTGGAACATGCGCTGGATGTAGTTCTGGGGCACAAAGACACCTTGGGGGAAAACTTCTAGCAGGCAGTTGTAGGCGTCAAGGTCACGCTCCACACCGAAAATCACCATGTGCCGCAGTGCTGCGTATATGAACTCCACATGCTCGCGGCGTCGCACGTCCCGGTTCTGGAAGGCCTCCACCACCTGGCACCAGGTTGCCTTGCTGCGGCCCTGCTGGCCCCCCTGCCAGAACATGTTCTCAAAGGGCACCAGCTCCCGCAGTGTCTGCTCCCCATCTCCATCATCCCCAGGCCTCAGGGTCAGCTTCGAGCCACTGCTACAGCCACGCAGGGGCCCTGTCCAGAAAGCCTGCAGAGCACAGAGTCAGCAGGGCACAAGGGCCGCCCGCACAAGCCCCTGCCCTTCACCCTCTGTCCTATCTCAAACCCTTCTACTCCGCACCACCCCTGGTATCTCAACATGCCCTCTCCTTGCCCTGGGGTGGATAACCCAGGACAGGGTAGCTCCCTTATGTCATGAGCCTGCTGAATCTCTGCAGCCCCACATGCTACCCCAGCCTCCTCCACTGCCCCCCCTACCAAGCCCCTACCTCACCCCACCTCAAACCCAGCCCCCTGCACTGCCCCCAGTACCTGAACACAGCCAGGGCTCTGCAACCAGGTGTAATCCCGCCCCAGCGCTGCCCTCCACAGTGTGCCCCGGGCTGTGGCGGGCAGCCACACGCTGTTCATGGTGGGGTTTTAGGGACCCGTGAGAGGTGCAGGAGCTGGGTGACTCACGCTAGGCATCCAAGAGTAGCTTAGGACAGAGCCAAATAGTGCCTGGTTTAGCCGTGGAGGGCCCTGGCTCGGCCATACCCCACCAGGATACCCTGGCTTGCGCACATGTACACACAATGCAGGCACGTGCATCCTGCGTCCACACTCCAACCCTCCTTCAAACCAACCAACATGCAGCCGAGAGTTCCCTGCTCTCCCAGCGCCCCCGGAGGGGCCCCACTCCCTGCCCCCAACATGCTCCCTGGCCTCAGGACACTGCAGGTAAGACCCGTCCCAATAGCCCTCACCTCCGAGCAGGACCCCTGCCTCGCTGAATCCCAACTCCGCACCCCAGCCCCGCAATTACCCCCAAGACAGCCAAACCCAACCTCAGCCTAAGCTGCCATCTTGGCCCCGCTGCCCTCCCGCAACTGCAACCAATTCCGGTGCACAGAGAGAGGGGGCGGAGCGAGCGCGAGAAGACGGAGCCAATCAGAGCGCACCGCCCCTCAGCGGGCCCCGCCCCCGCCCCCGCAAGAAGCTCCGCCCCTCTTCACCAGGGGCGGGGCGCCCGGACGTCTGGGTCCCTCCTCCCGCAAGCCCATCGGCCTAGTGCCTCAGTTTCCCGGTGACCCGGCCCGCTCCCGCCCCCACCCAGCCGGTCGGAGCCTGCCCGGGGCCACCGGGAACAGGCTGCCGCAACCACCGCCGGAGAGGGCGGGTGGGAAACAGAGGCATCCGTGGGGCTGCGCGTTTGGGCTGCATCTCAGCACCCAGGCGTCCGGGCCGGGCCCCTCGCCCCCCAGATCCAGGTGGGAACTCAGGCGTCTGGGCCCCGGTCCCAAAGGGCCCCCGCCCCGCATCCGGGCAAGGTGCCCTGTGGACAGCCGGCGCCGCCGTGACCACTAGACCCCACTCCCATCCCAGAACTGCGAGAGAACCCAGGCGTCCGGCTCCTCCATCCAACCAGGTGGTGCCGCACCCCGGGAACCTGCCTCGGCTCGCGGGGAAGGGGCGGGGCTATCCCAGGAGGTGGGCGTGTCCTGCGTGGGGATTGGGTGCAGCGCCCCCACTCCCCCTCCCAGCTGGGGTGGGGGGGTCTCTATGTGGCAGTGGCGGGGCTGTACGCGTGGCCGGGACTCGTGTGACGCAGGAGCGGGCAGGTGGGTACACCGTGCCGGGGGCGGAGCGGTGGTGGGGTGGGAAGCCTGAGCCCACATGGGAGGAGCCCCGCACTGCCGCTCCCCCACCCCACGCGTGACACCCCCGGCTCTGGGATGTTCCCCGGATTGCCCGCTTGGTGCCCGCCCACCCCCCGGAGCCCCTTGCCCCGCCCGGTAAGGCCCACGCGTGACTCGGGTGGGAGCGACGTGGACTGGAACGGGACCTCGGGCCTCATTTGCATAACAATGAATATTAAACAGCCAACCCGCCCACGCCATTGGCCGTCCAGTCCCTCATTAGAATATTCCGCTGTTAAACAAAAAAGCCCCCGCGCACATTTTTCGCCAACCCCTTATTTAAATATGCAAGAAGTTCCCGCAACCGCGGTCTTTCATTTGCATACGATCACTGTGCAAATAATGTGCCGGAACAAATCACGGCTCATCGGCATTCTGCGCCTTATTTGAATATCGGCTCGTGTCAATAGCTTTTTGGCTCCTCATTTGCATATGCAATCATCTCCCCCCCCC
>NW_005842065.1:1879367-1880119 GCF_000455745.1 Alligator sinensis | reverse complement strand
CCCCCCCCCCCAACACACTTTCCCTTGTCACTGCCAAATCCCGGCCGCGGCCAATAAGCAGTTCCGCGGGTGCATATTAATTAGGCCAAAGAGGCGCTGCTCTCAGCGATTGGTCCGGCACCCGTTCCCAGTTCCCCACGCGGGAACGCAGGGCCGCGCTGTATTTGCCTGTCAGTGAGGTATCATTTGCATAGATTTGCATACAGCAGCAGTGGCAGTGGCCTGTTCCCCCCCCCGTGGCCACACACACACGATCCACGCGGGACTGGGGTCATGCGGCGCAGGCGGGCGAGGCGGGACGCGGCGGTCCTGGGCGGGCACCACCCATCCACCAAACAGGAGGCAACAAGAGGAGTTAAGTCATGCCCCTTTCCTTGTGGGGGGAGAGGAGTCCTCCCCCCCCCCCCCCCCCCCCCCCCCCCGCCCTGCAGCAGTGGCCTTTGCTCCCGGGGGATTATCTCCGCTCAACCCCGCACACGTGGCCGGACAAGGGTCGCCGGGTCTCGGTGACAGCGGTGCAGGGCTGCGACCCGGACCCCTGGGCGGCTGGGAGCACGTGGGGGTCTGGGAGCCGGACTCCTGGGTTCTGCCCCGAGCTGGGAGAAAGGGGTAGAGGGCGGGGTGGGGCTGAGGCCGAGGGCTTCTGGGTCCTTTCCCCAAGCCGAGGAGGGGGTTGAGGTCCGGGGGGCGGGAGGGGGCAGCACCGGGCTGGGCGCCAGTTGGGCCCTGGTCCCAGAAGGTCCCCGCCCCCC
>NW_005842065.1:1874169-1878518 GCF_000455745.1 Alligator sinensis | reverse complement strand
AGGGGCCTGGAGTTGAGGGGGAAGCTGGGACTCCAGGGGGGGTACTGTCGGTCCCTGCGAGCTGCCCTCCATGAGCTCACCCCCCCTCTGTCCTGTGCCCGCAGGGGCGACCCCCGCCTAGTGAAGCTGAACGTGGCCATCATCAGCGGCTACTTGCTCTATGGTACGTGCCCCCCCCTCACCCCTTGGAGCTGAGGGGTCCCCCCCTCTGGAGCAGGTCTGAGCCCCCCCCGGACCCCAGAGCAGCCGGGGGTGTTTGCAAGGGCTAGACCCAGGGGGGTGACCCCTCCTTCTCACTCCCGCCCCTAGACCTGCTGCTTCTCGGCCGCTACTGGAAGACGATGGGAGACGCGCTCTTCGTGTGTCACCACGTGGCGGCGCTGTACGCCTACGGCTACGTGCTGGTCAGTGTGGGGGGAAGGGCTGCGGGTCAGGAGTGAGGGTCACCGGCTGGGGCAGAGGGTAGGGAGCAGCGGGCTGCTGGTCGGGAGTGAGAGGCACGTTTCAGCCCGGTCTAGAGGTGTGGGTCGAGAGTTAGGGCTTCGGCTGGGACAGGGGGCAGGTGGCTGTGGTTCTGGAATGAGGTGCATCCTCCAGCCTGGAGGGTTGGGGGCTGTGGGTTGGGAGCGAGAGGTACCGGGTCCTGGAGGGGCTGGGCAGGGGCTGACGGTGTCCTTCCCCTCCAGAACCGCGGGGTGTTACCGTATTTCGCCAATTTCCGCCTCCTCTCCGAGCTTTCGACCCCCTTCGTAAACCTGCGGTGAGTTTGGGGGCATCTGGCCTGGCCTGGCCCGTCCTACAGCCCCCTCCCCAGCTCTACTGCCCCTGGGCAGACCTCGCTCCAGTCTGGGGGAGTCCCTACTCTCCCCCAGCACCAGGCGCAGGCTCTCAGCAAATTCAGACAGCGAAACCCCGCCCCCTTTCTCCTCAGCCAATCCCCTGGCGCGGAGGAGGGGGCGGGTCTTCTTAAAGTGACAGAGCCCCCGTTGTGGCAGGTGGTTCCTGGAGGCGGCGGGGTGGCCGCGGGGTTCGGTGCCGGTGCGGGCCAACGGGGTGGCCATGGCCGTGGCCTTCTTCGCTGTGCGCATCGCAGTCATCCCCACCTACTACGCCCGCGTGCTGGCCTGGCACGGCACGCCCGAGTACGCCCGCCTGGGCCCGGCCGTGCAGGCCGCCTGGATCGGGCCCAGCCTGGCCCTGGAGGTCCTCAACCTGGTCTGGATGTACCGCATCCTGCGGGGCGTCTACCGCGCCTGCCGCGCGCCCCGCAAGCAGCTCTGACCGGGGACCCTCGCGCCACCCTTCCCCCCCACCCCCCGCAATGACCCGGACCAGCATCCGCGGAGCCTGGGGGCGTCTAAACTGGAATTGCCCCTGGGAGCACCTGAGTTGAGTTGGAATTACCCCTAGTGGGGGGCATCTGGCTAAAACTACCCCCCCCCAGGGAAATCTGGATTGGAATTACCCCCCTGAGGGCATCTGGGCTGGAATTACACCTCTAGGAGCATGAACTGCTCCCCCCAGGAAACTCTGAATTGGAATTACTCCTCAGGGGTATCGGGGCTGGTAGTGCTCCCCCCCTGGGCCTTCTAGGCTGGATTTACCCTCCCAGGCATCTGGGCTGGGATTACCTCCCCAGGGGGCAACTAAATTGGAATTGCCCCCCAGGGGCATCTCGGCCCGTGTGGCCCTCCCTCGATCCCTCCCAGCTGCGGGGGCCGTGCAGAAAAAGTAGCCTGGGGGAGCCTACCACCACCCCCGTCGTGCCACTGCACCAGCCTCGTGCCTCTCTGCCAGGCTGCGTGCCTCAATTTCCCCACCTACAGGGTAGCAGCCCTGGCTTTCATCAGTGCCTTCCCTGGGACCTCCTCTGCTCCGGGGCCCCGATCCTGACCCGGGGAGTGGGGGCCGGGAGTATCGATCCTGGCGGGAGGGGCCCCGATCCTGGCTGGGTCCTTGAATTGGTCAGGTCTCTCCCTACCTCAGTTTCCCGCCCCCCCCCCCCCCCGGGGGGGTGCCCCCCCCGCCCCCCCCCCCCCGGGGGATGTGCACCCCACGCCCCAGGCCTCGATCCTGCGTGGACCATGTCTCACTCCCCCCCACCCCTCCCCCCACGATGGTGCAGGGGGCGGGGCGGGGCCGACCCCGGGGGTCCCCGGCATATGTGGGCGATGACGTCACCACTGATCGCCAGGGGGGCTATACATGGCCATGCTGCACGGCGTAGGGAGCCCCCTACGTCACCGCCGCGTCATCAGGGAGGAAAGGAGAGGCTGGGCTGTGATCTCACTTTAGGGGTGTTCCCCGCTCATGAATAAATCACCAGATGCTAATAAGCCGTGCACGCCCCCTGGCGGCCGGGGACGGAACTGGGGGCGTGGCTTGTTGTGTGATGGGCGTGGTTTGGTTGAGGAGGGGCGTGTCCTGAACACGCCGCGAGTGGGCCATACGGGGCTGTATGGACCTGGCACCGCAAAGCCCCCCGGGTTGGCCCGGCCCGGCCCGCGGGCTCCATTCCCGCCTTCCTCCACCCCCAGATTTATGGCGTGCCAGGGCCAGGAGGGAGCCGGACTTATAAGGCAACAGAGCCGAAGGCTGGGGGCGGAGCTTGGCTAGGACGCCTGGGCTCTCCAGAGAGGGGGATCTAGTGGTTACAGTTCTGGGGAGGGGGCCTGGGGCCTCTCCACAGCTCCAAATAGGAGGTGGGGGCTGGAAGCCTGAACACCTGGGTTCCAACTAGCTCTGGGAGTGGGGGTGGAATGCATGGGACTAGAGCAGGGGGTCTTGGGAGCCGGGATGCCTGGCTTCTGTCATCAGCTGTTGGGGGCAGTGGGGAGGCCTGCGATCAAAGTGGGAGGACCTGGGGGTCAGGACTCCTGGGTTCTGGCTCTGGGGGTCTGGCTCCCAGCCCCAGGCTCTACTACTGTAGAGTGGGGAGAGCTGAGATGGGGGGCTGCTGGACAGCTCCCCCCAACCTGGCATGAGACAAGTTTGCTGGGTCTCCAGCCCCTTCATGCAGCATGCCCCCCAATTCCTGGCCCCTGGCTCACTTCTGTCCTGGCCCCATCCTCTCCTGGACTCTTCTTGGGGGAGTGGGGAACACAAGCGCACGCCACTCTTCCTATCGGGGCTGATTCAGCGCAGTCCAATGCAATGAAGGGGCATGGGCTTATGTCAGCCGAGGGGGGAGGGCCTTGCTCCTAACCCCCCTTGCCTCTCCACAAGGCCCCTACTCCATGGGGAAACTGAGGCAGGGGGCAGTGACCCCCCCACCCCCCCGCAGCCTGAGTGAGGGCATGGTGAGTGGGTGGGAGAACCCAGGTGCCCTACAGCCCAGGTGGCTACTTGATAAGTATGGGGGGCTGGGAAAGAGAGGCCCCCAGGGTAGCCCCCCGGGGGCTGGAGAAGACAGGAGTTGAGGAAGCTGGGAGGGAGGAAGAGAGAAGAGGAGGAGCAAGAGGGGAGCATGGGAGGGAGGAGAAGGGAAAGCAAGGGAGAGGAACAGACAGCAGGGGAGAGAGCAGGGATGGCGGGAGCAGGAGGGGGGCTGGGGGTAGGGGAGCACCTTGCCCCCCCTCTGCCCGCCCAGGCCTGCCCCCCCACCTTGGAAAAAGTGACACCATCCTGCTAATACCAGGGGGCTGAGATCAGCTGGGGGGGAGCCCCGCCCCCAGCTTGCAGGGAGGGGAGCGGGGGTTGGGTGGGGGTGGCCGGGCCCAGCCGGGGTCTTAAGGGCTGGGGCAGCAGACGAGCAGCAGCTGGGCAGAGCAGGTCCAGACAGCAGCATGTCCAGCGCCCACTTCGTCCGTGGCCCAGCCTACGGGCTCTCCGCCGAAGTCAAGAGCAAGGTAGGGCCCCAGGACTGGCCTGGGGTGCTGCCTCCCCCAGCAGGGCCCTGGGGGGGCACATGGGGGCTGGGAGATGATACTGAGGTACATGGGGCAGTGGGGGGGGGCAGGCTGGGGTGGTGGCAGGTCCCAGCTCAGACTGGTCCCAGGGCCTGAGGATTGGGCCTGTTCACTCTTAAAGCCCCACAGTCCAGCTTGGGGGCACCGCCAGGATGGACATGGGGCAGAACCCCCTGGGATCCCCTGGCTGAGGGGCTTGGGGGCAGCTTGGCACCCCTGAGAGGATTCATCCCCTCCCCCTCTATGGGACTAACCCACAGTGGAGGCATCTCACCCCATTTACCCCAGGGGGGGCAGGGCCTTGCTGCAGCTGAGTCTGGGGAAATGGCAGGTCAGGATGCCTGGGTCTGTCTAGTGGTGACTGGCCCCTCCCTGCCCCTTGCCTCAGTGTCCCCATTGGTGATAATGTGGGGCAAATCAGAAGTCAGGGGTCAGAGGTCA
>NW_005842065.1:1855436-1873730 GCF_000455745.1 Alligator sinensis | reverse complement strand
TGGAGCTGCTGCCCATATAAGGCCGGCTTTGGGGAATCTCTGTGGCGCAGGGAGACGCTATATAAGGCCTGGAGCCACATTCAGACCCTGGCGCAGGACACCCCCCCCCCAAGCGCCCCTGCCAGCTGGCCAGGGCCCTGCTCTGACCCCCCCAGGAAACTGAGAGACCCCCTAGTGGGGGTACAGTGACTCCCCCTAACCTCCCCCCAGCCAGATGTGGGCAGGTGTTTGTTCTCAGTGGGAGGGTTGAGAGCAGTGGGGGCTGAGAGCTTGGATGCCTGGGATCTTGATTCTGGGAGGAGGTGGGGACTGGGGTGTTAGAGCAGGGGGGTGTCCCTGGAAGCTTGATACCTAGGTTCTCCCCAGCTCTGGGAAGGGAGTGGGGGCCTGGCAGGCGAAAGCAGGTGAGGCTGGGAGCCTGGACACCTGGGTTCTCTCCCAGCTCTAGGTGGACAGTGGAGCGCAAGGGTTAGAGCAGGGTGTGGGAAGCCTGGATGTCTGGGATCTGTATGTGCTCTGGGGAAGTGGCAGCCCAGGCCTTCGCTGTGCCAAGGCCCCGTGGATGTAACCGGGGAAACCAAGGCCTAAGGAGATCAGCCCGCTTCCCACCCCGCCATCAAGGAAGCAGCACTGTGCACTGGGATGGAACCCAGGCATCCAGAGTCCCCATGAGAGCCCCCCTCCCAGAGCAGGGAGAGAACCCAGCTGTCTGGGCTCCCAACCCCACCTGCTCTTACCTCCCCCCCATCCTACTACCCTCCCAAAGCAGGGAGTGAACCCCCCCCACCCCATCAGCCCCAGCAATGATTCACCCATTCCCCAGCACTGCTGGGGGGGGGGGGGGAGGCTTTGCAGGGGAGCAGAGCTAGGGGTAGGGGGTGCCAAACAGCAGGGTCTATCACCCCCTCCCCCCCAGCTCCTATGTCTCCCTCCCCCGCCCCTCGCACCTAGGGCCAAGTCTCCAGCCCCATTTTTCTCCCTAGTTTGGTGAATTCCTCCCACCCAGCGCCTGCTGCTTGCTTTGGCAGGCAGCCCTGGCACCAAGCACCGGGAGGGGGAGAGGAAAGGGGCGAGGCTGGCCTACCCAGCTCCGCTTCTGTGCCTCAGTTTCCCCACCTGGTGCCAGACCCAGGGGGCTTTGGGCACGGAGCAACAGGAATCCCTAGGAGTGTCTACGGGATGCCAGGGCTGTAGCCGAGGTGGGGAGAGGGGAATGAGAACCAAGGCATCCTTGAGCTGCACCCCCCAACCCAGCAATGCTTCTCTCAGGGTGGGAGGTGACATGAGCAGCACTGGTCTCAGCTGGGATCAGGCAAGGCCCCAGCACCCTCGGCCTCAGCCAGTGCTAGCAGCTTGTTAGTGAGGAAACATTCCCCTAAGCCCTACAGACAGTGGACCAGGTCTGGTTTCAAGTCTGGGCAGGCAGGCAGCTGGGAACAGGTGCAGTGGAGGCCTGACCTCTACAGGGCAGGAGGGGATGGGAACCCAGATGTTCAGGTCCATCTTGGACACCCCCACCTTTCGAACAGCCTCAGACCTTGTCCTAGCCTGGAGCTGGCTACATCTCAGCCATGCCAAGGATCGTCCTGGCACCAGGCATGGGAGCCTTACCCCCTGATGCCCCGTAGGCACTGCGGGCTCATAAACCAGTCAGCCCTAGGCTGTCACTTTTGGGGGAGGGTGAAGAATCCCATGGGGGGGCATATGGAGTCTAGTCCCCCCACAGGCACAACAGCCCAGGCTGGCAGGGTGCAAAGGGGTTCACTCTCAGTGCAATGGGGGGCCAGGCTGACCTCTGACCCCTGTCCCTCCCACCAGTTGGCCCAGAAGTATGACCCCTTGCGGGAGCAGGAGCTGCGGGCCTGGATTGAGACAATGACAGGCCGGCGCATCGGGGACAACTTCATGGAGGGGCTGAAGGACGGTGTCATCCTGTGCGAGTGAGAGCTGGGGGGGGTGCTTGGGGAGGGGGGAGGGGCAGCACTGGGAGGCACCCAGCTGTGCTATGGTGGCTGCCTGCGCCCTCCTTGGAAGCAGTCACATTTCAGCCTCCACCTGTCCACAGACTCATCAACAAGCTACAGCCGGGCTCTGTACGCAAGATGAATGAGTCCACACAGAACTGGCACAAGGTAAGTGAGCAACGCCATGGGGGGGAGGGACAAGGGGTGGTGTCTGGCAGTGACTCTGTGTCTGTCCTGTGGCAGCTGGAGAACATTGGGAACTTCATCACTGCCATCTCACGCTATGGTGTCAAGGCCCATGACATCTTCGAGGCCAACGACCTATTCGAGAATGCCAACCACACCCAGGTGCAGAGCACCCTGCTTGCCCTGGCCAGTCAGGTAAGATCCCCCCATCCTCCGATCCACCAGGTCAGACACCCCCCAACCTCCCCAGCCCTCGCCCCCAGTACACCCAACCCCAGCCAGGTGAGACCCTCCTGATCCCCCTGCCCAATCAGGTGAGACCCTCATAACCTCCCCAGCCAGACAAGACCCCCAACCCACCCAAGTGCCCGGCATGGACAGACGGGACACTTACTGTGCTTGGAAGAGCTGCCCTTGGACAAATGCTATGTGTGTCCACACCAGCCCAGGGTGAGCGGGAACTGCCCCCACACACCAGCCCCAGCCACGACACTCAGGATTGGAGGTACTTTCTCTAGAACAGGATGTGATACCAGTTGTAGGTACCCCAGCTTTGCAGCGGCTGGGGCAGCTTTTACTCCCCCACCCCGGGGTCTCTCCATCCTGCAGGCCAAAACTAAAGGGAACCAGGTGAATGTGGGGGTCAAGTATGCAGAGAAACAGCAGCGCCGGTTCGAGCCTGAGAAGCTGCGGGAAGGACGCAACATCATTGGGCTGCAGGTGAGGGGGCTGGATGCTGGCTTGGGGGAGGGGGGTCCTGGGCACCCCCACAGCTTGGGCTGAGCCCCCTCTGCCTCCCTGCAGATGGGCACCAACAAGGGTGCCAGCCAGGTGAGACCCCCCCTCCCCCGCCTCAGTCAGGGTGCCAGCCCCAGCTCCCCCACCCCCCAGGAAAGCCTCGGGTCCCTGGTTCTTGGATCCACTCAACTCAGGGCAGATGGAACAGGATGTGCTAGAGAAAATCCCCCCTCTCTGCCCCCCAGCCTGGCCTGGGGGCAAGAGTGAGTGCCCCCTCAGTGCCAGGGACCAGGGGGTGGGGAGGCACAGAGTTCAGCCCCCATCCCAGGCAAGCTCATCCCAGTCTGCCTCAGCCCAGGGGCCACTCTCCCCCCCCGCCCCCAGCCACTAGGATGGCCTTGAACTCCCCCATGTCTTGCCCTCCCTGCCCCACAGGCCAAGCACACATGAGTTCAAACCTACCCTGGTGCCCCCAGCCCCCACCCCCCACAAGTCCAGGCCCATTCCTGCCTCACCCCAGTGTGACATCAGGCAACTCCTCCCTGCCAGGGTCCCAGCTGCTGGCAAAGGGAAACCCCAGACCCTACAGCAAGAGTGGGAGTGGGCACAGCCTGTGGATCACAGCCTGTGGAGCACCATTAACCCCTTCCTCCCCCCGCAGTCGGGCATGACAGCGCCAGGCACCAAGCGGCAGATCTTCGAGCCAGCACTGGGCATGGAGCACTGTGACACCCTGCATGTGTCGCTGCAGATGGGCAGTAACAAGGGCGCGTCCCAGCAGGGCATGACCGTGTACGGGCTCCCGCGTCAAGTCTACGACCCCAAGTACTGCCTGAACCCTGGCGACGAGCAGCTCTATGAGCTCTACAACTCCGCCTGAGTCCCAGGGGCTGGGGAGAGGAAGGTGTTGGGGGGCGGGGGCTGAGGGGACTGGCCAGGGCCCCCCTGCTTGGCTGCAGCTTTAGGCAGACAGACAGCAGCTTCCCACAACTCACAGCCCCAGCCCAGCCCAGCCCAACCTCTACCCTCCCCCCTTATTTTAGTGCAAAATACAAGCAGAGCCCCCATGGTGGAACCCCCAGGAGCAAGGCAGAGGAGAGGGACTCACCAGCGTGTGCAAGAGCCTGGCCTTGGGGATCTGAGTTTGAGGGGGCAGTGAGTGCTGCTCACTAGTGCAAGGTGGGGAGGGGGGTGGTGTGGATGCTGGGCTAGGTTGGGCTGGGCCTCCTCACATGGGGATCTGTCCAAGCAAGGCAGTGGGTGCAAGGGGCCGGGGCTCAGGGCCACAGGTGAAAGGGAAGGGGGAGGACACCTGTACTTGACCCCTCCTGCCCCCAACACCTTCAGGCCTGGGCGGCTCCTCAGCTGGTGCTTGTGGACTAACCATGCAGCAATGCAGACGCTCGGGAGAAGCCTCTGGCCCGAGCCCAGTCCCGCCTGCATGTGCTGAACACCCCCTGCTCCCAGCACTGCTCCCAGTTACCCTTACTGTGGCACAATAAAGAGAGAGAGAAAAGCTGTGGTACTGCTGGCCTCTGCTGAAGGCTGTGGGTGGGTCTGGGGACCAAGGTCATGGCCCTGGGTGGGGCAGAACCGCCGGGGGAGAAGGGAGTCTAGAACCTGTTCTAGGGATACCCTAGGGACGGGCATTAGCCACACACACACACCCTAGCTCCCTGGCACCAGGGAGAGGGGAAAGAGAGAGGCCCACAAGCTAGGCTGCCAGGGGGGAGCAAATCCCACATGTGCACACACATGCACATGGATGTCACTACAGACAGGCACTGGAGAAGGTTGATGCAAAGGCATTGGCCGCTAGAGGGTGCAACGCTCCCATGGTTTAGCTCCAAGGTCAGCTGGCACCACAGGAGGAAGAGGCAGGGGGATAGCACCTACAGCCCCCTGCACGCAGGGATGATCCCCAACCTAACCCCACACCTTGCTACCAAGGGTAAGAACCTGGGTTCCCAGCTCCATCCCCATCTTCCCTTGTGCTGGGCACTCACCCCAGGACTGGTATGAAGCTAGGGGCAGGGGGACCAGTCAGTGTCAGGAGCCCTGGCCTGAGGAAGACCCTGGCTACACACTGCAGGGCAGAGGTGGGGAGCAGTCTGTAAAACAGGGCTGGGGAAACCCAGGCCAGCAAGGACAGAGCCAAAAAACTGGTCAAGACAGAGGAAGAAGGGAGTTTATTCGCTGCATCGTGCCTGGGGAAAAGAACCCAGGAGTCTCCAGAAGCCCAGCTCTAGCCTGGCTGCCCAGGTGCCAATGCCACAGCTGTGGGGCCACACACCCCCTACCCCTGCCCAGGCCGAGCATAGCACGACCCCCACTCCCCTCCTTTAACTACCACAACAGTGTCTAAACTGCTCCCAGCCCCCAGCAGCGCCCCAACGCTACACCCCACAGTCCTGGAACAGCCACATAACATAAAAACTGCTATAAAAAGGCCCTTGGCTTTCCTAGCCCACCCTTGGGAAGGGGCCTGTGCTGCCTCTGCCACAGAGGAAATACTGTTGGGGGCAGAGAGGAGCTTCTCCCTGCCCCCTCCACTGGTCCTATTGATTAGCAGCTTCGCAGGCATCGATCCAGTCGCTGTACACATCCACCGGCTCCGAGAGATCTGAGGGCTGTGATCAAGGGAAAATATGGAGAGGAGAGTGCTTCCCTCAAGGCTCCAAGGAAAAGGGTTCCAAGGCCTTTTGGAGTCTTTCCTGGCCCTCAAGCTGATTAGCAGTGAAGCTGTGGACTAGCAGGTTCAGAGACAGGGAAACTGAGGCACAGAGCTGAGCTGGGTTGTGCTCAAACAGGTATGCTCCCAAGCCCGAGGGAGAGAAGGCTGCCACTTCTCACCAAGGTGAGACTAGGAGGATGTGGTGTTTTTACTAGAGGTGCACCCATACAATCGGTCCAATATTGGATCAGCACCAAAATAAAGAAAATTGACTATATTAGAAATCGGCTTTTTTTGCCTGATGTGGCAGATAATGTGGCTGATAAGTGCCCCGTGCAGCCATAGCATGCATAGAGCCAGGAGCACAGCTCAGCAGCTTGGAGAGCTACATCCAGCTGGTAAGCTTGTTGTGGTGGAAGGGGAGAGGGAAGAAAAGGCACGTGGGGGCAGATTGAGGCCTCCACAGTGAGGAAGGGAGTGGGGCTAGGGCTGGGGCAGGAGACACTGCCCAGTCCAGGTGGGGCAGGAGACACTGCCCAGCTGGGGTGGGGCGTGGGATGGAGCCGTGGCTTGTCCAGGGAGAGCATGGGGGGGGGCCAGGGGGTCCCCCACCCAGATCTGCATGGGGTGGAGCAGCTGCCACTGTGGGCTGGGCTGGGCTCAGGATGGGCAGCAGCAGCACTGGGAAGGGGGGACAGGGCTACAGCAAATTTTGGGGTGGCTGCTGCTCCCGACCCTGCAGCCCTCCCTCCTAGCGCTGCTGCTGCCCACCCTGAACACAGTGCAATCCAGCCCCACCAGAAAGAGCTCAACACTGGCCCCAGCCTGCAGCGGCAACTGCCCAGCCCTGCACACATCTGGGGGGCATGCAACCCCCACCATGCCCTGAGGTGTGTGCAACAGTGGGCCTCCCTGGCACCTCCTGGATGAGCCACAGCTCTATTCCATGCCCCGCCCTGCCCCGGCAGCACTTGCCCCAGCTCCTGCCTCACTCCCTCCCTCACTGCGGGGCGGGGGCCCTCAATCTCCAACCCCTCCATATACCTTCCCTTCCTGCTCCCCTTCCACAAGAGACTTACCAGCTCTTCAAGCTGCCGGGCTGTGTATCAGAAATTGGATCGGTATTGGCTGATATGCCTTCTTAAAAATTGGCTATCAGTATCGACCCAAAAGATCTCTATTGGTGCACCCCTAATTTTTACCCCCCCAGAGGCTCTGGTGTTTGGCCCTTCCTGACCAAGACTTTCTGCTGGTGTCACCTGCCTGCCCGCATGACTGGCCAGGACCTTGCTGCTGCCAGACACTTCCCATTTCCAGGCAGGCTGAAAGGAGAAGTCCTGGGGGGGAAGCAGCTCCCCACACCACAGCCCTGGGTCTGGGCAGTGAACACCAGGACACCTCCAGACACTCCTGGTGACAAGACCCATTCAAGCTGCTCCCCTGTATTGAGACCACCCCCCACCTCCCTCAGCCCTGCAGCACAAGGATACACGTTATGGGTGTCTGAAACTCTTCCAAGCACACGGTGCAGGAGATGACGCCCGTGTTCCTAGCCCGGTCCCTGAAACAGAGGCAAAGAGCAGGCCAGTCGTGAGCACCCCCAGGCAGAGGGAACTGCGGCTCTGACAGGGATACATGGTAATTGCCCCCAACCTGCTGTACCTCCAGCTTCTCCCAGGGAGACATGCACCACTTACAAATCCAGCATCACCCCCCACCAGCCCCATATGTCCCAACAGCCTGGGAACAAAGAGGAGGTGAAACTGCAGGGCCTGGCCTGACGCAGTGAGGCTGAGGCACTGAAGGTGGGGAAACTGGCTGTGGGTCAGACCTAGAGAGTACTAACAGATGGATCTGTGTCGACCTGGTGGAAGATAGCCAGTGGGGTACCCTAGGGTACTTGGCCCGGTGCCTTTCAACATCTACATCAATGATCTGGATGTGGGGGTGAAAAGCATACTGGCAAAGTATGCTGATGACACTATGCTTTGGGGAAGTGCAACCACACATCAGGGTAGGCTGACAATCCAGGAGGACATAGACAGATTAGTTAAATGGGTGGACCAGAACCAGATGCTGTTCAAAACAGAAAAGTGTAAAGTGCTCCATCTAGGGAGGAAAAATCCACAAAAAACTTACAGGCTCGGTGGTGCTACACTAGGTAGCACCACATCCAAAAGGGACCTGGGGGTCATAATTGACCACAAAATGAATATGAGCCACCAGCGTGATGCTACAGTTAGCAGAGCAAACAATACGCTGGCATGCATCAACCAATGCATCTGAATCAAAACTAAGGAAGTTTTCCTACTCTACTCAGCATTGGTGAGGCTGCAGCTGGAGTACTGCATCCAGTTCTGGGCACCACACTTCAAAAAGGATGTGGAGAAGCTTGAGAGAGTCCAGAGAAGAGTTCATATGATTAGAGGCCTGAAGAGCAAGCCATATGAGGAAAGGCTGACAGATATGGGACTGTTCATCCTAGGAAAGAGAAGACTTTGGGGGGATTTGGTGGCAGCTTAGAGGGGGGGGGGGGGGGGGGTATCAGGGGCTAGGCAAATAACTATTCACCAAAGCACTCCAGGGGAAAACTAGGGGCAATAGTCATAAACTCCTAGAAGGTTTCAGACTGGATAAAAGGAAAAACCTTCTTCACGGTTCATGTGACCAGTCTCTGGAATAGGCTCCCAGCAGGGGTGGTGCAGGCACCTACCCTGGAGATCTTCAAAAGAAGACTGGACATACACCTTGCTGGGGCTATTTGACTCCAGCAGTTTTTCCTGCCCAGAGCAGGTGGACTGGACCTGATAATCTCACAAGGTCCCTTCCAGCCCTAAACTTCTGTGAATCTGTGAAGATGATATCCTGAGAGTCCCAGCTGACAAGAGGGAAGATGGGATCTGGGGAGGGAAGGGGCCTGCTTAGATCTCAGTACAGTTGTGTGGAGACTTGGAGAGGGAAGCAGGGACAGGGGAGGTGGGATTCCTTATAGGGAAGTCACAGGCAGCCACATGCCATGGGGCCATGACAGCAGAGGCTGCAGGTAAAGGATCACATGAGTACCTGCTACTCCCTTGTAGTTCCAGCCACACACATCATGCATGTGCCACACACAAGTATCAGGCGCTTTTTCTTTTTTTAAACAGAAAATTTGTTGTGTCCCAAGTCAAATCAGACAAATCAATTCCAAATCCATGTGAGTCATTCAAGAACTATATGTGGCCCTTCTACCCACAAGCATCCTCCAGCCCCACCTGGGGCTTCAGATGCTTCCAAAACCTTTGGCAGGCATCCTATATGTAGGCCCAAGCCCAGAGGCTGGGGGTTGGGATGCCCCTGAGTTTTGCTTGCCCTCAGCCGTATGGCTGTAGAAGCAAGCTAGGGAGGAGTCTCCCATTTCCATAAAGTTGGCATGTAGTTGAGATCCTCCTACTGTAAGTCAAAGAGGGGGGTTAACTATGCATTACTTCAGTCAGGGTAATACCCCCTGCCACGCGTGTGGTTTCCCCCTGCCAGTAGGAAAACCACCTTGGTGGTCATGGTATTTCCCCTGCCAGGTAACAGGTCTACACTTGTTCTGAGCCAAAAGGCCAACACGCATCAGGCACATGCTGATCAGAGCAAGAGGGGCCACAGGGCTGGCTGCAGCCCACCTCCCCTCCTGGGACCAGCCCGCCTCAGTCAGAGCTGTCGTACTGGCACAACTCACCCCACTCCCAGCTAGGTCTGGGCTTGGCTTGGCTCCGCTCCGTGGTTCTCTCATCCCAGATCAGGCCATGGGGGCCACTGGGCCCCTCCCATCCTCCAGGCCCAGCTGAAACACACCAGGAGTCCAGGGCAGGGCACCCACAGCCCCACATCAGCCCTGGCATCTCCCAGTCACACCCAACAAGCAAGTCCCGGAAACCCTTCCTGCCCAGCCCAGCCAGCATCAACCAGGTCACCCTGGGCCCTTGTCACTTCCGCCCCACACCCCAGGATCAGCTCTCTCACGTGGAAACCTCGCTACCGCCTCCCCCAATCACGCCACCCACTCACATCTTGACATCACAGGACTTCTCATGGTTGCAGAAGGGGCAGGTGAACTGTGTCTCCAACGTGCCTGTCATCTTCTTCTTGGGCGGCGGCTTACGCTTTGACTTCCGGCGCCCCATCCCAGCCTGGGGGCAGAGGCAGGGCGGGGGTCAGGCACCGACTAACCAGTGGCGACTCCTGCTCCAGGGTACCCAGAGACTGACTAGCACTGCAAAGGGACTGCCCAGGACCGGGTGAGGGGGGCCAGGAGCTGGAGCCCCTGCACACCAGAGTGGTCAAACTTTCTCTCCTGGGATGGGGGAAGCCAGAAACACTCTGGCCCCACAGCCAGGCCGAGCTGCTCCCAGCCCAGGGTCAACACCTCCAGGAACCAAAACTCCCTCTCCCACCCCACCAGGGCCCAGCCCCACTTTCAGCCCAAACTGGGCGGCACAATCCAGCCCCCCTGCCCCCAGCCTGGACCTGGACCTGGACCTGGACCTGGACCTGGACCTGGACCTGAGCCCCCAGATGCAGGTGCCCTCCGGGCCAGGGGACCCCACCCCCCGCGGGACCCGAGGGGCTCAGCCCACCCTGAACAAATGGGGCTCACAGATAAGGGGGAGGCGGAGCCTGGGCGTTAACCCCTTCGTCCCCCACACACCTGCTCGCCCCGCCTAGCAGCCCCTCCGCAATTCCAGATCGGGGGGACACTTCCGGGTCAGGGGGGTCGCGCCGAGCCCCCACCTGCCTCCAGCCTCACACCTAGGCCGCGTTTCCAACAGAGACCGGTACTTCCGGCCCCGGAACAGGAGCAGGAAGGCTCTGGGCCCGCCTCCCCTGCAGCCAATGAGACTGCGGGATTTGGTGTGATTGGCAGGCGGGAGGCGGGGCTCACGAGGGGCGGGGCTCCCAGAAGCCGAAAGTGGACACCTGTGAACTATATAGCGGTGGGAGACCCCTCAGGCCCTGGCTGCTGGCTAGCCCTGTATAAGCACCTGCCCTCCCCCACCAGCCGGCTGCAGCCTAGCACCGCGGGGGGCCTGTACAAGAGTTCTCTGGTTCCGACTCCCCTGGGCACAGGCCTGAGTGGGGCTCTGCTGCAGGCACTGGGGTCACAATTGCCCCAAATACACTTTAGAGGCTGGAGGGGGCCCAAAACCCCCCAACACTGGCCACGGCACCAGGTCCACTCTGCTCCCACATCAGGAGACCCTGGACCCCTGGCTCCCAGTGCTCCCCACATTTTGTCCAGGTCAGTCTCTGAGGTGCTGTCCCCTGCACGCACCGGGGGTTATTCCAGGTGGTGCCTGTACGGGCGGGGCTTGAGGAGACTGGCTGATAAAGGGCCATCTGCCCTGCCCTGTGCAGCTGATAAGTCCCCAAACCAGGCCGGCTGTTCTCAGCCCCTTTCTTCCAGCATTGAGAAAAACCCCTGTTGCAACTGCACTCCCCCTGGGATTGGTCCCCACAGGCCCAGAGCATGGCTGCCCAGTGTGGACAGCAGAGGGTGTCCCTGGAAGGGGCCTCCTCACCCCTGCTTACAGCCTCCCTCCCCCCAGCCCCTCACATCCCCCCTGTATCTGCAACCCCCTTTGCTCCAGTCTCTCTGCAAAGAGCCTTGGCTCCAAGGCCCCTGGAAAGAACCTACCTGCCCCTGACACAGCTGCCCTGGGCTGGGTGGGGATTCAGCCACCCTGTCTCCTTCAGGGCTGGGCTGGGAGGGGGATTGCAACCCCTCTGAGATCTCCCTGGAGGACCTGGGGTGGTTGGAGATTCCCCTGGGAGCTAGGCAATGAGTGAGGGGCCTGGGGAAGAGGTAGGGGAGCTGGGGGGAGGCTGGAACCAGGCCAGGCCTTATCTGTGCCCCAGCAACAGATGGAGGAGGTGCCTAGATCCAGCCCCCACCCAGCTCAGAGCCTGCAGATCTTGCCTGCCAGCAGAGTTAAACCCCGCTGGCCCCTAAGCTGGGCACAGTGCTGGGGTCTCACCTCCCCAGGACCCTGTGTTCTGCTCCTGTCAGCTCTGGGCACAGGGGTTTGGGGGGCAGGCACAGGAGTCCCCAGGGACTCTGCCTGGGGCTAGGCAGCCACTACGAAGTGGGAGGTCCGGACCCAGGCAGCAGGGCATGTCCAAGTTGCCCCCTCTCTTCCTCCCCCCGCCCTCCCCACCAAGCAGACACAGGCAACTGGGCTCCATAGGAACATCCTTTATTGATCCCCATGGCAGTATCCAGTCCCTCCCCCAGCTTGGTGGGGGTGGGATGGGAAAGGGGAAGGTTGAGGAGGGAAAACATGAGCCAGGTTTAAAATCCAGCAGTGCAGAGGCTTCTAGCAGCACTGTCTATTCATCCTGCCCAGTGCTGGGCTGGTACCTGAAGGGTCTGCACTGGGTGGGTATGGGGGTTGGGGTGGGGGGGTGGGGGGCGGGGGCCCCCCCCCCCCAGCCATGGGGGGCAACTGGGGGGGATCCCCAAGGTGGCAGCTTAGGGGAGCTGCATGGGGTGGGGGGGTGGGGGGCGGGGGCCCCCCCCCCCCAGCCATGGGGGGCAACTGGGGGGGATCCCCAAGGTGGCAGCTTAGGGGAGCTGCATGGGAGTTCGGGGGGGGGGGAGGGGGCAAAACAAGGACTGGGTCATGAACTGGTACACCACCAGGTGGGGGGGGTTTGGGGGGGGGGGGAGGGGGCACAACAAGGACTGGGTCATGAACTGGTACACCACCACAAGCGGGGACTGCAGTGGGAACCCTGCCCCCTGCCAGCTGTCCTGGTTCAGCTCAAGGGGGGCAAAGCCAGCTGCCCCGAGCGGTGCTCAGGGGTGGGTGCGACGGGGCATGGCTGTCTTGTAGAGGACCTTGCCACCAGCCTCGATGTAGGTGACACTCAGCTCCTTGCCGTCGGCCTCCAGGTAGGCAAAACCACCAAGGGAGCTGGGCTCACCGTAGAAGAAGTGCAGGTAGCCGGGGGGCACGCGGCGGGCATGGCTCCGTGACCGCTCCATGAAGTTCCCTGCACCACTCAGCACGTAGCCCACACCTGCCTTGTCCTGCAGGTGCTGGGGGGGGAGACATGGGGGGTGAGTCACAACCAATACAGGGACTGCTACAGACCCTCCCCCCCACTGAAGGGGGATGAGGATGCTAGAAGCCTAGACACATGGGTTCTCTCCCCTCTCTGGGATGGGAGCAAGGGATGTTAGTATGAGAGTAGGTGTTGCTGGGAGCTGGGACACCTGGGTTCTCTCCAGCTCTGGGACAGCAGTTGGGGCTGGGGGTGAGAGCAGAGCCCAGCACTCAGCACCATCCCACTCAGGGGTTCAGTGGCCAGAACTGGGCTATGCTGGGTGCCCAGACTCCTAGGACCTCTGCTTCTCAAACCCACCCATGGGCATCCCACAGAGAAAATCCCTGGCATCAGCCCCCTCCCCCCCCCCCAAAAAAAACAACCCCTGTCCAATGCCCTCAGCTCACCTGCAGGTTGTGGTCATGGCCACAGAGGTAGCCGGTGACATGGTACTTGAGCAGCAGCGGCTGCAGGTGCTTGAGCAGGCAGCGTGTGGGGCCATGCTCAGCCACTGACCACACAGGGTAGTGCCCAGCCACCAGCAGGTAGTCATCACGGGAGGCGGCCAGCACCCGCCGCAGCCAGCCCAGCTGCTTCCGCGCCGCCCCCGCATCCTGTGGCCCCTCTGGCTCCGCACCCTCAAAGTCGTCCGTGTTGCCACACAGCAGCACCGTGTCAATCAGCACCAGCCCCAGCGTTGCGTTGAAGCCCGGCACTGGGAATTGCTTGCTGTAGTAGTAGTTGGGGAAGTTCCTGGGCAAGGGGACAGAGATCAAAGGTTAAGGGAGGGATTCTTTCCCCCCCCCCACACACACACACACACAGCATCCCCTGCTTCCCAGTCCCTCTTGCCACTGGCAGCGGGGGAGAGTGGCAGGGCTGGGTGGTGGGCAGGAGGCTGGGGGTTGGGAGTGAGGGGCACCAGGTAGGATTTCGGGAGTGGGGGCAGGGGCCTGCAGGTCAGAAGTGAGGGGCACCTGAGGGCTATGGGTCAGAAGTGAGGGGCACCAGCAGGGCTGGCAGAGACGGGGGGCTGTAGGTCGGGAGTGGGGGCACCAGGGGGCTGCAGGATAAAGCAGCCTTATTAACCCTTTCACTTTCAGCTGTGGGGGCAGGGGGGAGGGCAGATACTCACCAGCGTTTGGAGACCTTGCTGTAGGCGATCTGGGCTGAGACATTGCCTGAGTGGTCATGGTTTCCAGCCACCACATACCAGGGCACCTTGCGCAGGGACTCAGCCTTGAACACGGACTCAAAAGTGTCCTGGAGGTGGTCAGACAGGGTAAGGCCACATCTGCCTGCCCAGCACAGCAGAGGCCTGGCAGCCCCCAGGGCAGCAAGATGGGGCCCGCAGATGATTTGATGCCCAGCCTGTGCCCCCTGTAGGCAGCTGCACCTTTCAGGGCCCAATCAGGTGCCCTGGACAAGCAGCCCCTTCCCACCTCAGAGGTGGCTGCATCTCAGCCCTGGGCAAGGGAGCCCTGTATCTGTGCCCCTGCCATCTTCTTCCCCAGCTGCCATCTTCCTCCCCGGCTGCATCTCAGCACCCAGCAGGGATGCTGTCTAAGCAGCAGTCCCCATCCTGCTCCACCCCAGAGTCAGCTGCAGCTCAGTCCTGGGCAAGGGGTCCAAGGATAAACAGTGCCCCCAGGTTCCCCCCCACAAGAGCCAGCTGCATCTAAGCCCTGTATAAACATCCTCTCCAAGAGCCAGCTGCATCTCAGCCCTTGCCCCAGCTCCCCCCTGAAGTCAGCTGCATTTCAGCCCCCAGCAGAGGCCCTGTCAACCCCGCCCCCCTCTACACCCTGTTGCTACCCAGAGCCAGCTGCATCCCTGCTCTCAGCAGGGGCCCAGTCTAAGCCTTTGCCCTGGCCTCCCAGCACCAGCAGACTCCTGGGCCATACCTGGAAGCGGGTGTCGGTGACGCTGCGCACGCCGCTGTAGTAAAAGTTGTCACCCAGCGCCAGCACGAAGTCGGTGCCCCGTGCAGCAGCTGTGCGCCCCATCTCGGCAGCCGTAGCCACCTCCCGTGCTGTGTGGTACGGTGGATTTGAGACACCCCCCCAGTCCCCCAGTGCCAGGAAGCGCAGCCCAGGGCGTGCGCCTGTGGTGGGGGCCACGGCCAGGGCCACGGCCAGGGTCACAGTCAGGGTCAGGGCCATCTGTGGGGGAGACCGGTGTGAGGGGCCAGCACTCCTGGGTCCCTGCCCAGTGCTGGGAGGGGAAGCCTGGGTTCTTTGCTCTGGCAGCCGGGACACCTTGGTTTCCTGCCCAGAGGGGAGGGGAGGGTGTCTAGTGGGAGGAGCTAGGAACCAGGACGCCTGGGTTCCCTGCCAGAGCTGGGAGAGGAAGAAGGTCTGAAGGTGGGGGTGGGGGCAGACGAGAGAGAGACAGGACGCCTGGGTTCCCCGCCCTCGCGTAGCTCCGTGCCTCAGTTTCCCTTCCTGCCCTGCGCCCGGGCAGCACTGGGTGTGGGGAGATAGGAGCTGAGCCCGCCACGGTGCCTCCACCTACCCCCACCCACAACCTCCGGGAACGCCCCGCCTGGCCTCTCCAGTCACAGCCCATCGAGCTCGCCCGCGCACCGGGTGCGGAGGCAGGTGCTTCCCGGTGGGAAGCGAGGAGGCGCCGAGCCCCGCCAGGCCCCGGGGAAGGCGGCCAGGGACCGCCCGAGGCAGCGGGACCCCCGACCAGGATGGGGCCCGACCCCCCAGGCAGGCGGAGCCCGGAAAGAACCCAGGCGTCCTGGCCCCGAGGTGGCGGGGAGGTTCGCGGCGGTACCTGCTCGGTGCGGGGGCCCCGATCCGGCGTCTGAACCGCGGGCGCCGCCGGGAGCATCTTATCAGCCCCGAAAGGGGAAGTGCTGGGGGGGGACAGCAACCTCCCCCCTGCCAACGGGGGCACGTGGCTAGGACCGGGCGGGTGATGGGAACGTCCCGTATATCCCCCCGCATTTGACCCCGAGCTCGGGACAGTGGCTGCGGGTCGGGAGTGAGGGGCACCGGCGGTGCGGGGGGCGAGCCCGGAGCCAGCGGAGCTTGGGGCGAAGGTCGTTCGTGTGACTCAGCGGCTCCTGCGCTCCCGCCCCCCGGAACCGTCCCCAGCTGCCCTCCGGGCCAGCCCAGTTCGGGACAGGCCCCGGACTGGCCCAGGCCACCCCCTCCGCGGCGGAGCAGGGCGAAGAGGCAGCAGGGGGGGGCTGAGGTCCCAGCCGCCTGGGTTCCCGGGCCTCGTGGCCACCCCGCGCCCCGGCCCTGCCTGCAGCCACCTCAGCCTCTCCAGCGCCGGGTATTTTTAGCGGGGCAGAGACCAGAATAGCGCAGCCCCGATGGTTCCCGGGGCTCCGCCCCGAGCAGGACAGGCCTTGGCCCCCAGCTGACCTCCCCACCAACCAAGTCAGAACCGAGCTTGCACCCCCACTCCGCTCCCAGAAAGCCCAGGTATCTGGCCTCCCAGCCCCGCACTCCCGCTGTAACCAGCAGCCTCCAGGTGTCCGACAGGCCCAGGTCTGATCCCATTGGCCCATGGTCTGGTCGCCACCCCCTCACCCCGACGGGGCAGGTCCCAGTGACTCAGCCCCACGGGGCTGGAAGGGCTGGCTCATGGGGGGGGGGGGTGCTCTTTCCACGACGGAAACCCTGGGTTCCACATCAGGGGGGTTTCCAGAGGTGACACTGGGGGCCCGGACGCCTGAGTTCCATTCGCAGCATGGTGGGGGCGGGGACACCTGGGATCCCTGCAGGCCGAGGGCAGCGAGGGACACGCACATGGCTGCCTCGTGCGGCCGGAGACAGGGACCCAGCGCGGGCCCCTCGGCCTGGCAGCGCCCCCCTTCCCGTGCTCAAACGCTGCCACCCCTCCTCCCCCCTTGGTGCGGGGCCAACTCTGACCTGGTTTGGCCTGGGCGGGGGTGGGGGGCTGAAGTGGGAGCCAGGGTGAGATCCCGCACGGCTTCCTGAGAGAGGACAGAACCCGGGCGTCCGGGCAACAGCCTCCCTCCGCTCTAACCACTAGACCCCGCTTCCCTCCCAGAGCTGGGAGAGGACCCAGGAGTTCGGGATCCCAGCGCGCCCCTCCCTCCAATCCACTAGAAGTCACTGGCACCCCGCCCCACCTCGAGCTGGAGAGAACCCAGGCGTCCGGGCACAGGCCCTAGCCCCTGCTCTGACCCCTCAGCCCCCACGTCCCCGGTAGCTCCTTGGAGCCGGGTCACGGGGGGTCGGGGAAGGGAGCGCGGTGCAGTGGTGAGCTGGGCACGCCGGGTTGCCTGGGTTCCTCGCCCGGCCCCGGGCTGTGGGGCGCTGCTGGCCCTCGGTAGCCACGGCCCGGCACCGTGGTGCGGAGCGTCACTGTCGGATCCCGGCCCAGAGCTGGACGGAACCCAGGGGCTCCCAGCACCTATAACCATGGGACCCCAGTCCCGTCCCAGAGCTGGGGGAGAACCCAGGCGTCCAAGCTCCCAGCCCTCCCCCGGCAACCAGTAGACGCCGCTGCCCTCCTAGAGCTAGAGAGACCCCCGGCGTCGGGCCAAGCCGGCGCTGTGGGCGGGCCTCCCTCCCGCTGCAGGAAACACCCGGTCCCGGCCGCGTCCGCTCCGGGGCCAGGTGCGTCCGGCAGGAGGTGGGGGGGCCACGCGCGAGCGTCGCCACGCGAGTCACCGCCTCGGGATTCAAGCGTCCGGGCCCCCTCCGCCCGGCAAGGCCTCTGGGGGTCCCTTTGGGGGGTCGTTGCTGGGGAGGGGAGCATCCGTCGCTAGGGGGAGTGTCCGTTGCTAGGTGGAGAGTCATCTCTATGGGCGCAGTGTTGCCATGGCGCCCCCCAGCCCCACCCCAAGCCGGGCGGAGAGAGGGAGGGAAACTGAGGCACAGGGGAGACAGCGCAGGCGCCCGGGCTCTCTGCTCGCCCCCAGCCCACCTCGCAGAGCTGGGGGAGAACCCAGGGGTCCGGGCCCCGGGGGGACTAGCAGTTGAGCGCTGCCACAGGACAGGAACTGCCAGGGAAGCAGAGGAAACCGGGCATGAGGCCCCCTCCCTCCACTGTGACTCAGTGCCCCCTAGCCACCAGCTCCCCTGGCTGCCCTGCCCCGCCCTGGATCCCCCTGCCCCCCTCCCCAGGTCCAACTGGCCCTGTCCAGCCCCCTGCCCCTGCCTGCCACCGCCCGGGTGCTGAAATGCAGCCACCTCTGGGGTGGGATCCAACAGCCACAGAGAACAGCAGGCAGCCAGGGAGAGGGGGTGGTGCTGCGGGACGGGAGTGAGGGGCACCTGCTGAGCTGGTGTCATGCAGACAGGGGAAACTGAGGCAAGGATAGGGGCTGGGACTCAACCCCCTTCCTGCAACAGGTAGCAGATGGAACCCAGGTGTCCTGGTTCCCAGCCCCTCTCCCATCTCACAGCTAGATCCCACTGCACCCCCACAGCTGGGAGAGAACCCAGGTGTCCCAGCTCTTCTAACCTACCCAACCACCCCCTTCTCCTCCCAGAATCAGGATAGAAGCCAGGCATCCAGGCTCCCAGCCCCCAGCTCCTGGTGCCGGGCAGGCCCTGGGCACAGAGGCCTCTTTAAAAAGCAACCTCCAACACGCTAGAAACTGAAACTTCTTCTGATTTAAGAGGAACTTCCCCAAAACACCCGTTGGAGTGGGGGTGGGGAGGG
>NW_005842065.1:1854892-1855424 GCF_000455745.1 Alligator sinensis | reverse complement strand
GGGAGGGGACCAGGCCTGGGGGGTGGGGGGGAGCTGGAGGGCTCCAACCCCAGCACAGTGTTTCAGCCTGGAAGAAGTGCTGGGTGCTGTGGATGGAAACAGGGGCTGTAGATGGAAGCTATCAGGCGACTCTGATTCCAGTTCAAGCTCCAGGGGCTGGGGGAGGGGACCAGCACACAGACAGACCGGGTGGCAGGCCGTCCAAAGCCGGGTCCTGGCCAGCCTGACCCCAGGAATCCCACCTTCCCTGAGCCCAGGCACCTCTTGACCCCTGTTCCCAGGTCACCCTCCTGCAGTCAAGGCCCTCCAGCCAGCCTCCACAGAGGGGAAACTGAGGCAGGCCACAGCAGCCTGCCTGACCGAAGGGTCTGGAACCCAGGAATCTGGCCTGTGTGTGTGCATGGGGAGGAGATTCCTCCAGCCCTCCTGTCTCCGCCTGTCCCTTGACGTGCTCCCCTGAGTGACCCCCCAGCCCTGCCCCAAATCCAGGCCCCCCTTTGCATTTGCCACTGGGCTAATGAGTAGCACCCCC
>NW_005842065.1:1852919-1854730 GCF_000455745.1 Alligator sinensis | reverse complement strand
TGCAGTGACGGAAAATCACCATCCCCAGCAGCACGGCGGGGGGGAGGGGGTGCCTGGGGGCCCCACACCGCCATTCCGCACCCAGTCCCTGCCCCGCATTTGGGGCTACACTCCCCCATCACCCCACCCTTGATCCCAGGGCAGCAGCTGGCAGAATATGGAGCCCAGGGACCCTGAGGCAGCCGTCGGGCCCTGGGGGTGACAGTCACGGTGAGTGCAGCGTCCACACGCGGCTGGAGAACCCCGCCCCAGGTCCCCTTCCAAGATGAGGGGGGTGTCCTGCTGCTAGAGACAGCCCCCCCATTGCACACCTCCCTCCTTGAAAAGATACCCACTTTGCAAAGATTACCCCCCCCAACCAGCCTGGGGAGTTGGAGGCCTCCACCTGCCCTCAGGGGGGCTGCTGGAGGGGGGCAACACATGCACAGGGGATGGGTGCCTATGTAGGCACATGTGTTTGCAACAGGGAGCCTCCAGCAAGGCAGGCCAGGATAGAGTTGATGACCACGGTGCAGCCCCTAAGACCAGGCCTGAGGGTGGGTCCCAGCCTTGGCACAGGAAGTAACGGGGGTCCCATGGCATGGAGAATGTGGGGGCACTGGAAGTTGCCCCCAGGTGGGTTGTGTGGGTGTCAGGAGAGGCCGCTGGGGGCATCTGTGGAGCAGAAGCTGCCTGAGAGGGGGTACAGGCCCTGGCGGCTGTGGTGGGATTTTGCCCCCTAGGAGAATTTGAATCCAAGCCCCAGGTTTGGATCTCCAATCTGAGGCTCCAGCGAGTCTCCTGAGTTGGGTCCCAGCCACTTCCCAAGCCCATTGCTCTGGCCCCATCTGGCTCCATCCAGGCTCAGGCTGGATTCAGGCCGAGGCAGGATGGGGGCACAAACACACACCCTTTGGTCCCAGTTCAAGGGGCACCTGAGAGTGTTTTGGCTGTGAAGAGGTCCGGCTGCATGTGTTTGGTGTGTCAGGTGCATGTGTATGTGTATGCCTGTGTGGGTGTTTGTGGGTGCATCCTCCTATCCCCCAAACATGTGCCCTGCTCTCTAAACCCCCCCGCGGATGTGCACATGTGTTGTGTAAGCCTCTGTCGTGTCATCATGTGTGTGGTGGTGTCCTACATGTTGCCCACACAGACTGCATGCACCAACATGAGTGGGTATCGAAGGTGGGTGTGTGTTATTTCCCCACGATTAGATCTAATGTGAATACACGATGATATCACTTGTCTACTTGTATATAATGATACATAACCACAACCACATAGCAAGGGGATATGATCATGCAGTCGTATTGTAGACACTCACACCAAATTCTATTTAAAATTATAACCATATAAATATGATACACACCAGTAACATATCTATCTATCTAGAGATGTGTATAGACAAAAATAACATTATGCATAGAATTATAACCACATCTAAATAGGATATCATTACGCAATTTTATCATCATTGTATAAAATGTGACCTACAATTATATCACATCTATAATTGTAAATATTATAACCACATATACATATAATTATGCGATTGTATCTCATACCATCAGCTAGTCCTTTAAACACAGCTATAACTGTAAATACAATGTGTAATGATAACATGTATATCATCGCGTATAATTATGAATATGATTACAGATATGTTATCATGTTTCATCGTATAGAATCCTATCCTATAGGACACAATCACATAAATGCATACATGCATCCTATATGATGTATGTGGTTTCTAGATAGAGATAGATATCTATATATACATGTATGTATGTGTATGTATATGTATTTTATATTGATATATATAAACACATACA
>NW_005842065.1:1848163-1849146 GCF_000455745.1 Alligator sinensis | reverse complement strand
AACACCGAGAGCCTGCGCCTGGCCATGAAGTACATCGACTTCCTCGTGCGCCTCCTGCGCGACCAGGCCACGGCCCCCGTCCCGGTCCCGGCCCCCGGGCCCAGCCCCGGCCCCGGCCTCGGCCCCGCAGCGCCGCCCATCAAGCAGGAGCGGCCCCCACGGCCCAAGGCTGAGGGCCCGGCGGAGACCAGCCCGCGGTGATGACACTGGAGGAGCCATCGGGCCCTGAAGTGCGTGCGGTCTCAGCTGCTGTGAGCGGGGGGGAGGGCAGTGGTGGCTGAGGGTCCCCCTCCCCCGAAGGCAAACTGTTATGGTCGGGGGGCAGCACCCCCTCCCCCCGCGCAGATCTGTGGCTCCGGGACATTGGAGTCGTGGGTGTGATGAAGTGTGTTGCGTCTCAGCTGCTGTGCGCGCTTTGGGGGGGCGAGGTAGCGTGGATGAATGCCCCCCCCACCGCCCCGCCAAGATCTGTTGGAGCCATGGGTGTAATGAAGTGCGTCTGGTCTCAGGTGCTGCCGGGGGATGGTAGCCCCCGCAGTGTGCACGGATGGAGGTGCCCCCCTCCCAGTGGAAGGGCAGAGTCCGTCCGTCCCCCACCCAAGCTTTGAGCTGGAAGATTAACCCTCTCCGTGCTGGAGAAGGGGGCCCGCCCCCCGCACTGAGTGGGAGGGACTATGGCGTCAGCCTCGGGGGCCCAGCGAGGTGCCCGCAAGGGCCACAGGAGGACGACAGCGACTGGGAGGTGGGGGGGCTGCAGGTCGGGAGTCAGGGGCACCGGCAGGGCTGCGTGACCCCCGCCCCCCTCCGTGCCTTGTGGGCGCCCCTGGAGTTAGGGGGTGGGATGGGGCTGCTTAACCCCTCCGTGCCCGCGTCTCTGCCGCTGTAACGAGCTGGGGACGAGAAAGAAAAACCGAGAACGCCCAGGCCAGCGTGTCCGTCTTTCTTTGGTGTCCTTTTGGGAGGCGACACCTGGGCGGGGGTTT
>NW_005842065.1:1845855-1846777 GCF_000455745.1 Alligator sinensis | reverse complement strand
AGGGATCGATCCCCGCTCCATGGGCCCTGGAGAGACATGGGCCCCCCTGCTCCATGCGCCCAGGATAGGGGCCAGTCCCCCTGTCCTGTGCCCTGGGGAAGGGTCTCCGGGGTTGCTCCCGCTGCTCCAGTGCCCCCTTAGCCCCCAGCGCTGCCCCAGCCCCCCAAGCTGGGGAGACCCCGGCTCCGGGCCGCTGCTCCGCCCTGCCTTGGCCTTAACATAAAGGAGGATAATGCGTGTTGCCTAACATGTGCTTTATGATAACAATTAATTGGTTCATAAACTATGTATAATAGAGTCTTAATGTCCTTTATATTGGAAAAGCACCAGGGTTTGTGGGTTCGGTTCTTCTTCTTTTTTTGTCTTTTTTAATCATTTTCTCTTTTTTTATATATATATGGTTTTTTCAGCCTTTTTTCTTTCTTTGCGGCTTTGCTTGATTTTTTAAATTTTTTTTCTTTTTTTTATTTTCTGTTATTTTTTTTTCCTTTTCCCGTGGTTTTTTTGTTGTTTTTTTTTTTAATTTTGCCTTATTCCTGTCCAGGTCCAGAGGGAACCTTGCTCTTTCTTTTTCTTTTTTTTTCTTGGTGGGAAAAAGCCTCCCCCCCATAAAAAAAATAAAACCCAATCCCTTTTGCCCCCACTCCCCCCCAAAAAAGAAAGAAAAATATTCCCACGAAGACGAAGAAGAAGGAATAGAAAAAAAAAGAAAAAAACCAACAGAAAAAAAAAACACAACAAACCCGACAATAATGACATGGCTCCTGGAGGAAGAACCCAGGAGTCCTTAGGAGGAAAAAAAATATACGACAACAAATGAGAAGGAAAAAAATTATATATATATATATATATATATATATTTATATATATATATGGGAAATGGATACAAAAATAAAGAGACAAGAACTCCCCCAAGAAAAGG
>NW_005842065.1:1844039-1845812 GCF_000455745.1 Alligator sinensis | reverse complement strand
AATGGATGCAAAAATAAAGGGACAAGAAACCCCCCAAGAAAAGGGCTTTTCCCACACTTCCGAAGGCTGGGCATCCCCGCATTTTTAGCGTCCCCGGGATGTAGGACAAGCACAAGAAAAAAAAATAGACTCTTTTTTCCTCTTCTTCTTAACAATCTTTTAACATACAAAGTTATTAAAACTAGGCGATCATTGCACTTGGCTCAAAGGAAAACCCTGTGGGTTCATTACTGGTCTTCCCATATATAGCTCTGGTTTTAGCTCTTTTTTATTTTATTTTTTTAATTATTTTTATTAATATTATTATTTTAAGGGGTTTTTTTGTGTGTGTGTATGTGTGGTTTTTTTTTTAAAGCGGTTTTCAACAGCCCCACGGGGGAGGTGGGGGATCCATGAGCCATCATGGGACCCCCTGGAAAGCTCCACTCAGTGCCCCCACCCCAGCCCAGGGACCCTGGCTGAACCTGGGGGCAACAGTCCACAGCCCCACCAGGGTCTGGAGCCCAGTGCTAGCTGGCTGAGGCCCCCTCTCATTCAAGGAGGTGTCATACTACAGGGGTCTGGGGTCGGGGTGTCTAGAAGAGGGGCTCGGGTGGGGGGGAACTCGAGACTGCAGGGCATCAATCTGGGGGCATCAGGTCAGCTCTGGATCTCCCTCCCTGCCCTATGGGGGGTCTCTTGGATCCCCCAAGAGCCTTGTTCCCAGCTGACTGAAGGCAACCCTATGCCCTTGGGGACAGGTTTGTTCTGGACCTTTCCCCTGCCCAGCTGCCCCAGGGGTGCCCAGCTGTCCTGCAGCTGTGTGCTGGGGTAGGCGCAGAGGGCACTGGCAGGGCAGGGCTCCAGGGTTCCCCCCAACAAGCTGGGAGCTGCTCTGTGCCAGGCTCTGACTCCTACCTGGGGGGGAGCTGTGGTGGGGAGAGGAGTGGGGACTCAGTAACAGCACCCCAGTCCTCCCATTATGACCCTGTTTCTCCACTGGGACTGGAACATCATTGCATTTCAATTGGGGGGGGCAGGTTTCTGCCCCACCCCCCAGCATCTCCCTGCCCCCTACCCGAGTGAGCAGAGCAGAAGGAAACAACCCCCCCATGCCAATGAGAAGTGGGTGGGGGGAGGCAGGTGTCAGAATTGACAGACCATGCACAGCCCAGCAGGCAACTCATTGGTTTCTCCCATGATCCTTTGAGGCGGGGGATCAGGGATTTTGACTACAACAGGTTTCACCTTTAGGGGATTCCAAATGAGAGCCCATAATTAGGGCCAAATTCTCCCCTTTTCCCCCCAATCCATCCTTCCTCCTATGGCTGTTATATGTGGCTGCTGCAGCATTCTGCCCCAGAGGCAGCTGCTTTGGGGCAGCGGCTGCCCCCGTAGAAGGAAGTGGTGGGGAGGTGAGGGAAGGCCCCATCCTGTCTACATTGGGTTTCCTTTGGGTTTTTCAGTGTGCGAAGGAGAAGATGCGGTGTGTGTATGTGTGTGTGTGCATGTGTAGCCATGTGATCGCTGCATGTGTGTGCGTGCACGCGCGTGTCATCGGCACAGATCCCTTTCCGCCCGGCCCGGACGGCACCAGGGGCTGCGGCGGGGAAGGGGGTGGTGGGGGGAGGGTCCCGGCTCTTGCCCACGGTTTATGGCTGGATGGTGGCAGCCAGGACCCCGTGGGCGAGGCATGTAGGTGGAGGGAGGTCACATGTGTGGCCATCCCCCACCCCAGACCCAGGCCTAGCGGCTCGCCGTGGGTTAGGGGACATCACAAAAAACCGGCGCGGC
>NW_005842065.1:1840188-1843934 GCF_000455745.1 Alligator sinensis | reverse complement strand
GCACCCCCTGGTATCTGGTTGTACTGGTGCCCCCTCCCCTGTGGAGGGGAGGGGGGCTGGCATGCAGGGAGCCAAACACCGCTCCCAGGTCCTGGTGCTTATGTTTGCTGGGAGAAGCCTCTGGCCGCCCCCACCCCAGGTTTTGGCTGCTGAGCATGCTGGGAAATGTCCAGAATCCTCAGCAGCCCTGCTTGCGGATGGCAGGGGGAGCTTGCTCCCAGCACACATAAGCACCCTGAGCCCTGGATGCTGCTGGGTCTGGGCCAGGGGGCGTGGTCCCCCCCAACCCAAGCTGCCACAGGGGCTGGTGCCAGCAGGTCCAGGAGGCGTTGGGAGTCTCCAGGTTGGAGGGCACAGACCTCGTCGGTGGTGGTTGGCTCCAGCGCGTGGGGGCAAGCGAGCAGGTGGGGACCCCAGGTCTGGACGGAGGTGCCCGCGGGCGGTGGGGATGGGGGCGCAGGGGGTCTCTCCCTGGGAGATTCCATCAGAGGAACCAAGACTGGAAGAGAGAAAAGGGACAAGAGAGAGGGCAGGTTAATGCGGGCAACAGGCCTAGCTACTCACACCCACCCCTGTCTGCCCCCCCGCCAATCCCCATCTTCTCATCCCCACCCAGCCAGCTCCACACACCTCTCTCCCTACCTACTTACTTAGCCATTCATCCTTCCATCCATCCATCTGTCACAAAGTCTTTCTTTCTTTCTTTAATCTGTCTGCCTGTCCTTCCTTCCTTCCTTCCTTCCTTCCTATCCATTCTCACTTCTATGTCTGGCTGTCCATCCATCTGTCCATTTCCACTTATATCTATCCATCTGTTCACTATCCCCAACTTTATGTGGCCTCCCCTTCCTTGCCAGCATCTCCCCTGCTGTGCCCTGCCCCGCCCCTCCTTCCTTCCCCTCCCCTCCCTCTGGATGCCGGGGTTCCTGCTTGTGAATTTGGGGAAGGGAGGAATGCAGAGAAGGGGAGGAATGCAGGGAGCCGAGGAGCCACCAGGGGGTGGATGGGGCGCAAGATGCAGGCCTAACCACCAGGGGGCGCCCACAGTCTATGAATGGGGATCTCCCAGCTGGGGCAGGCTGGGTTTGCATACCCCCTCTACCTCAGGGTCTAGGGGGTGCTCTCTGGGGGAGCT
Organism: Alligator sinensis; assembly: GCF_000455745.1. Classification (NCBI taxonomy): domain Eukaryota; kingdom Metazoa; phylum Chordata; order Crocodylia; family Alligatoridae; genus Alligator; species Alligator sinensis. Next base: position 1,842,799 of record NW_005842065.1, on the reverse strand, counting down.
CGACACAAGGGCAGAGACAGGTAGAGAACCAAAGAGTCCAGGTGTACTCCACTTCTCCCTCTGCTCTAATCCCCTGGGACTCCTGCTCAGATTTCAGGAGCTCCCACCAGCCCCTACTTTAGCCATGAGGTGCCACTTGTCTTTCACAGGTGGCAGGGCTGCAGGAAGAACCCAGGTGCCCGGGCCCCCTTGCTCTGCCAATTAGGCCATACGCTGCTCCCTGCTCCCCTGCTCTGAACTGGGAGGAGATCCCAGGGGTCCTGGCTTGGACCCTAGAGTGTACTCTCTGTTTCAGAAGTAGGAGGAGAACCCAGGCATCCGGCTCCCAGCATCCTCTGCTTTCTGGCCGGTGCCCAAGGACCAGGCCTTGTCCCCCTCCCAGAGTGGGGAGAAAACCCAGGTGTCCAGACTGTAACCACTGGATCCTGCTGCCTTCCCCTAAGGCTTTGTCGGCCCTTTGCTCCTCAGTTCCCTCCCATTGGCTGTCTGCCTCCCCGCACCATTGTCCCTCAGCCAATCCTGATCCCTCCCACATGCCGCGGTGCCAGTCTTGATGCCAAGCGGTGCCCATGCCAGCCAATGAGATGGCAGCTAATCACTCACTGTCATGATACCCTTGGCCAATTGGGTGCCACCTTGCCCTGGAGCCAGCTTCCCTGATTGGATGGAGCAGCAGTGATGCCCAGCCCTCCCCAACCAATGGAGGGGCACTATGCCAGGTGGCCTGGCCAAGCCAAACCCAGCCTGGGCACCATCCCTGCTCCGCCATTGGCTGGCACGGGTGCCGCGTGGATGGCTACAGCCAATCCAACAGTGGTGATGCTGAGAGGGGCCAATCGGGAGTGCTCACGCCACTTCTGGGCAGCCAATCTGGTGGCAGAGACCCGTTTCCCCACCCCCAGGTGCCACGGGACCAGGCCACAGAATGGGTGGGGCTTGTGGCTGAGGGCGGAGCCACATGGGGCAGGTACACCCACTCTGGGGTGCCACAAAGGGGTCCAGGGCACTGCCACAGAGGTTATCCTCCTGGGTGCCACTAGTTACCATGAAAACAACCTCTCGGCCCCCAAAAGTACCCCCATGATGGAGAGAACGGGAACAAAGCTGGGAGGGGGGGCAAGACCAGGGGAGGGGCCGTGGAAGCCCCCCGGCACCTTCCTCTCCCCCCCCACACAAACCCTGGCAGGGCTCTTGGGCCCTGCTCCAGCCGCAGCTTCGGCCCATTGTTTCCCTGCTCAACACCCCCAAGTCCAAGTTCATCTGGGTGTGACATCATGTCTGGTTGCTATGGGAAACCAGACGGGTCAGACGTGACTGGTTATGGGATGGGGGGGTGAGCCCCTGGCCACCCCCCAATTCTCCTCCCCCAACCCCCAGCTCTGGGGACCTGGGAGCTTCAGAGGGTGGCAAAGTTTGAGAAGAGGAAATGGGCCTGGGCTAGGGTCGGGGGGCTCTGCCTGTATCCCCCCACTGTGCCTTAGTTTACAAGGGAACATTAAAACTGCTCTCTGCCCAGCCAGGATGAGGCAGCATTACCCCAAGAGGGGGGTAACAACTTGGAGCAGGGCATCCTTTTTGTCCCCTGGAAGATGGGGTGGGGCATTTGCGGGGGCGGGGGGAGTTAATAGCTCTGTATTTCAGGGCATGAAATGGAGGGGGTGGGGGCTGCAGGTTGGGAGTGAGGAGCATCAGCAGGGCTGTAGGCTGTTGCACTGAGACTCTCACCTTTTTCACAAGACCTCCCTACTGGTCCCTCAGTCCCTCAGCCAAGGCATGAGTGTCTGAGGTGCCTGGACATGTGGCCCCCCCCCCCGGTTATTTATTGGCTAATTATCCAATTAACTTATTACATGGTGGAGTAGGGAGGTTGCTGGGGGCAGGAGCCTGGGGGAAGGGGGCATCGGAACACCACAGTGCCGCAAGAGCGTGACAGAGGGAGAGAGAACCCAGGCATCCAGTCCCCCAGGTTCCCCCCTGTTTCAATACCCCCCCATTCCAGTCCCCTGCTGGAGCTGGGAGAGAACCCAGCATCCGGGCTCCTAGGATGGCCCAGGGTCTGAGCCCAGGGGTGCCTCCTACCTGAGACTGCTGGGGGATGTTCAGAAAGTTGCCGTCCCGGGGTCCGATGCCGACAAACCGGTTGGCAGTGGAGGAGCCTGGCGCTGCGAATGCTGTGGGAGACACAGGCATTAAGGCCAGGGCAGGGCAAAGAGCAGCCCCCACTCCTGGGGCTCAGATCCTCACTCCCAGTCCAAGCCCTATGTGGGTCAGGAGTTAGGGGCACTGGCAGGGTTTGGGCAGGGGGGCAGGGGGCTGTGTTTCAGAAGGGAGGGGCACCAGCAGGGCTGGGGGGAGCAGGGGGTTGTGGGTCGGGAGTGAGGGGCCCTGGGGCCATTCCTTCCAGGTGCCCCATCCTGGCCAGTGTGTGTGTGTGTGTGTGTGTGTGGGGGGGGGGGGGGGGCTGCTCCCCCCCTGCAGCCGCGGCTCCCTGTGCCAGAAATAACTGAGCTCAGGGCTCTGGTATTCGGCTAGGGCTGCGCAGAGGCTGGGGCCGAGAGGGCTGGGCTCTTCACCCCCATAATAACCCCCTGGCCAATAGCACACCCTGGCC
>NW_005842065.1:1839340-1839997 GCF_000455745.1 Alligator sinensis | reverse complement strand
CGGCCGCCGAATGGAGAATGCAGAGGGGATGTCATGGGGACGGATGGAGAGATTGAAAAAAAGGAAGGAAGGAAGAAAGAAAAAGAAAACTCAAAGAGACGTCCCCCCTCCCCCGCCACACACTCCCGGGAGGGGTGACAGACCCCTAGGAGCAGAACCCAGGCATCCTGGCTCCCAGCCCCACCCCCCAACACTGCTCTAACCACTAGAACCCCAAAACCCCATCCTCCCATCTTGGGAGTTGGGAGAGAACCCAGGCATCCTGACCTCCCATCTCCCCTGCTCTAACCTGCCAGACCCTGGCCTCAACCTTCCCAAACTGGGAAGGGAACCCAGGAGTCTGGCCTCTGGCTCTCGGTGGAGGCCAAGGGAGGGGGAGGGGGATGTGGGGCCCGCCCCCCCCGCGTCCCGTGGAATAAACATTCCTCTGAACTGTGACCAGTTTGGGATATCGACACGTTTATTGTTGGTGCTGGATTAGGCCCCGCCCCCGAGTCGCCATGGCAACGGACAAAGGGATAACGCTGAAAAATAATAATAATAATAATAATAATAAACAAAAGGAAACCAAAGGGCAGACGGGGAAGGGGGGGCGGCGCCGGCCCCGGCGGTGGGATGGAGCGGATGGCGCTGGGAGGCGGGGGACCGGGGGACAGC
>NW_005842065.1:1834795-1839314 GCF_000455745.1 Alligator sinensis | reverse complement strand
CCCCCCCCCCCCCCCCCCCGCGGCCCCTGCCTTTGGCTGTCAGTCCAGCCATCTGGCACAGGCACCCCTCTATCTGTCTGCCACATGCACTCACTCACTCGTTCAAGCCACCACCAAACACCCATCTTTCTCTTGGTCCAGCCCTCTATCCATCCATTTATCCATCACACAGAAACCCCCTCCACAATCTTCTGCTTATCCACCCTCCCAGACATCTGCCTATCCATCTACCCGTCCATCCATCCACCCTACAGACCCCTTCTCCATCCATCCATCCATCCATCCATCTTTCCTTCCAGGCCCCCCTAAATATCCATCCATCAGAAATCCATTCCACACAACTGTCCGTCTGTCCATCTGTCCATTCACCCCACACATATCCGTCCGTCTGTCCATTCATCCATCCATCCATCCATCCATCACACAGGAAACCTCCTCCACACAATCATCTGTCTAGCCACTGACCCTCTTCCAGACACCCATCCCTCCATCCATCCATACACCCATCCAAAAACACCCCTTTGTCATCCATCTATCTACCCACCCCATACACTATCTGCCCATTCATTAATTTCTGTAGACACCTCCTTATCCATTCATTCCCACACACATCCATATCCATCTATCTACCTATCTGTCTGTCTAAACTCCCCTTCTCCATCCATCTATCCATCCACCCACCCCCGCACACATCCCTATCCACGTATCCATCCATCCATCCATCCAGACTCTCTTTTGCCACACACCCATCCATCTGTCTCCTGTCCCCTCCTGCCTGTCTGCCTGCTTGTGTGCCCAACGTGGTGGGGCGGCGCCGCGGGGCCCCGAGGGCGGGGGCGCATGGCCCGGCCATGGCGGGTCGTCCACTTACAGGGTGACGCCGGCGTCGGGGCTCCGCCCTCGGGGTTGGCGCTGCTGGCCTTTGTGTCGGGCATTGGAAGGGGCACGGGTCTGGCCACGGGCGGGGGCGGCGGCAGCAAAAAAGACCCTGGGACTTTGCCCTGCCCGCCTCCGCTGGGCTGTGAACGACACAGATACAGGGGTGAGCGGCAGCCAGCACTGGGCCGGGCCAGGCTGGGCGGGCATGGAGGGGCCGCAGCCCCGTGGTCCGTGTGCCTTCCGCGGTTGCCTTCAGCTGGTGGATCCGGCCTGCGGGCGTGGGAGGGGTGGGTCGAGGGCTCTGAGAGGCTTGACATCTGTGGGGGCTCCATGGCACGCAGCTCCCGGACATCCCAGCAGGCACTGTGTTCTACGTTGTGGCTCTTCTCCATGCCCAGCAGAGGCTGCCGACAGCCTCAGGCTGGCTGGGGCCATGGGCTGCAGCCATGGGGTGGCCCCTGGTGCTTGCGGTCAGCTCTGGACCGCGCTGGCCTGTGTCCCCCGCACCCAGGGGGGGAGGGGGGGAGGGAGGGAGTATCAGAGGCCCTGCCTCCTGACCCCACACAGTGATGCTTGAGGCCCCGCCTCCTGGCCCCCCTGTGATGCTCAAGGCCCCACCTCCTGAGCCCCCCAGTGATGCTCAAGGCCCCGCCTCTTGAGGCTGCATGATGTATGAGGCCCCATCTCCTGGCCACCCCACTGATGCACAGGCCCCCGCCTCCTGGCTCAAAGCCCCTCCTCCTGGCTCAAAGCCCCGCCTCCTGAGATCCTGCCTCCTCAGTGGATGTCCCTGAGGCCCCACCCTAGCCCCTAGCTCTGTCCCCTGGGCCCCCACCTGCCTAGAAGCCCTGTGGATACAGCAGCCTGGTACCTCCTTGTGCCCTGGGATCGGGGGGCCTGCAAAGCCCCCCCAAACCCATGATGCCATGCCCTGGAGCATACACAGCCCCTGCCCCTGCCCCTGCCCTGGGGCTCCCAGCGCCCTCAAGAGACACAGAGAGAGACAGACAAGAAACAGAGGAGGAGAGAGGGGCCGTGGGGGTCCTGTTGCCCGGCCGGCGCCCACCCCATTCCCACCCCCCCATGGCCTGCAGCACCCCCTGCCCAGCGCGTACCTGCCCGGCACCCTGCCCGGAGCCGTCAGAGCAGACAAACTGCACAAACTCCTTGAGCGAGTCCTGTCCATGGTGGTGGTGGTAGCGGATGGTCGGGTGGGTGAAGTAGGGGCTGGACTGTTGGATGATGGACGTCGAGGGGAAGTGCAGGGCCGAGGCTGTGGCCCGGGGGCGGCCTGAAACCAGAGAAGGGATGGAGAGATGGAGTCAGGGGGGGCAGCTGGCATTGCCTCCCCTGCCCACCATGTCCTGATGGATGGGGTCTGTCCAGGGCCCCTGGGGTTGGTACTAGGGAAGGTTGCATAGGGCCCCAGTGCCCTGTTCTGGTCAGGTACTGGGGTGGGGGGCGGTCTAGTGCCTGTGGGAGTGGGGGAGGGAGAGTGGGAGGGCTAAGGGAGATGTGGGTCTAGGGGGGCTACTGTAAGTGACCCCTCCTAGGAAACAGCTATGGCTGTGAGCACACGCCTGCACTGTCACACACTCATAGTACACGCACTGGACACACGAGGCACAGCCGGCACTGCCCATGCAAGAACACGCATTTCACACAACCACGGACAGACACCGCCCCCCGAAAGCAGCCCAGACCCCCCCCCACCCTAGCCTCAGACACTGCCTGATGCCCACCCCCCATGTCACACTCAGACAAACTGCACCCACTCACCCCAGCCCTGCCAGTGCCCTTCACTCCCAACCTGCAGCCTCCTACTCCCATGATGCCCCTCATTCCCGATCTGCAGCTCTTTATTCCCTGGTGCCCCACACTCTGGACCCATCCCTGTCACCCACCAGCCCTGGGAGGGAGGAGCCCAGTCCTGCGTCATCCAGAGACAGACAGGAGTTGCTGCAACCTCCTGGCTGATCTGGACTCCAGAAGGTTCTGGCTAATCTGGAGTCACTCTAGTGTCACTCCCAATTGGCTGTGCCCCAGGGTTGTGGGGGTGATGCCCAGCTCCAGCCCCCTCCCCTCCCCTTAACCCTTCCCCAGGTGTCTGTGATCCTTGGGTTGAGTGAAGAGAAAGAGAAAGAGGGAAGAGAGGAGGAGACAGAGGGACCCATTGCCAGAACCGCAGGGCTGAGGGCAGGAGGGGGGCATTGCCCGGCCCCGCCTGCCCGCACCCGTTCTCACCTGGTCGGACTCCAGCCAGGACGGGCAGCGGGTGGTGGCTGAAAGCCATTCGCGGGGAGCTGGTGTGGGTGGACAGGGCGCTGCAGAAGTCCAGCTTCCCGGACTTCTTTAAAGACGCCGGTCCTGGCAGGGAATCAGCAAGAGAGGCCGGGGTGAAAGTCGGAAAGACGGTTAGTACTTGGCCCACAGGATGCCCAGAGAGGGGGAAAGAGGGCATGGCTGGGGCCCCCAGGTTCGCAGGATTACCCGGGGAGATCTCAAAATTTGCTTTAAGGTCATGTGTGGCCCAGACCCCCCCAAAGGGCTGGAGGTCCCTGGCCTGGTCCCATGAGCACACACCAGGCTGGAGGTCCCCGGTTTGGTGCCGCCAGCACACACTGGAACCCCACCCTGTGGCCTGCTCTTTTCCCTGAGCTGGGAACAGAACTCAGACATCCAGGCCGCCAGCAACTCCTCCTCTACCTGTAAATTGCCCACATCAGCCCCAGAGCTGCAGAGAGAACCTAGGAGTCCTGGTTCCTAACTTCCCACTCCTCTTCTCTAGGCACTGCACCCAACTGTGTCTGTCCATGTCCCCCCCCCGAGAAAGGGTATTTACTTATTTAAACAGAACAGCTCAGACCTGGCTGGATGGATGAATGGCTAGAGACAAACAGACCCTGCAAAGTCCCAGCAGACCCCAGCTACCTAATGCTCTCTGCCCCTCTTCTCCCCAGCCCTGCCAGTGCCCCTCACCCCCAGCTGCAGCCCCCTGCTACCCCCCCCACTCCAGTGCCCCTCACTCCTGACCCACAGCCCCTTGCCACCCCTGCCAGTACCCCTCGCTCCCAACCCATAACCCCCTACCACTCCCCCAGCCCTGCTGCCCCCCTGCTCCAGACCCCTGACAGCCTTTGGTGATGTGTTGGCCCAGCCACACCTTGTCCTGGGATGTTCCCGTACCTCCAGGAGCTGGGAGACCAGAGTGGGTGACACCAACACTGTCCTGCTCCCCAGCCCAGTCCAGCTGCCCCCCCTGCTGCAGCCCCTTCTGTGCCCCCATCTCCAGCCTTTGCAGCAGCCCCAGTTCCATTCAGGCCCTGGGGTCTCCATTCTATTCCCCTGACCCCAGAGCTGGGGGCCAGGGAAGGGGTGGGGCAACTGAGACAGCTGCGGGGGGTCCAGCTCATGAGGAGAGAGCAGGAAAGCTCTCCAAGGTCAGGGCTGGGCTAGGCAAAGACTGGAAATGTCCCAACCATCTGCATACAGATGCCTACACCTCCAGCTGTCCCCGCAGTTCCATGCACACACACACACACACATGCATGCACACAAACAAGCACATGCAAACACACTACTCACATACCCAGGGGCTCCAGTTTGAGAGTGAGGAGTATCAGCAGGGCTTGGGGGGGGG
>NW_005842065.1:1832173-1834785 GCF_000455745.1 Alligator sinensis | reverse complement strand
GGAGTAAGGGACAACAGCAGGACAGGGGGCTGTGGGTTGGGAGTGAGGGACACCAGTAGGGCAGGGGGGCAGGAGGCTGCAGGTCAGGAGTGAGGGGTACCAGTAGGTCAGGGAGGCAGAGGGCTGTGAGTAAAGAAGGGCACCATGTGCTCTGGCTGTGCTGCTTCATCCCTGGCTGGTGGGTGCTCTGGGGGAGCTCACACCCAGAGAGGGTCTGCCTAGCACTTGGGGCCATGATACACTATGGGCATGGCTGGCATGGTGAGATTACCATGGCCAGGCCAGGAGACCGAGGGTTGACCTGGTGGGGTACCTTGGGTGGGCACTGTGCCTCAGTCTCCCTGTCTGCTGCCCTGCCAATGTGCCTGGAGGGGGTCCCGCAGGGAGTCACCAAGCCAGGCCATGGGCAAACATCAGCATCAGATGAACAAATAATCATGGGGCTGCCAATTCACTCACTCCACAGAGAGAACCCAAACGTCTGGGCTCCCAGTTCCCCCTTTCTTAACCCACTGCACCCTGCTCTCCTCCCAGAGCTGGAAACAGAACCCAGGTGTTTGGGCCCCCAGAGCCTCCTGCTCTACCTGTAAATTGCCCACACTTGTCCTGGAGCAGCAGAGAGAACCCAGAAGTCCTGGCTCCCAACTCTCCCCTCCCTTTCCCTGGGCACTGAATCCAACTGCCACCCCCTGCCACGGTCAAGAGAGGGTGTTTGCTTATTTATGCAAAACAGCTCAGACCTGGCTGGACAGATGGACAGACTGAGACAGACAGACACTGCAAGGTCTAAGCTCTAGTGCTCATTGCTCCCTGGCCACACCTCAAGCCCTACTGGTGCCCCTCACTCTTGACCCACAGTGCCCTGCCCCCCTCCCAAGCCCTACTAGTGTCCCTCACTTCCAACCTGCAGCCCCCTGCCCCCCGCCCCCCCCAGCTCTGCTGGTGCCCCTCATTCCTGAACCTGGAGGACAGGGGACCCATCTCCTTCCAGGGTGCTATGGCATGGAAGCTGAGAGGAGGAGAAGGGCTCTGCTGAAGGGAGCCCAGGGGTGGGCCAGGCCTGCTCTGGATGGCTGGGCTGGGGGTCCAGAGTGGGGGGATCACTGGGGGAGGGGCTATACCTGCGTCCACGTCATTGGGCCAACCGCTGGCCTGGCTGCTGCCAGCGGCAGGGGAGGGCCTGGTGCCAGGGTAGAAGACATCATCCACGGGACTCTCCATCTCACTGTCGTCGATCGACTTCGGGCGCTTGGTGGAGCTGGGGAGGGGACACAAGGTCAGAAGGGACTGTGGGCACCAGACAGTGGGGGGTGCTGGCCTGATATGGCCCTTATCCAGGAGTGGGAATGAGGCAGAGGTCGCGGGTTGGTCACTACCCACCCTCCACTCCCCGCCATGGAGCTGTGGTGCACACAACGAGGTTGGCAAGCCTCTGCAGCCAGGTCCTGGCTGGCACTGGCAGGGACAGGTCAGCAGCTGGACCCCCCCCCATGGGTGAGGGGCATGGGGGTACAGGGAGCTGGCGGTACCTGGTGGAGGGTGGCGAGGTGATGGAGCGCCGACCCAGGGTCACCTGGTTGATATTGTAGTAGCTGGGGCTCTCCAGATCCGCCAGTGAGAAGTTAGGGCCCGAGGCCGTGGCCACGGGCGCTGGAGGAGGACAGAGCAGTGAGGGGCATGTGGGCACTGCCAGTCCCCACCGCATGGCCCTGCCCTCTCCTGAGCAATGTGCGCAAGCTCTCTCACGAAGCAGTCCTGGAAGGTCAGGTGCCCTGGGGGGGGGCAGATGGACAGACAGATGGACACAGGTCAGAGGGCAGATACCTGCCCCAGCTCCCCCCTCCTCCTCCCCACTGCCAGGGACTGTGGGTACCTGGGGGGTTTCTCATGGCTGGATGTGGGGATGGGGGGGCAGGCGGGCAGGGGGGCAGGTTTCTCACCGTTGGGCAGTGGTTTGATGTCCGCATCTCCTTGCTGGTTTGAAGTGTCTGATTGTCCGGATTCTGGAACACAAGCAGAGGTGGCGGTGTCAGGGGGCCACATCACCAGCACCTCCTGAGCCCTGAAGCCTCCAGCTCCGCCCCAAACCCTGGCCCCTGCTTCTGCCGCACGGCCCAGCCAGGGAGGGCTGAACCCAGGAGTCCAGGTGGGGTGGGGCTGGCAAGGCCGGGCTTGGTCTGTTGTGGCTTGTGCCTGGGGCACATGTGTGGAATGACAGGGCCCTAATCCTGGCTAGGGGCGGCCGCAGGCGTGGGGTGTGGGGAGAGAGAGGGCTCCTACATGACCTCTGTGCGTTCTGAGGTAGGGCCTGGACACTGTGTCATGGGTGCTGGGGGGCAGATACCCCCAACACTGGGCAGGAGGCACCAGAGCCACAGGCCCCATGGGGCCCAGTCAAGCCTGGGAGACATGAGGAGGCCTTAGCCTACTCATGCCAAGTGGACAAGTGCCGGCCTGGGCAAAGAGGGTGTCACTAGTGTGGGGGAAACTGGAGGGGCTGGCAGCTCCCCTCCCAGCCCTGGGCTCCCCTCAGGGCGAGCCCCAGCCCTGCGGCGCCGAGCTGCAATGGCTGGCAGCCATCTTAGGTCTTGGCAGCCATCTTAGTGCTGGCG
>NW_005842065.1:1827411-1832142 GCF_000455745.1 Alligator sinensis | reverse complement strand
GGGGCTGAGCAGAGAGCGGGGGGCCCTGGAAGGGAGGGGATAATTGGAAGGGCGGTCTGCAAGGTTCACAGGATATGACATGGGGGGCAGCTGTGCCACAGTTGGGATGTGGGGGTAGGGCTGGCAGCCAGGACTTCTGGGTTCCGCTTGGGGGGCGGGAGGTCCAGTGATAAATGAAGGGGAGGGCAGGACACCTGGGTCTCATTCTCCACTCAAAGGAGTAGGGGCCAGAAGGTTATAAGCAAGGGAGGCATCATGGTGGCAACTGCTGACACCCCCAAGGCCAAGATCAGGGCCCTCTCTGGGGTCTTCCCAGCCACAGCCCACCTCACACACCCTGTCCCCCCTGCTACACTGGGGGCTGAGGGGCTTTATCTTCACCCAGTGGAGACATGGGGCCAAGCTTACCACAGCCCCCCAAGCTAGGCCTGCACTGGGGACAGGAAGAGGCCTGTGTCCCCAGGCCATGACATCTCCACCCCAGAGCCAGTTGCAACCAGGCCCCATGGGGTGATGCCCCTGAACATGTCTGTACACACCGATCTCCCCCACACATCTTGGCCAGCACACACTCTCACTGGGGTACACAACATTTATGAGACAGGTGTGCAATGCAGGGCCCATCTCAGGGCCATAATCAGCCTGGGATGCAACATGCCAAGCCCATGGGGCTGGTACCTGTCACTGGCATATCTGCGGCTGGTGGCACCATATGGATGCAGGGAACACACATATTGCACATACCCCAAAGCAGCCCCTGAGAATCACCCCGTGCCTTGAAACCCAGAACCCCCCTTAACACCATCCAGTAGGAGGCGCTGCACTGCAGGGATAGGGTTGGGGGGCAGGAGCCGGGACACCTGGGTTCTCTCTCTGGCTCTGGGAGGAGCAGAGTGGGGAGTGCAACACAGGAACCAGACTGGTGGGTGGCATGGGAAGGGCACAGAGCTCCAAGCCCTAAGCCTGTCCCTACCAGCAGGAAAGGGGCGCATGTGCCTTTAAGAGGAGACTTGGCACTGCCCGGTGCCCGCTGGCAGCTGGGCAAATGTGCCGGCTGCAGCCATTTGATGGAGGGAAGGAGGCGGGGGGGGGCGCTCCCCTGAAATGGCGGCGCGGCCACAGGGGGCCCTGCCTACTCCCCTAACCCCAGCCCAGCTGGTGCCCCTCATTCCTGACCCCCAGCCCTTCACCCAGTCCGGGAACCTGGTGGCCCCAGAGCCCCCCAGCCCAGCTGGTGACGCTCACTCCAGACCCCCAGCTCCCTGCTCTGCTGCTGCCCTTCCCTCTCAACCTGCCCCCGTGCCCTGCAACCCCGCTGGTGCCCCTCACTCCTAACCTGCAGCCCTCTGCCAACACTTGACAGCAGCCCCTGACCCTGCCAATACCCCTCGCTCCTGACCCGCAGCCCCCTGCCCCACCCCAGCCCTGCTGGTGACCTCTCACATCTGACCTGCAGCCTCCTGCCCTGCCAGTGCCCCTCACTGCCAACCTGCAGCCCCCAGGCCCTGCTGGAGCCCGTCACTCCTGACCCAGAGTCCCCTGCCCCCCCATCTGTGGGCAGCCCTGGAGGGGGGTGGGTCCCAGGGAATGGGGCTGTGGGAGTTGTGGGGGTGCCCCCTCCCCTGCCCCAGAAGTGGTGGCCCAGTCCCTCGGTCACCTTGGGCTGATGCCAGACCTTCATTTGCTTGGCAGGCACCCAGTGGGGGCAAAGGTCGCAGTGCAGGGGAGGGGGCTCTGGCTGCTGGGGCAGGAGGGGCTACAGCCTGGCCTGCTGAGCACCACCCCACCCCACCCCCGTCAAGCCCCAGGGCCTTGTGCTAGCCCAGAGACACTGACTGGGGCCCCCAGGCAGGTCATTGGGGGTGGGGCTGGGGTACAAGCAGAGGGGGCTGGGCTAGGACCAGCTGCGGGGGAGGTGGGGACCATCCACTAGGCCTCATGCCCCATTCCAGCCAAGTGAGGCAGACAACCCTGGCGTCTGGACCCCCAGCTGCTCTAATCTACCAAGCCTGCTCCTGGGGCTGGAAGGGAACCCAGGAGTCCTGCCCTCCCCTGAACCTCTAAAGGGAGACAAGAGACCCAGCACCTGGCACAGCCTGGCCCTGCCCAACCACCCCCAATTTCCCCTACCCCTGAGGGAGGCAGGTGCCTGCAGTTCCTCCTGCTGGGGCTAGGTGGCGCCAGGGCCCAGAGCACAGCCCTAGAGCCTGCAGCCCCCAGCTTCCCCCCCCTCCCCCCACCCAGCCTTGCTGGTGCCCCTCACTCCTGTCCCATAGCCCCTGTCTCCCTCAGCCCTGTGGGTACCCCTCACTCACTCCTGACTCACATCAGCCCTGCCAGTGCCCCTCACTCCCACCCTGCAGCCCCCTGCCCCCCTCAGCCCTGTAGATGCCCCTCAATTCAGACCTGCAGCCCCTGACCCCTCCAGCCTTGCTGGTGCCCCTCACTCCCAACCTGCAGCCCCCTGCCCTGCCCTGTCTCCGCTGCAGGGGGTGCTGTGGCTTTGTGGTGGGGGCCCTGTCCCCCCAACCCAGGCGCTGCCAAACCACCCCATAAACCTCCCTCTGTGCCTGCGTCAGGCTGATTGGGAACAGCTTGTGGGGCCGGGGCCAGGCGGGAGGGGTGGGGTGGGGGGGCCAGGCCGGGGGCCAAGGCTGGGGCTGTGCCAGCCTCCTGCCCCTCCCCCCTGCCCGGGAAGGTCTGAGTCACTGGGGGCTGTGGAACAACCTGTGCCCAAGGGGGGGCGGGGCGGGGCTCAATGGGCCTTTGTTCAGTGGCAGGAGGTCACCCGAGGTAACGGGCTTCCAGCGGGGCAGAAGCCGTGGGTGAGAAGTATGGGGCACTGGCAGGGCCGGGGGGAGGGGGCTGCAGGTCAGGAGGGGCACAGGCCAAGGGGCAGTGGGCACTATGGAAGAGGGGGGCACAGGCCCAGCCTGGGTAGAACCCAGGGATCCAGACTCCCAGCTGGTCTCTGCCCAGCAGCTCCCTGAGGCCAGGATAGAACCCAGGAGTCCCAGAGCCCAGACTGCCCTTCCCACTTCCTTCCAGGGCAAGGGGAACCCAGGCATTCGGGCCACACACACTCCCTCACTCCCTGCCCCTGTCTGAGGAGGTGGGTGGTGCCAGGCAGGCCCTGGCATAGGGTCTGGGCCCTCCAGGGGACCCTGTCCTGATCTGTCCACAGGGCTGGGGAAGGAGAGCAATACCAAGCGGTTAGAGCAGCAAGGTGCCATCCTGTCCGGGAGGATTTAACAGCTGCCCCCCCCTCCCACAGTACCACCCGCCTGGGCCTAGAAACACGATGTCCTGCCAAGGCCCCTCCCCGCCCAGTCATTTATTTAGCTGGGGATGAGGCAGGGGTCGGGTAGGGATGGGGGCTTTGAGTCGGAAGCGAGGAGCACTGGAAGGTGGGGGGGGTGCAAATTCAGAGAACCCAAGGGTCCCAACGCCTCCCCTGCCTTCATAGAACTGCACCCCCTCTCCCAGGGCACAGGGAGAGAACCAGGCATCTGGGCTGCCTGTCTCCCCCAATTCAAACCATCCAGCCCCAATTCCCTCCCAGAGAGAGAACCCAGGCGTCCGGGCCCCCCCATGCCCCATATTGAAATGGTTGGGGGCTGAGGTCCTCTGCATTTGGGACAGGAAGGGGGGTGCCTGGCTTCCCGCCTGCTGCCCAGCCCCCAGGCACAGAGTCCGGGGCACCGGGGAACCCAGGAGTCTGGCCTCCCAGCCACTCAGAGCAAAGAGTGCCAGGGAGCCCAGGAGTCCAGCCTCCTGGCCTGCTCCTAGAGCTGTCTCACTGCCAAAGCTAGACCAAGGACCTAGGTGTCTGGGCTCCCAATTCTCCCTGCTTTCATTCTGACCCCCACCCTCAATCCCCTTTCAGAAGCAGAGAGAACCCAGGTGTTTAGTCTCCTCACCCTGTCACCCCAGGGTGGGGAGGTGGCAGCCAAGGGCTTGGCAGATGCAGCTGGCTCTGGGGTAGAGCAACCCAGCTCCAGCCTCCTCACCCTGGGGGCTGGAGGCTGTAGCGTGGCTGGTTGTAATTTGGAGCCTGGAAGCAATTTGCTCCTTAGTGGCCCCCAGCTCCTTGTTCTTCACCTCCCCCCCACCCCTGCAGCCCATCCCCACCCCAACACACACAGCACCCCTGCCCCGGCCCCCTGGGCTGAACGGCTCACCCCCCCCAGAGGGAAGCACCCCCTCGCCAGGGGAAACTGAGTCATGGAGAGAGCTGGACCAGCTCTGGGCCCTTGGCAGCAGAAGGGGTGGAGAATTCAGCTGTCCTGGCCAGGAGCCCCTCCCATGGGTACACCTGGCCTGTCATGCAAGGGCACACACGGGCACAGAACCCAGGCATCCAGGTTCCTAGCACAGCCCCTGCTCCCTGCCCCCCTTATTAAATCACACACACGCTGCTCTCACCTCCATTTAATGAGCAAAGGGGCAGTGCCCACACCCCCACCGGGCAGGGACTCATTAAGGCCCAGGTGGGGGAGGGGGGATATGAGCCCCCTGCCCCCCCAAATCTTGGGCTCCCCCCACCCCCAGTTCCATCAGTGCCTTTACTCCCAACCTGCAGCACCCTGCTGCTCCCCAGCTCAACTGGTGCCCTTCACTCCCAACCCACAGCCCCCAGGGCTCCCCTGGTGCCCCTCACTCCTGTCCCACAGCCCCTGCCCCTTCAACCCTGCCAGTTCCCCTTACTCCTGCCCCACAGCCCCCCGCCCT
>NW_005842065.1:1820918-1827032 GCF_000455745.1 Alligator sinensis | reverse complement strand
CCCCCCCCGCCCCCTAGATCTAAGACCCAGTGTGAGGGGCCTCCTGTCCTACCAGGGGGCACAGAGGAAGAGCAGAGCCCCCACACAGCAGGGTCACAGGCAGGATGGGGCATCAGGATGCTAGCAGGAGCCCAGATGCCGGTGTTCCCTGCCCCTTCTATGAGGGCAGCAGGGGCCAGAGGGTTAGAGGTGGGGGCTGGGAGCCCAAACACTTGGGTACCCTTGCCCTTGGCCTTGTCGTTCACCTTAGTGCTGGCTGGGCAAGGGGCTGAGTACGGGTGGGCAGCATGTGCGGCCCCAACTCCTCACCTCTGACCCCAGCCTGGGAGCACTAATTACCCTGTCAGGAGGCACGTGGCAGGTGGACATGTTCCCCACCCTCCCCCAGATGGATGGATAGATGCAGGGAGGGGGCAGCCCTGCGCTCCTGGACCCCTGGGGGCTTGTTGACACGGATTAGGTTGGCGGGGTCAGAGGTCAACAGAGCGTGCCAGGGTCATGACCTCAACAAGTTGAGCAATAAAGAGGCGTGTGGCAGGGAGAAGGGGTGGGGGAGGGGGCAGGGCCAAGGAAGAAGACCCGGCGCCCCCTTCCCCCACACACAAGCATAGTGATAAGGGCAGGACTCCTCGGTCCTATCCAGGCTCTGAGGGGGGCTACTGGCAGCCCCAAAGCATCCCCAGCCCTGCCAATGCCCCTCACTCCCGACCCTCACCCCACTTTGCCCCCTCCCAAGCCCTGCTAGTGCTTCTCACTCCTGACTCTCAACCCCCTCTGCCCTGCTATGCCCCTCACTCCCAACCTGCATCCCCGCCACCCCACTACCCCCATTTACTCTCCACTAGGGGGCACTGTGCTATAGGGAGCTGGGCAGGGGGCATCCAGTGGGGGGGAGTCAGACTTTGCACCCCAATGCCCCAGCCCTAGAAGAGGCCCTGCTGCGGGAGTGGGGGGCACCAGATGCCTTCCCCTGTCCCTGCCAAGGGGACACAGGTATGGGAGTTGTCCCAGGGCCCCCAACCTCCTGGAGGTTGGCAGCAGTGGCAGTGATACCATCTCCCCCCATCCCCTGCACTGCACTCTGCTCTGGCTCCCGGCTCGCAGATGGCCCCCGGCTGCGCCCAGCAGCTGCCACTCTGCGTTGGCAGGCATCCGGGGAGGAGCAGGGACTGGGGGCAGTGTGCGGCACATGGCCCAGAGCAGGGGGAGGGCTGGGGGGCGGTTGGCTGGCAGCTGCCCCCTCCCAGGGCGCAGAGCCAGAGAGTGGGAAGGGCTGGATGCACAGAACCACAGGCTGGGGTGTCACACACCTAAATACGTGCGCACCAGGCCACGCTCCCTGCCACCGCCTCCACTTCCCCCTCCCCGTGCCCTGGCAGTTCCCACTGTCCCTGGGTCTCCCGCGTGTCCTGCTCACGCCACCAGCACAGATACAACTCCCGTTGCTGTCTGCCCGTCCTCTCCATCCCACTCCGGCGCAGCCCCGGGCTCAGCCACATCCAGCTCCCCTTTGTCCATTGCTGGCAGCAGGTGCCAACATGGGCATATGGCCCTTCCTGGTAAGGGCCCCTTCTGTGGCCCAGGCTCTTGGAGATGATGGCTGAGGGCTGCAGGGTCACCCAACCTAGCCTGGCCCCCAGGGGTGAGTGCCCTCAGCTCAACTGGGCCAGCCCGGTACCCACATCATCTCCTGGCCACCCCCTATCCCCGGCAGTGCTTGCACTTTGCATCCCTGCTAAGCCTGTGATGGTTCACATGGTTCGTCTCCATCTCTGGATTGGTCTAGCCTCTGCCCCTGTTCTAGTCTCTGCCCCGGCCCCAGGCCATTGCCAAGCTAAATCGGCCAGGTGTGAGTCGTGCCATGCATCTCTGTGCCAGGTCCACCCCTCCCCATCCACATCCCCATGCAAGAACTGTGGGGGCCAAAGAGCCTGGGCGCCTCAGGGGAGCCCGTCTGTTCAGTGGTGGAGAGGTGCCCACCACGAGCTGGGGCAGCAGACGGTACGGCCAGCACATCGGGTGCCGGGGGGCAGCTGCCGGGCTGGGAGCCCCTAGAGGCCGCATTCCCACCTCCACTGACAGCCAGCGAGGCCAGGGAGTGGGGCAGAAGTCGACACCTGCTACCGGGCCGGCTTGTGCGGCTGGCCCAGGGCGCCCGCACACCCAGACGGCCCCAGGCAGAGCCCCAGGGGGGTGGTGAGGCCGCCGTGCCAAGTGCAGACGGAGCCTGGGCACTGTGGAGGCCATTGAGGCCAAGGCAGCAGGAAGCAGCAGGGGATGCAGGGGCCTGTCAGGGACCTGGGGGGGAGGGAGAGCAGTGGTGGGGAAAGCATGTAGGGCCAGGCACAGCGAGGTATGTGTGTGAGCCACGCATGCAGAGAGGGGATTGTGTGACAGGGCTGCCTGATGCTATGGGGGTGGGGGGGGTCTAACACATGTGCACACATGTACAGAGCAGCTTGTGCATGTGTGTGTACATGCATGTGTGCAGAAAGTTTACACGTGTGTGTATGCAAATGTGTAGGCAGAAGCTTGTGCATGTATACACACATGCAGAGAGGCTTGCACCTGGACATATGTGTATGCATGTGTGCAGAGAGGTTTGTGCATGTGTGTGTGCACATACGTGCAGAGGCTTGTACACAGGCCCCACACACAGAAAGAAGATCGCTTGTTTCAGGGCTGTGTGATATTCTTGGGGGGGGTGCATGTAAGCATATGTGTGTGCATGTGAGCATGTGCACATGTGCATGCACATACAAAGCCCACGCATGAGGCCCGCATGCTGCCAGAATACCTGCACAACATTAGCATGAGTCCGTACACCCTGAGCTCTGATGATGTCAGCAGGTGACATGAGCTGGCCAGGTCTCAGCCTGACACTGCAGCCAGGGGGAGACACAGCACTGGTCTCCAGCCTTATTTCAAAGCCTCCTGGTGTCTCCAGCACTACTGAACACAGAAGGGATGAAGCTACCAGGCACCTGTGGCGTTTAGCCTTGGCCAGTACTATCTAGAGGCTCCTTCCACCACTGCCACCCCCCAAAAACTAGAACAGCGTCTTACTGGGGTAAGGGGACAGGGCCTGGGCCAAGGAGTTGGGTCCCTTCAGAGGCAAGATGCTTCCACCATGAGTCCTCAAACAGCCCCAAATGCCACCCAGCACAGCCTGCAGCTGGGGCCTACATGTCCTTCTGCCATGCATGACCGCGTCCTGTGCCACGTGAATAAGACACAGAGCCTGGGGCACTGCATCAGGGCTACATAACATCCCTCATTCAAGTTGCGTGACAGGCTAGATTTATACCACTGACACTTCACGCAGTGGCGGCTCTGGTGAAATAACCCCCTGGCCTTGGTAGTACCTGTCCTGGGTGCAGACAGGTGCTAAAGTGGGGCCCACACCATGGAACAACACCCAGAATCAGCATCCCGGCACGCACAAGGCCGGCGGCAGGGGCAGATGTCAGGCGCTGATGCTTTTTTGATACAGAGAAACCCATGGCATGGGAAAGAGGGCTGGCCTTGTACATATGTGTAACATGCACACACCAATCTGAACTGAATGTGGGCAGCTTCATTCACATGTAAACACTTCTTGGGATGAGGTCGACATCCACAGTAATTTTAAGGTAGGGGAAAAAGCCCACACCTGTTGCTTTTACCCTCCCGCTGCTTCAGACAAAGCCAAAGTGGCTGCTTGAGCCCACCCCCCTCCTGGTCCTGGATCTCCAGGTTTAACACCACCATGTGCCATCACATTTTTAGGCATCTGCCTTCCCTTCCTGGAATGATTTAACAGAATGAAAAGGAAAAAAAGGGGGGTGGGGATAAAGGCTGGGGGTGTTTCTGTGCTGCCACCCTGCCCCTGGGGGACTCTTACAATCCCGCGTCAGGTAGCCGGGGAAATTTCCTCCCTGCAATAGGGACCCCGTTTTCCAGCCAGGGCTAACCTTAACCCCCACCCCTGGTGCCTATGGCTGGCTCTGCCCCTCCAAGTCTGGGCAATATCTCGTGCTACAGCTTAGATGGACTCAGGCAGGCTGAGGCCATGGACTGAATGATGCAGCTGGGTTCCTGGTCCAGCTGCCTTGTCTCGGGGCCAGTGACAGGGTGCCAGCAGTGGAGGGCAGGAAGGGTGCTAGATTGTCATGAGGCTGTGTGAGGCCTATGGGAGGGCCAGGCTCTTCCCACTGATGGCTGCGGCCCTGCACCATGCCTGGCAATCGAGATTTAATTTTCTGTGCACTCCACGATTGTGGGTTGTTGAAGTAATTGCCCAGAGGTATGTGCGGCATGTGGGGAAAGCTGGGCTCTGCCTCCAAGGGCCTGAGAGCCCGGCCTTGAACGCAACCACCACCAGCAAAATGCCCAAGAATGCTGAGGACAGTCCTGGATGCTGTGTTATCCTATGGCCAGCACCCCAGGTCCCCCTTGTCACCCTGCTGGTGCTTTCTGGCCTGCAAATAGTCCCAGTGCCTGCCACAGCCATATGTGCCCTGTGGGAGCTGGAGATGCCCTGAACAGCAAAACCCCTAAGCTGTTCCCAAAGGAATCAGCCCCCAGGGTCTGGGGTCCAGGCCACATGGGACAGCCCCCAGTCATGGGCGGGGTGCAGTTACCTACCCTGAGGTACCAGGAACCCATCCCTCCAGATGCTACCCCAGTGCCAGGAGTCTGTTGGGGCACAGGGAGCCAGAGGAAACTGTGGAGGGGATGGCACCAGTGGGGGAAGCTTGGCCCCATGTCCTGTACTTCAGGGATCTCACAGAGGACCTGGCCCTGGGCTGCTCGTATAGTCAGAGGGCTCTGAAATGAGCCCTAGCCTGGGGACTGAGCAGTGGCTGGTGTGTGCCTTCTTCCCTGGAAGCTCAGGAGGAGACTGCATCTTCCCCTCTGCATGGAGATGCACACATACACACATGCATCATCATTCACACACAAGTATGTGCACTCATGCACACACACTCATGCTCATACTCCCACATGCAAGCTCGTGCACACACAGGTGCACACACAATCATGCACATGCACACACGTATGCAGGCACTCACATGCACAAGCAGGCATGTGCAGTCATGCATGCAGCCACATAAATATGCACACACAGGCAGTCATGCATGTACATGCATGCACACAAGTGCACACACATATGCAGATGCACGCACACAAGTCACACACAGACAGATGCAAACCCTAACACACAAAAAAAGAGAAGGAATAAGAACCGCTCAGTGCCATTTCATGGCTGGAACCCCCCTGGCTGTGACCATAGCTGGACAGTCTCTGGCCCATCACTGGAGCTGTGCCATGATTCTGCTTCACACCAAAATACTGGAGTAGAAAATCGAACAGGGGGGATACCTGGTTCCCCCAACCCTACCCAGACCCTAGCAGCCAGAGGATCTGCACCCCAAAAGGGACCACTAGATGCTGCTGTCCTGGATTCCCCACACACTGGCAGCCCGTTGGGGTCAGCCCCCAAACTAAGCAGCCTTCCCCTAAACCCCCTGGTCCTGAAGCACAGATGTTAGGGTGGCACCAACTTCCAGCAACCCCCCAGTTGCAGTGTCTGACCTTTCCTGAAGGAGTTGGAGGGCATGGGGGCAGGGGGGGGAGAGGGGAGTTCACACAGAGGCGCCTGGCACTAGGGTCCCTACCCTGCCCTCCTGCTGGCATCTGTTTTCCAAGAACCCAGAACTCCTCTCCACCCATTACAGGCCAGTAAATAATTACATTTACAAGCCCCATGCATTGCTGCCACCATCCATGTGCTCAGAGCTGCAGCCCAGCTTCA
This sequence comes from Alligator sinensis, assembly GCF_000455745.1. Lineage (NCBI taxonomy): Eukaryota > Metazoa > Chordata > Crocodylia > Alligatoridae > Alligator > Alligator sinensis. The sequence goes on along the minus strand of NW_005842065.1, from coordinate 1,821,235 downwards.
TGAACCAACCAACCAAACCAAGGACTCAGCAGGCACAGACTCACTCCTGGCCCCTGTGCATCAGAGGCGAGAGCAGGAAGTCAAACGCAAAAGCACTGGGGTTATGGGGAGTGGAATGAAGAGGAGCCAATGCTGTCGATGAGGACATCTGGGTGAGACAGATGCTAGCAAGGAATGGTTTCCCTGGCCAGGGGGACACAAGGGACGGGAGATAGCACAACACTGAGAGTGGGAACCGGTCTGGGGAGGTAAGATGATGCCCACCGGGCACGTTGGGACTGGAGCAGAGCTGTGTCAGGACACCCAGAGAGCAGGAA
>NW_005842065.1:1813375-1820887 GCF_000455745.1 Alligator sinensis | reverse complement strand
TAAAGCTTGTGTAGTGTCATTATGAATACTTAATAATTCTGATATCATATCATACCTTACCTTAACATACCATACCCTATCATATATTATCTTAAATTGTCATATTTTATATAATCTTAGATTATATTATAATCAGTGGCAATCCCTTGATTTGAGGATGATTTCTACCATGGCTCATTGATGGGGTATAATATAATATAATATAATATAATATAATATATTCTCCCCAAGGCTGGCCCCAGCTCACCCAGCTGGGCAGTTGCCAAGAGCCCTGGGTGTGTGTAAGGATGATGAGGGCTCATTTCAGGTGCTCATGGGCTCTGGTTGTGGCCTCTTGGTGATGGTGGCCATAAGCAGCATGTACCCTGCAGGGTAGAGAAGCCATGGGGGTGCGTGGGGCCTCTGGGAAGGGACGTGGGGTGCAGGGGTGGCCAGGAACCGGGGGGGGTTTTGTCAGGTCTCACATAATATAAGGACAAAGTCCCCCCTGCAGTGGGACCCACAGAAGCCAGGCCACAGGGAGCAAGGCCATGGAGAGGGAAGCCATGGAGCCCAGCCTCACTCCCCTGCCCAGCTAGGCAAGATACTCATCACCATGGTAATGCAGCTCATGGGGAAGTGTGGCTATAGAGATGCTATTCAATCCTACTACTGCCCTTCGAGCCAGAGGAAACTGAGGCACAGCCATGGGGACAGGCTGAGCTATGATCACTTGGCAAAACAACTGCACCACAAGGAAGAAGCATCTTCACTCTAACCATTATGTCCCAACCTCCTCCTGAGTGCTAGGAGCAATTGCCAGGGGCCCTGACTAATAACAACACATCCCACCCCAGCAGGACCCCTCTCCAAGCTGGGAGAGAACCCAGGAATCCTGCCCCACCTCCGCGGGTACCACCCCGCAGCCCTACTCCCGAATGGTCTCTGTGCTATGTCCCACGGAGAATCTCTGTCCCCTGCTGTCTCACCAGGCTGCTGCTCACTGTCCCACCAGGCTGTTCATAGCTTCTGCCACTGCTAAAACACTAATTTCTCAGATGAGTGGAGTTACAACTGTTTGTACCCAGAGGCGGTGGTCGGGGGGGCACAGGATGGAAGTGACAAGCCCAGGGCACCCATGACCCAGCCAAAATGTATTCCAAAAGGAGGGCAGTTGGAGCCTTGGGTGCTGACTGTAGACTCTAACCCAGGCCCCAAGCTGGTCACAAGTGTCAGGCTGGTCTCTTGGTGTGGCTGCTGGCCCTGTCGGGGGGCTAGGGACTGCCGAGGATGGGGGCTAACATTTAGGCACAGGCCAGCTACTTGATGTCCCATGGAGAGGGCAACATATGCGGCACCCAGAAGCTCTGGGCAGGACCGATGTGTGCCCGGGGTCTCATGCCAGCCCATGCCCAGTCGATACTAGCCACTCAGTGGGGTGACTGTGAATGACTCCTGGCAGGAGACCCCCAGGGCTACAAGCAGGGCAACAGGGAGGGATACTCAGGTCCTGTCCAAGGCTGTGTCCATGGCTCTATGGTTCAATCCCCCCTTGAACAGTAACGATATGGGTTAGACGGCAACAGCAGCTGGACTGGCCACCATCCTCTAGAGCCACCACTGTGAGGGGTACAAAGCTCCCCTCCCCAGGGACCTGGGAACGTGACATCATGTCCTGTCCATGGGCGAGCAGCAGCTGTGCCTGAACCCCGGGTTTCCTCCCTGACCTGGAAAGCCAGGGTTCAAGCTGGATCCATGGAAGAAGTGCAGAGCAGAGGGGGAATGAGCTGCAGCTGCGGGGATTCCCCATCCCAGCTTCCTAAACCCATTGCACTCTTCCTCTTGGCCATGCTGCCGGGCCAGTGCCGGGGGGGGCCATGGGACAGATGTGTTCACAACATCCTCTGCTGCCTCAGGGCAGGAGAAGGGGAGAGAGAGATTCCCCCCTGCTCAGGGTGAAAGGAGGGAGTGGAGTGGAGCTGGGGAATGGGGTCCCTATGGCACTAGGTGCCCCCCCCACCCCCTTCCAGCGCTTGCCTGGTCCCTCTGCCCCGCACCCACTCCCCAGTGTAAACACAAACAAACACAGGAGAAAATCAGGCTTTGTGGGGCTGTGTTGACATGGCCAGGCCCCATGAAAGGCACCTTTCAGGCCGGCCCCCTCAGCCAGGGAGTGCTGAGCCCTGAGCAGGCCAGGGACTCTGCACAGGCTACATCTAGCATTAACCCGCACCCTTTGGCTACATCCTGACTGGGTTCCATCCACCTGCGAACGCTGCTCAGTGCTGGAATCTGGAGTCACTCCAGTGCGACTTAGATTGGACCTCACTGTGATCAGGCAAAGCCCCCTGCCGTCAGCCAGGGAAGCAGCGCAAGGGGCTCTGGCTGGGTGGAAAGGGACTAGGAGCACCAGTGAGACCTGGTCTGGCTTGGACCTGACTTGTCCCAGGGGTATCGAAGCACCCAACGCCCCTTGACAGGCCCAAACACCTCCTACAAAGCCTTGGCCTGGCCCGACTTTGGCTCCCAGGCTACAACCCCTGCCCTCAATGCATCCAGGGGGATGCCCTGCTGACGGACAGCCTGCCTGGCAAGGCCTGGTGGGGATGGGAGCTGAGCCCACAGGGGCTGGGAGGGCACTGATCTCAACTAGGCTGGCCCAGCCCTGGCACCGCCCTGATCCTCATCTCCGCCTGGATCTGTGCCAGCTGCCCCAGCACTTCCAGGAATGGGTGCGCACTGGCAGCTGAGGAGTGAGGAATTTGCCTTGGGGACAGGGGTGGGGAGGGTGCCCAAAATTCTCCAGCACATCTCGTGCCCCCGCCTGCCCGCTGCAGGAGTCTCCGCTGTCTCCAGATCCCTATCTCAGCCTTTCCAAGCCCAGGCTGTGAGTCAGCAGAACCCAAGTGTCCTGGCACGGGGCTCCCACACTCCTTCAAACTCAGGTGTCCTGTCATCTGGGGCCTCCCTGGCCTGCTCTACCCAACAGGTTCCACTCCCTGCCCAAAAATGTGAATAGGCAGGGAGGCAAATCCTACCAGGAGGGTAAGAGCGTTGGGCTCCCAGGAGGGAACATGACACTGCAGGGGAACCTGGTCTGCTTGGCCCCCACCTGCCAAAACTGGGCTCCTGCCCCAGAATCCTGCTGGGGATCCAGCAGGCTGCAGCAAAATGCCTCCCAGGAGACTCAGCACCCTCCTTCCTGGGTGCGCAGCCAGCAGTGGGGACACAGCAGGATGGGCAAGGGAGGCTGGTGCTTTGTTCCCATGGTGCCAGGACGAAGGGACGCTGGGATCCCTACGAACTGGCCAGGGCAGTAACTGCCATCAGCCATGTCCCTCCAGCCACACAGTGCCTGTGGCTGAGATCACTGACAACCAGAGGCTGAGCCACAAGTCACAGGCCCCCAGGGGAAAGGGGGCAGTTATGGACCCCAGCCTCTGGTCACTCCTGCCCATGGCGGGTTCCTCAAGTGACGTGTTCACCTCATCCAGGCCTCAGCCCCACCACCATGGGGTCCTGCATTAGACAGGCCAGGACAGGACACGAAGGGCCAGAGGCTCCAACCACCCACAGGTGCCCGGGAGATGGACTCGTGTTAGCATGAGCCCTGCCATGATGCCCTGGTAGCCCTGTCAGCCCTAGCTGGAGGAGACAGCAATAAGGCTACAACCAGCAGAGCTGCCTTGGGTTTGTGGCGGGGACCTTTGCTCACCACAGGACCTGCGAGGCGGACGGACCGACATGCGGATGGCATCTGCTAGGCCCTTGCCCTTGTGTGAAGGAACAGGGAGGGCGAGGATGGGTTCATGAGGCCCCAAGCAGCCAGCACAGCTGGCCTCAGGTGTGTGACGGTGCTGCCAAGCCAATGGCACAACTGGGTGCTCTGGGGCCTGGTGTGAGCAGAACCAGGCTGCACATGTTGGGAGCACAGGGAGGAAAAAAGAGGGCAATCAGGCCAGGCAAAGCTGGGACAGAACTCCCTCCAAGATGCATCAATAAGGGGCGAAGGTGACCAGGCCAGAGCAGCCAGGAGGGAAAGCAAGAGAATCATTGGCATGCAACAAACATGGGACAGTGTCACCCTGAGCATGTGGCATTGTGTGCTACTGTGAACACATGCGTGTGGGTATGGTGTATGCACGCACGGGCTCTGCGTGTGAGTGCATGTGCCCATGGTGCCACTCTGGGTGTGCCTGTGCACACGCCGAGGGGGGGTGCTCTTTGGTGAACACCTGAGCAGGCAGGCTGAAACGACGTGAACAGGGGCGCACACGTGTATCGAGGCGGCGGAAGATCATGGGATACAAACCACTGCGGCCCTGTGAGTCGGCACGAAAAGGATCTCGCTAGGAAGCTCCAGGGCTAAAGAGTTAACGCAGCTGAGATTTGCTCTTATTCTCCTCTGCTTCCTGAATGTGACAGAGGGGCGAGGGGACAGGGAAGGGAAGAAAAGCAGGGTTACAGCAGCTAGGAAACACGTGAAGTGGACAGGGAAGTCGGGACACCAGAACCCAGCAAGACAAGATAGAGACGAAGGCGAGAGGGAAGACAGATCGAGTTGGAGCTGGAAGGAGAAAGGGGGAGAGAGGAAAGACAGCAGGTAAAAATCCGGGGTGGGGGGGAAGAGGGAGACAATAAGACTCAAATGGAAGAGGCACAAAAACCAGAGGGAAGAAATTGCAGGCGGCTGTGGCCTCATGAGTGAGCCCAAAGAAACCTTCACGTGCTCCCATTCCCGCAGTCCAGAACCAGCAGCAAACGGGCCGCGTGTCAGCATTGGCTGGAGCCAGAGCTGGCATCTCGGGTGCCGTGGGGAAGAAACAAACAAAACTAAGGAGATCGGAAAGCCCCGAGCTAGCCCTCCAGCCTGACCTGCCAAAACACCCCCTGATTTCACAGCACGCGGTTAAAAAAAATAAGAGGAGGCCCTGAGGAGGAAATCCGAGGCATAATGGTTCGCGGGGGTGGCAGCGCACGGCATAAGGGTTTTAAAAGGAAAGATTAGGACTCAACCCCCCACCTCCCCTGCCTCCCTGCTGCAGCCATTCCCTCGTCCCCCTGCCACAGCTCTCTGGTGAAAGAAAGAGAGAAACTTTTCCCGGCCTGGGCCAGTGCCTTTGGCAAATGCCTGGTTCTTCCCAGAAGTGGCTGTGGTGAGTGCCGGGAGCTGGGTTTTGTGGCTGGTTTGCCATTACTGCCACCCTGCCACCCCCAAATCTAGGCAACAAAAGAAACAGCTGATGCAGGGAGGGGAAAAAAGAGAAACCCCCCTCTCCTCCCCCACCACCCCAGGATTCAGAGACAGTATAAGCAAACAGAAGAGCAGGGAAAATTCCCCATCAGAATCAAATTGCTTCTCACATCCCGTCATTTCTCTCTCTTTTTTTAATACCTCCACCCCCCGCTCCAGTTAGCCTTAACATTTGCTCAGCATTCAGGTATTTCACATGCATGCACATGGCCCTGTTGTGTGAAGAGCGGGCTTTTCACAGGGGCAGAAACCACGCATCCCAGGGACGAGGGCAGTCACAAGGTCTCCATGAGGCCGTTTCCCCTAACCTTGGGGGGAAGGGGGGGGAAGAAGAAGTTTGTGGATGATGTGAGGCCAATTAATGCCAGTGAGTAGGGGCAGGTGGGAAGGTACCTCTGCAGTGGGGACAAGGGGGTTTTACGCAGGGGGTGGAGAGGGGGAGGAGGGGATTTTAAAAGAGGACTTACCAGGAGTGTGAACAAAATACGCCAAGTAAAGATCCAGTTCTTTAATTGTGACTCCAATGTGGTGGGGCTGGACGCAGAGGCCTGGGTTTGAGCACTGCGGTGATTTGTACAACCGCTCCCCATCAGTACTTTCGAGGGGGATCCCTTTGAACAATATGACCATAACCAGGTCCAGTCTCCACACCTTGTCGGCCTGCCGCAGGCAATCGATGCGCCGGATCTTGCCTTTCTGGTCGGGGTTGGAGAGGACGCAGCAAGGCGGCTTCTTGCCGGTGATGGTCAGCACGAAGTCCTCGCGGAACTCGGGGCGGATGTCTTTGCGCAGCTTGGCCAGGAGCCGGGACGCCCATTTTTGCTTGATCTCAGGCTTCTCGCCCAGCAGCTCATCCTTCACAGCGCGCTCCTCGTCCTTGGACATCCGCTTCTCATGCTTCTTGAAGTACTTGCGCTTGCGGGCTTGCAGGTTGAACCAGGTGTAGGAGAAGGCACGGACGTGAGGGAGGAGGGCCTCGATGAAGGGGTGGAATTCATCCTGGCAGGAAGGGGGGCCACAAGAGAAGGGGATGAGACAAAAGGTGCAGGGGGGAGAAAGGAAAACACCGTTAGGTGGCGGCGAGCAAAGAAACGCGAGTCCAGCCCAGCCCTCGCCACCCGCCTGGGCCCCGACACTACCGAGAAGCTGAGGTAGAACTGAGGCACTATGCTGGCTGACATCGCACCGGGTGCCAGGGGGGTGGCGATTTGCCTTCCCAGGTCTTTTACCTCTCCCACCAGCCCACAGCCCTCAGCCTCAATGCGGGGGTGGGAAATTGCCAACCAACCCATCCACAAACACACCCATCCAGCCACGAAAATTCGCCTGGATCAAAACAAAACTAACGATTTTCTCTGCCTGGGTTTTTGTCCAAAAACATAAAATAAAAGGGAATAAAATTAAATGAAATAATATCAAAACGAGTAAATGTAAATAAAATAAAATAAAAATAAATGAACCAAAATAAAATTAAATCAAACAAAATTAAATTAAATTAACCAGGAGAGTTTGCTTTGGCAGCAGCGGGGTTAAAAACAAACCTGACCCCACTGTGCTTTCTTTCCTACCCCCCCTCCCCCCCGCCACTGGCTGTACCCCAGTGCCTAGGTTCAATGGCAGGTGGTGGTCCAGGGTGGGAGGAAAAGGAGTTGCCTGGTTTCGTTCAGGTGTCGGAGATCCAGTCTCACCCAAGCGAATAACCCCCCGAAAAACACGAGCCCGCTGCACATAATTACCATTGCTCCGTCTCATCCCGGCAAAGCTAGGCACCAGGTTCTGAAATTCTGGACTCAACGGAGTTGCGGGGCTGGGGGGGAGTGGAAAGGAGGTGGGGGCTGTGAGGTGGAAGCGGGGAGGAGGGGAGAGAAAGGAGGAAGGTAAAAATTTTAAAGGGAGGAGGGAGGGAGGGAAGAGAATGGGGGGGCTGTGCTAGGGGCGGGGGACTGGGGGGACCAGGGTTTCAGTTGCCACCCGGCACGCGGGAGAGAGGGGGAGAGGAGAAAAAGAGAGAGAGAGAGAGAGGGAGAATTTTTCTTCCTTCCAAAAAGGTGGGAGTGGGGGATAAAAAAAGGAGGAACGAAAAATAAATAAACGGAGGCAGGCGGCTCGTGATGGAGGCGTCGGGCGAGAGCAGCCACCACCCCCCACAGCAGTGGGGAAAATAATAAGAATAAATTCCCCAAACAGCTCCAAGAGGAGGGGGGGAGAGAAAAAAAATGAAATAAATAAATGGAGGAAGGAAGGAAAAAATAAAAAAGCCGGGGGGGGGGGGGGGGCGG
>NW_005842065.1:1812931-1813365 GCF_000455745.1 Alligator sinensis | reverse complement strand
GGGAAAGAGAAGCAAGGAGATGGGGGGGGCAGAAAAATAGGAGGCTTTTTCGGCGTTGGCAAAGGCGCAAAGATGTAAACTTAGACGCGTCTCCCTCTGCCCGGTAGCAGGCGATCGCTGGCCAGGGGCAGAGGGAGCGATGGCAGCTGGAGTCGGTGGCCCTGGCCACTGGCACAGCCCGCATGCCCAGGCAGCGGGGCCAGGGCCGACTGGTTTTTTTGTTGGGGTTTGGGGTTGGCTTGGGTTGGGTATTTCCCGCCTCCCCGGCTGGTTCCCCCCTTTCCCTTTCTCCTCTCAAACTCTCTCTCTCCCGCTCGCTCCTTTCATGCTCAGCCCTCAAACGGTTTGCCGGTGCCAATGCCAGAGGAGGAGAAAAAAAAATAGAAAGAGCGAAAGAGAGAGAGAGAGAGAGAGAGAAGGATCCACCTATTTGG